>NC_083620.1:600000-957500 GCF_963584025.1 Labrus mixtus | reverse complement strand
TGTCCTACAGACCAAAGGAACACATCACTACGACGGAGAATTAGGGCCACGTTAAAAACATAATTGTTTTGATTTCGAGTTTAATCTCGTAAATTAACGAGTCCGAGACCAGCCTGCGCAAAAATGATGAAAGTAGAAAATAATGAAAGTAGAACTCTTAAAGTCTTTTCCTCTGCAGACAGCTTCCTCCCAGTCAGTGTGGATCTTTCTTCAGTTTCTTGCAGAATCTTTTCAGGGTCCTGATATTTTATGACAATGTGAAGATGATGATGTGTCAAAAGCATGTGTAGTTTCATATCTGCATAAGTAAACAACACAACTATTTGTGTCTGTTATCGGTCTGCCTTGTTAAAGTGTCTCATGTGTAGAGACAGTTTGTGTCCTGTTCATCATTTTACAGATAAACAAGGTCTTACAAGTTCAAGTGAAAACTTCTCTTCAACTGTTTTTACCGACTACACAAGGAAGTATCCTATTTCCTTATTAGTGAAACCTTTAGGACAAGATGCTCTTCTGATATAGACTAAAATAACCACTTTATTCTTTTATTCTTTAAAGACTTCTACTTTCATCATTTCCGCGCAGGCTGGTCTCGAACTCGTTAATTTACGAGAATAAAGTCGTAAATTTACGAGTTTAATCTCGTCATTTTTTTTTTTTAACGTTTTTATCCTCCGTCTTAGGCTACATCACTACCCCGCTCACACCACTTTGATAATAGTCTATCAGCTGCTTGAAACTAAGGGCAACATAAATGATATTTAACCCATGAGCGCATGTTCTTGTTTTATATTCGGTCCATTTAGCCTTTGTGTAACAATGTTTGTAATTACTGCTGTAGGCTTATTAACCGTTTAAGCACACCTTAAGGCGCGGTCTCACTGGCCATCTGTACCGTGCTGCAGGCTACTCAAGCACGATTGCCCCCTGAATGTGCACCCTGTACCGTTCTGCTCTAACTCTGCAGTGAAACAGGCCTTACCTGTCGGGACAGGTAAAGCAGCCATACCAGCTTTGCATGGGACATAACTTCGTAATAACAGTCATATATCCCAGGGTGTAAGTCGTTGTTGCTTTCAAAATAAAACAGATTTGATATAGGCCTAATGAAACGGGCTATTAAGGCGCCAGTTGCGGTGTCACAAAGAACAATTCAATTATTAAAACCTATAAACCTATAAAAAACTATAAGTCTATTAGGTTAGTTATTGTTAGTACCGATACGTATTCTTTCAAAGTGGGTTTGATTTTGAAAGGTTTAAAAGGAAATGTCTATCATTGTGGCTATGTTTACACTTTCCCTGCTCCACACCCTACAACTGTCTACCTCCACACACACCTTTATGCATCGGTAGGTCTGTCAGAGAAGACGCTGTTCTCCGGACAGATATGGAGCCCCCCCTCCCTCAAGGTTTGTTGTCTTGTTTTTCTTTTATTTGGAGAACATGGGCTTATGGAAGTCTCGTAATAACTTTGTTAAATGTGTTTTCCATTAACGAATTACCATTATTACTAAAAACATAAATAAACTTTATCTAAAGTCACATTCTGTTTAAGGGTGTGGCACTTTTCAATGATTTTGTCAAATTGGTTCTGGTTGCAAAGCGCAGTAAAGATTCATCATTCAGCATGCATCTTTTTGCAAGTTTATATATTTTTCTCCCGTTTAAACTTCGCTGTCAAGTTAAGGAAGTGGAAAATTGAGGAAGTGCAGCCTTATCCATTTGCCTTTAGGTAAAATGGTTGCAACATGAACGGACTAGAAATGTTGATAGTTTGCATAAAGCCTTGCAACTCACCTGTTCGATTTGGGGACTCCTAATAAAAGCCTAATAGGCTTATTTAAAAAAAAAAAAAAAAAAGATCAGATTAACTGATGTTCAGATGGCCAACACAACTAACCCTGTCATCCTTCAATGCAAAGACCCAGGTGTTGCAGGCGCTGCAGGTAACCAGGAACCAGCAGCGTTGCGGATTGGTGGTCTGCAGCCCCCTGCTGAGGTCACAGAGCCTGTAGACATCGGCATTGTGGAAGGAGACCAGATGAAACCCGGACATCCGACAGTAACAGGAGATGGACAGGTGAGCAATAGAGACATTTATAAACTGATAAGACCTATTTTACCTTATCACCATTAAAGGTAGGCCCTGCTCCGTTTCAACAGTTTTCTATGTTTTGGATTAAAGACCTAAGTGTGTCTTCTATGCTAATCTGTTCTGTTTAATATTATTTTCACCTTATTGGATTCTAAAGTTACTCACTCAGTTGTTCAGCCTTTTTTTCTGTCTTTGCCCAGCAGTTGTACTCATTTGACAGCTCTCTGTCCTCCTCGGACAGTGAGGACGAGGGTTACAGCAAGAAAATTAAAAAGAAGAAACTCAAGAAGAAGAAGAAGAAGAAGGTATGTGTCTTTTAAAGCTATACACTGTTGTTGTTTTTTTTGCCCTTATTGAGAAGCTCTTAAATCATTTGGGAAGTACCACTGATGAAAACTGAATAGATTACATTTGGACAGGGTATGGCAGTTACCTAACCCGAGTGAGATGAAATCACTACACAGAGTCACTTGATCTTCTGGCTCTTATAGGGAGCACATGTAAAGTTGTTTTGTTTGTGATTCTGAAAAAGTATGGAAGTGCAAAGAGGGCTGAACTCAAACAGGAAAGAAGTAATGACATTGATGTGATTATATTGATTGATTGATTGATTACATATCTGCTGATCAACTGTTCCCTTTGCAGTGATTGCCTCTCCTCATAGCTGAAGTGGGTGTGTCTGTGTGATTCTGTGTGTTGCTTTAGTTCTTGTATAGTCGCTGGGTGCTTGAGGCTGCAACCCTCCTTTTGCCATGTACACTGCATTCTCTAAGCACCAATAACAAAGCCTCTCTCCACTGTGTTTGTAGAATGCCTCATTCTGTTTGATTTCTCAAACACTTTCCTCACCAAGGGCAGTTAGCATCAGAATCAGAATCAGAATCAGGTTTATTTTAAGTACATTTACACATACAAGGAATTTGACTTGGTGTATTGGTGCTAAACAATTAACAAGGAAATAAAGCAGAACTAGCAACAACTTAAATAATACAGAATAAGAAGATATTACAATATAGAAAATAGAATTTAAAAATGTCAAATATAAAATATAAAAAACACAAGATGTACAAAAGGAGCTGTGCAGTGGACTATGAGAAAACATATTCAATGTGTGCACGGAACTGAACAATAACTTCTCCTTTTTTTCTCAACAGGACTCAAGCTCATCCTCGTCATCTTCATCTTCTTCTTCCTCCTCCTCCTCCTCCTCTTCTTCCTCTTCCTCTAGTAGCTCTTCAGATAGTGACAGTGAAGTAAGTTGTGGGTTTTGGCATCTGTAGTTGTATAGAAGGATATGTCTGTATAGTTGTATTGAACACACTGAGATGTCCTGACAAGGAAACTGTGCAGGGACTTAAACCTTGATAACACAACCTCTACCACAAAATGATTTCAACTGAAGTAAAACTAATGCTTGTTAAGACATGTTAATAAGGCTGTAGGCATGATGTACATACTACAGAAATCTCTTCTCAGGCATGGACTAAGTTAAGTTCTTTAAAACAAGCAGCTGATAGAGCTCCTCTGACTTTTAGAAAATCAGATATAAAAAAATCAGAAAGGCTAAAATGGAATATAACATTTTGAGCAAGTTGGGGGAAAATCTTATCACCCCTTTTTTTGAGTCATCCATGAATACAGAATCATCGAAGGATCTTACATTTTTGTTAAGGTTGAAGTGGCTCAGGTCATTGTGTGATGTCTACGTTTCTAAAGGCATTATCAGAAAATCTGGAGAATCAAGAATGACCAAAAAAAATCCCTTGAGCAAAACAACCGAGAGTACATGTTAATAACCCTGGAATTCCTTTGGCCCTGAGCTCTGGGTGGAGGCACCTTTATCCTGAATCTTAATAGCTGGCTGTAACTGACATGTGAGGTTAACACCCAATGACAATGTGTGAAAAGCCTATAACCACAGAAAGCCATGACAATATAGGTGTGTGGTTTAAGACGCTTTATCTGAAATGCTGGGAAACCTCAGGTGTGTTAGCCTTCTTAAATGCATTTCTTACTTAGTAATACGACTGTATGTAATCTTTATGTGTGTAGATTTGTTTGCCATTCTTCATGCTGTACATATCATCTGTTAGGACCCAGATACAGAGACATTCTTGAATATTAACCTTATAGTTGACAGCCAACCCTGATGATTCAACTTTATTCATGGTCTAAATGTAACACATGGACATGGTATAAAAACCTATAAAACACAGCATATAGTTATTTAAAAAAACAACATTCTCTTGCAGGATGACAAGAAGAAGAAAAGAGAGAAGAAGATGAAAAAGGAGACGAAGAAAGAGTATATCTGGGACAGTGTGGTCATATCCCAGGCTGGTATGTGAAACACAGCTTTAGCATTTACAATAAATATCAGTTTTATGGTTTTCTAGTCCAAAAATTTGAAAAAAAAGTTCAAAAATTAAAGTTAATGTCATATTTTTACAAAGTAATGTTTTAAAACAGAATTATTTTTATTGATCAAACACATGATTTTATATTTAAATTGTCTATTAGGTCCCGATGGCCAAATGGATCAGCAGTCTGGAGAGAAGGTGAGCCAGGTAAGAGAGGAATCTATCAGAGTCCTCTTGTAAACTCTTTTTTAGCCTTCAACTCCTCAGTAGAGCATTTCTCCTTTTCTTTCTGAAGGATTGTGGCTTTGCAGATGATGATGATGATGACAAGAGAAAAGAGAAAAAGAAGAAGATGAAGAAGGACAAAAAGAAGAAAAAGAAAAAGGTAATATTTTCTTATAATAAAGATTACACATCAAAAACCTTTTTAAGACTTTGGACTTAAACCTGTATTAGAAAATTTACTTAATTATTCATAGAACCAAAAAACAGCTTTTTTTAAACTTTTGTTACTGATTATCTACTGTGTTCCCTTGTCCTAGGATTCTTCATCATCTGACAGTTCAAACTCTGACAGTGAGAGTGAGAAGAAGAAGAAGAAAAAGAAGAAGAAGAAGAAGAGCAAGAAAAAGAAGAGCAAGAAAAATAAGGTTCATTTCTTTTGACATGTCTCCGGTGTTAATTGTCTGATCTGTTAGTTCTACCTCTGTGTAAATGTATTTGTCACTCTTCCACAGGACTCCAGCTCCTCCTCCTCTTCAGATAGCTCCTCCTCTTCTGATAGCTCCTCCTCTTCCGACAGTGAGGATGACAAAAAGAAGAAGAAAAAGGACAAGAAAAAGAAAAAGAAAAAAAAGAAAGATAAAAAGAAGGTAAATAAATATGGATGGTTTTTGTCTTATATCCAATGAGGCCAGAAAAGAAAAGTGTAAAGAAACTGGGATGAATAAGAAGTGTGTACATACTAACATGTGTTTTATTTTATTTTTTAAGATTTTATTTTTATTTTTGTGCCTTTAATGTAGAGATAGGTCAGTGGATAGAATTAGAAATCAGGGAGAGAGAGAGTGGGGAATGACATGCAGGAAAGGAGCCACAGGCCGGATTTGAACCCACCCGGTTGGAGGACCACAGCCTCCATACACAGGGCGCACACACTAACCACTGAACCACCAGCGCCCCACTAACATATTTAATTTAACATCTATTTGTGATGTATGTTCTGATCAATTCACATTGTTGGATTAAATAGTAATGCTGCACATATTTATGCATGAATGTAAAATTGATTCTTTCTCTTTGATTTGAGATTAAAAAACGCTTTCTGTTGACGTAGGATTCTAGCACTTCATCCTCATCATCTGAAAGTGATGATGATAAGAAGAAAAAGAAGAAGAAGAAAGAGGACAAGAAGAAGAAGAAAAAGAAGGATAAGGTAATTCCCTTTCTTGTTTTGTTTATAAAGCATAATCCTCAAATGTATTTGGAAGGGGTGGACAAACAACCTACCTAACATTTAAACACACTGAACATGTGTTCCCCTGTCAAGACCTGCTCTGTAGACTCAGATCTGTCTTTGTAATTACAGTATGTACAGCATTGTATTGATTATTGCTTGATGTTTTTTCTGCTTTTCACAGGATGAAGGAAAGAAGAAACCCGGTGTTAGTGCCTTGTCAACAGCTGGTGAGTGTTTCCACTTTAATGTGAAAAACAATCACCCTCCATGAGACTAATGTGGTGTTGTTGGTCCGTTTTACAGGTGGTGAGATTGCAGGACCAAGTACTGAAGGAGATAAAAAGGAAGATGAGGATACAGATAAGGTGAAATACTCTTACTCACTGTATATTTTATTATTTTTATTTAACCAGGTTGGTCCCATTGAGATTAAAAACCTCTTTTCAAGGGAGACCTGGCCAAGACAGGCAGCAGCAAAAACACAAAGTTACAGACGGAGATACAAAGAGAGACACAGTACAATTTACAAAGCACAACATTTTGGATTAAATTCATATCTGGGAATCAGTTGTTCAAACATCCGAGCTAAAACATCGACATCCTATAGAATCTGCTTCCATGACTTTCATTTTAGATTTAAAAACTTTTAAGGACAGCAGCTCCTTGAGCTTTAAGTCATTCTGCAACAGATACAGTATATAAAGACATAAAGAACACTCAAAGAAATGGATGTTTCTCTTTGTAATGACAGGCCAAGAAGGAGTTCAAAACTAAAGACAAACTCTCCTCTACATTGGCTGGTAAGTGTTTTAACCAAAGCTCTTACACAAATAAAGCATCTGACGGAGGCTTGAAAATGTATTTTGATCTTGTCCAGGGGAAGGATTTTCTTGTCCAGGGGAAGGATTGCAGGTATTGCCTGGTACTGCTGAGGACGGCCACCTCAGCGATGACGAGGGAGAAGGAAGAGAGGAGATGGATAAAAAGAAGCAGAAGTTGAAAAAGAAGAAAAAGGTATTCAGAAAATGTATCATTCAATTATCACACCTGTGTAATATCACAACATTTCCTGAATGGTGGATTTATGTTATATAATAATCAGGATCAAAATTCATCCTGTTTAAAAAACACTTAATGTGTTTTAACAGGATTCTAGTTCACACAGCAAGGATGAGACAAAAGACAAGAAGAAAAAGGTTTACAAAAGTCATAGTGCTTAGATTGTTTAACCTGGCATCACAATAAAAACATATTTTCTATACATTTATTTAGAGATAATAATGTCTTTCATTTGATATATAGGACTGCTCCAGCTCTGATAGCTCCTCATCAGACAGCGCAGATGACAAGAAGAAAAAGAAGAAAAAGGAGA
The DNA here is from genome assembly GCF_963584025.1 of Labrus mixtus. NCBI lineage: Eukaryota > Metazoa > Chordata > Actinopteri > Labriformes > Labridae > Labrus > Labrus mixtus. The sequence continues at coordinate 950,212 of NC_083620.1, read as the reverse complement.
AGGTGTGGCTCTCTGCATTACTTATGTTTTTCTTTTAGTTTGTATTATGTCCTTCTCACCTCTCTCTCTATCTTTCTCTCTATCCATCTTTCTTTCTCTGAAGGATTCCAGTACCTCCTCCTCCTCCTCCTCCTCCTCTTCTTCTTCTTCCTCCTCTGATAGTGAAGATGACAAGAAAAAGAAGAAAGGGAAGATAAAGAAGAAGAAGAAGAAGGTTCATAATGTCTGTCATTTCATTTAGACACTTCATTTATTGACGATCATTGTAGGAGCCAAAATGCTTGTTTTATTTGATCCTTGCAAGAAACCCCAACACAACACTGCAAATTTGTATTTGAGTGTAATTCCGACACTGAACACTAGGTGGAGTCTTGACTTATACTGTGCATAAAGCCAAGGCTCCAGGTAATTGGATTCAGGTGTGTTCGGTGGCATATCGTTTTTTGACTTAATGTGGTAACCATTTTAAAACAAACCCTATAATGTCCAAAGCAGTCACCACTGAGATGTGAGCTGTGGAACTATTTCCGGACGCGTGCACCTGGCGTTGCAACAAACAAATGTCTGATACTCTTTTCCAATAGAGTCTTCAATCTGTTTATCGGGTTCACTAATGCAAATAAATGTCCCATTCTGTCCAATACATCATAAAGTATAAACTGTTACATCCAAGTCAACCCGACACGCAGACACGGTCAAAAAACTATATGCGTTTTGTCCTCTCTCTCTCTCTCTCTCTCTCTCTCCCTCTCTCTCTCTCTCTCTCTCTCTCTCTCTCCCTCTCTCTCTCTCTCTCTCTCCCTCTCTCCCTCTGTATCTCTCTCTCTCTCTCTACAGGATTCCAGCTCTTCCTCCTCTTCTTCATCTTCTGAAAGTGAAGATGACAAGAAAAAGAAGAAAAAGAAGAAGAAAAAGACTAAGAAGAAGAAGGTTCAATAAATCTGCAAATGATTGACATTAATATTACATTAGATTATTATTAGGATTCTTCGTCTGACTGACTCCTCCACCTCCTGCATTGACTGTAGTTTTGCAGCTTTATGGTATCATTCTTTTTGTTTTCTCTCTCTCTTCAACTATACAGGATTCCAGCTCTTCCTCCTCTGATTCCTCATCCTCTGACGATGAAAAGATGAAGAAGAAGAAAAAGAAGTCAAGGAAGAAGAAGAAGAAGAAGAAGAAGAAGGTAAAGCACATTTGAGAAGTCTTTTTAATATTGAAAAGCTTTAAAGGTGTTGTTTCAAAGACAGCTCAGTTGTCTATGTTGTAGTTCATTAAAGTTAACTAAAAACAAACTCCTTTTTAAAGGCCAGCTCATCTGATGATAGCACCTCTTCTGGCTCAAGTTCATCTTCCTCTTCTTCTGATAGTGATGATGACAAGGTGAGATCTGTCAACCACATCAACTCAGTTAAACGAGGTCGTTCCTCAACACTTAATCGTCTACTTTCTTTAGAAAAAGAAGAAGAAAGATGAGAAGAAGAAGAAGAAAAAGAAGGATAAGAAGAAGAAAAAGAAGGTAAGAACAAATCAATCAACTTCCATTCCAAGAATCTAGTTGATCATTTGAGTAACAAAGAAAATGTTTGTTTAAATGTAAACTCTTCAAATTTAACAAAAATGTCCAAAACATATCAAACACGGTGAAAGTGGCAAAATGTCAAAATGTGGATTCGCTTAAGAAGATGAGGTTCTCTACATATGACATTTCCAGATGTTTAAAACAAAAGCAAATAATGATCTTTTTGTCTGTTTAGGATTCTTCTAGTTCAGATTCCTCCAGTGATGATGATACGAAGAAGAAGAAGAAGAAGAAGAAGAAGAAGAAGAAGAAGAAGAAGAAGGTTAATTAACATGTTTTTAATATACAGTACTTCATAGTACTATATTTAAGTGTTTTGAATGGGGTATCTCTGGGGGTAAAACAGCAATGCAGTAATTAATTTACACAAGAAATACATTTACTTTATCAAGGACTCGGATTCTTCTAGTAGTGATGATGATAAGAAGAAGAAGGACAAGAAGAAGGACAAGAAGAAGAAGGACAAGAAGAAGAAGGACAAGAAGACGGTAAGTTAAATTGTGCTCAAGAAGAACAAATGAATGCTTCTATATTTTATTTATTATTATAGATGATAGAGGGTTGTATTAACTTTATGCAGGACTCGAGCTCTAAGTCATCAAGTTCATCTGATAGTTCCAGTGACAGCAACAAGGAAAATGAAAAAGAGAAGAACAAGAAGAAACATAAAAAGGTACATTTCTTATAACATGTTAAAATCAGCAGACTATGAGCCATCTGAGGTGTAAATTATTATTATTTTGCTTCTGTGTGTGGCCTTCAGAGTTCAGGAGGATCAGAAAGTGAAACTGACTGTAATAAAAAGATAATGTGTTTTTTTCTCGATATTATGGTGTTAACTCAGCAATTGGAGGCGATTCTAACTGACTGACGTGGATATAGCTGCAGAGAATATTTAAGCAAGCGAGCAAATAAAGCTTGTTCTAAAGTGAGGGGGTTAGCTTCTGAGTTAGCTTTCAGGCACTGCATGGAGTTAGCCTGCTTTCTGTTGAACAGGCCGGTGTCAAACACCAGTGGTTAGCTTGTGTTAGTGCGCGGTAGTTTGAAGTGTAAGTACATACATCAAGCACCAAGGAAGTGCGCCCAACCTGGTGTTGGAGCATCACATGATGCCATGAAGCTTACATTTGGGAAAGAGACTTCTATAAATTAGTGTATTATTATTATTTCTTCAGTACATCCAATACTTCCAAATACAAACCCTTGAATAATTGTACAATGCAGATATAGAGATATGTTTGTAGACATAATGGAAGTCAGATTTGTTTTGCTACATGCCTCCAGTGCTGTTTCCATTCTATAATACATCTATGACGTGCGGTAAATGTACACACAAAGTCCAGCAGTGAATGTGTGCTTCTGGGACGGTGAGCCCAGGAGCTGGGGCCCAGTTTGAATGTTGTGTGAACATCTTTCTGACTCTACTTTCATGTATCCTTCATGTTGGATGTTCATTTTGGTTTCATTCCAGGATGATGGTGATCAAAGTTGTGAGCCAAAAATGGAAACTCCAGGTTCAGATGCTGGGAGACTTTCAGCTGACAGTGGCAGCAGCTCTAAGCCTGGTAGTGCTTCAGTTGTCTCCTATGTGTCCCTCCCCTCCAAACCCATGGTGAAGCTGGATCCTTTGAGCCCTTCAGCAGTCTCTAAAACCTCTGTCCCTAGTTCCTTACTGAGTATTGGAGATCGGGGCTCCATCCGCAGACCTCCCAGCCCCATGGAGTCGCTGATGGGGAGTCCAAGAAGGTTAGGAGATGGAGGCACCCGTTCCACCACTCACCTCACCTCTTATGATCTACTGAGAGGCACCAGGCCCTACCAATAATACCATATCATAGATCAAAAGAAATGTTACCTAATTAAAATTAAATAAATAATTGCTCACAATAGTGGATGTTGAGTGTGATGAAAAACAACAACAAATATTATGGCTCAACTTACAAAATAAAAGGAAAAGGTTATTGTGTGCTTTGTGGTGAGATTCAGGTTACTGGGTAAAGATGCATTGTGAGAAGATGTTGAAGAAATACAAAATTAAGAAAATTATATTTTGGGTTGAAATGTCAATTTATGATCAAATGTATTCACAATGCTTTCTTTGTGGAATAAAACAGTTGTGATATATTTGTTTGAAGTAGAGCTCATATTGTGGTATGTGTGTCTATATTTAATTTATAATAGACTGATTTACCTTTCCATTTCTTCAAAGTAAGAAGAGTCTGATCCTTGTAAAGAATGTATCTTAGAAGCAGATGATTAAAGATTGTGTTTCTCCCTGGACAGATTCAATTAGATGGAAAGCTTACTGTTAGCACAAGCTTACAAGTGTTTTTTAAATTCATGAACAATAGTATACTTCATATTGTAGTCAGTCTACTCTGAGTTTTCTTCCATGTTGTTATTACAATAATCTTTGTGGCATTACAACATTCTTTAACTAAATAAGCTACTTATGATATGACATGATAGACAAGCTGTTCCAGGTTTCCATTTTATCTGTTTTTATTGCGATAGACAATTTCTTGGACCCCAACAATACTGAATGTCAGCACTATATCATTGTTCAATCTAGTCTAGCGACAACATTATTACAGCATTTTGATAATAACCATTTCCTAAAAAAAATGTGTTTTGCCCAGAGATGGCCAGGGGGACAAAGGAGAAACTAAGTATGAGCAAATTTAAAACTAATGTAGGATATTTTAAAATCAGAAAAACTTCACAACCAAAAAGAAGCTTCTTTAAGAAAACACAAACCACTAAAGAGGAGCCCGATAATCTTCAACAAAACAACCAAAAAAACCCTTAAGATAAGCAATGAACACCAAGGCCTTCATGAAAACATCCTCCTTCCACAGAAGGTGTGACACAGAGTAAGCACACAGTCAAATGGTCCACTGACACAGACTGCTCTTTATGCTCCGCCCCCTAAATGCAGAGTGGGCATTGATGTGTTTGATCAGTGCTGCAGTGAGACAAGAAGCAGCACAAATAATACACACAACACTATTGTTTATTTGACAACTAGTGGTTGAATATAACCAGTTCAAGAAGTGATGCACTTCAGTCAAATGTTGAGCTATTTAGAAAATAACTTGTATGCAGCCTTCTAGTCCACTCATTTCATTGAGAGAGAAATGTCCTTATTAGCCTACTTTTTACTCTACTCCATTTATATCATTGAAGAAAACTATTTTGCGTTTCAGGATATAATTTAAAAATCTGCCAGTTAAGCAAGAAACATTTAACATTATTTCAACAAAGAACCTGGGGCCGTATTCACAAAGCCTCCTAAATACAGAGAGCTGCTCCTGGGGACAAAGTTCTAAGAACATTCAGTGGTAACATTGTGGACATCACCTGTTTTATTCAAGGGAATAACTTTTAAAATGTTCATCCTGTCTGGGAATATGCCAGTCTGAAGGGATGTATTAGCAGTTAAATGTTTGAAAATGCAGTGAATTGCATTCTTTATTATGAACAGATCTATGTCATCACTATCTGTGGAGATTTTATCACAATACACTTATTTACAATATTAAGGAGCTCAAGTTCAATCTTTCCACAAAAATTGAACTTGAGACTTTACTACCTAAGTAAGATCTATATTATATTGTATTATGGTATATTTGTGCCAACATTTACAAAACAAGAGTTTAATTAATCTACCATATAATTCTTATAATTATAATAATCAGGAGTATTATAAGATAAAAATGTATTAATTGGACTCCATCATGACAATGGGGTAATGAGGCCGACAGCAGGATAGGATAGAGTCTAGACACTGGTGATGGTGGTGATTAAAGAATGCAGGATGAGATAAAGAGTGGGTTTCTGAGGCTGTATCCGGCCCCCTCCTAGCTGTAATGGAGGTGACTGGGGCAGAGGAGGGTCGCAGCGATTGCACTGAAATGACACACTGACTGTGGAAGAGATGCACAGAACAGAAGTCACAGTGGTCAGAGGGTGCCTGACCAAACATTCATGAGGAGCTCAGTCATCCAGGCCATGGTCAATTCAAAGCTTGATCCAAAGGCAACTGGACTAGTTGAAGATCTTGAAGACATCACCATCCCTTAACTGAGGTGGTGGGCTGTGACACCATCTTTCACCAACTTACAATGCTGTTTTGAATTATCTCCCTAAACAACTGAAGCCCCATTCCCACCTTGAAACGAAGCAAAAAAACCAAAACAATTCAGGTGCCAGGAAGTAAACTGGCGCCTCTCCAAATACCAGACCAATTTCTAGACTTGATTTACATCGACCCTCCGGTTCCCAACCCAAGTGAGCTACTGCCACCCCATTTAATAGTTGTAAAGGTTATGCATGGTTATATGATAATCCCTAAAAGTTCCAGAATGTTGTTGCCATTTTCATTTACAGTGAAATATGTTTCAATCATTATGGCTGTTATGCATTCATGTCTTTGATATAATATGACACAATATTTTGTGAAAAGTGTTGTTTTCTAAAAAAAAACAGTGATGAAAACTCATAAAAAGAGTAACACTCTTCCTGCTCTCTGAAACATTAAATAAGGATTAATCATCCATGAAGTAATGCAGAATAGACTATGTATACATTTATAAAGATCTGTAATTAAAAAGTATTCATTTTAAAGATACTTTGCTATAAAGGAATTTCTGAACTGGTCAAACTTGACCCTGACCATAGTGTAAAGGCATCAAATATGAACAGTTTGTAAAGGTTAAGTCCTACAACTCAAATACCAAGGCTGTCATTATGATTTCCACATGATTGTTAGTCTCTACTCTGTCTTCTCAGTCAGCTCTGACATCTTTACCTGCCAGCAACTTCTATCTCCTTCATTCCCATCGTCTACTCAACATTCTGGCTTGGGCAATAGATGTCACATGTCACCAGTGAAGCGTGCACAGATTGACTACTTACCATCAGAGAGACAAATCAGGCTCTCCCAGTGATCTGCCAATATGATCAGGTAATTATCCTTTAATGAAAAGAGACAAAAAGTCAGCACACAAATGTCCTTTAGCTTTCTTTTATCCGGCAGCAGCAACGGATGCATTTCAGCACTTAGGCCTTCACCAGCTCTGATGAAGGACATTTGTGTGCTGACTTTTTGTCTCTTTCTAGTCTTGTTACGGTTGTGCACCTTTCACTGTGTTTAACTGTTGAGAGTGCTCCTCGTTTGTGTTTTTTTAATTGTCATTTAATGAAGGCTGATTTCTTTGTATGCTACATGTTACTGTCTGACTATGTCAACTGAACTGATTGGCCTCTGCTTACTTGAGCATAACAAAATTGATGACAATAGTAAGAATGTTTTTTTTTTTTCAAAACTTTGAGGAAAACAAATTAAGAGATAAATGCAATAAGGTCTTATCATTATCGACGTCTACATGCATTCCTGCTCTGTCTTCTCAGGTAGTTTTGAATGACCAGTTTCATCTCCCACAATCTGAATAACCCATTATTTAGTTTACCCCAAAAGGGGTCAAAATTTTGTCCTGTACATTAAACTGTTTGAATAAGAAAGAGCTTGTTTGGAATGGTAATCTACCAATGCATAAATTCCCCCTGAGAGGAAGTACCAAGGGCAATAAATAACCTAGAGGTATCCTGTATGTTGCCTGTCATTATTGTAACCTGCATGGGCAGAATTTTCTTTTTCTTACCACTGTAACTTTTGCTGCTTTGCTAAAGTGCTCATGATGGATAGGCTGGATCTTTGTAACATAACAATGAGTAAGGTCTTTTACCTGCTTTTTGTAACATAACAATAAGTAAGGTCTTTTACCTGCTTTTTATAAAGTGTCTCGAGATAACACTTGTTATGAGTTGACGCTATACAAATAAAAATGGATTGATTGAATTAAATTGATTGATGGACAGACTGATAACTGTAAGAACCAAGTAATCCTATTTGCCAATATGTTTTTCGGTGTACTGCCTCTCTTGCTCCTCCCTGTCTGCAGCCAAAAGATAATAAACTTGGCCTCAGTGTTCCTAGGTATTCGCATTGAGGTAGGGTTAGCGTGTGGACAGGGAGCAGTTCACATTAAAAATCATTTATGAAACATAAACAAGTTGAGGGAAGCCCCATCCCATCAGTGGGAACACTGAGCTAAGAACAACACACCCATGGGCCTTTTTTCTTTAATCTTTTTTTTACTCAACTCAACTAACTAATAATATGATTTATGTTAGGATATAGTTGAGTTTTGTTAAATGAGTGTTTAAAATGTTGCATAATATACCTCATAAAAATAAAAAAGGCCACACACATAAAAAAACTCATGAAAAAAGGGATTATAGAAGATGCTTGCTACAGCCGACACACAGCCTGTTTGAATAAAAGGAGCCGTGGGGTGCTACCCATGCCACCAGTCTGAATAGTTGTAGACTGCTATGTCTTTATCAGTAGAAAGGGCAGGACAAAAGACGACTCTGAGAAACGTGTCAAACCCTAACAAACACTCAAACCAGTAGCAGCCTGCAGACATCTGACTGTTGACGCAGAGAGAGACTATCGAACGCCCGCACTGATCGTCCAAAATGTTCAGGTAATTATCATTGAATGAAGATTGTCTTATTGTTGTGCTTAATTTTTCTATTTATAGAAACACAAAAATATCATGATGATGAAGGTTCATTTAAAGTTATTTTAATCATAACTTTACTTGTGATCAAATGATAACTATTTTACACAATTTTAATGTGCTTTCAAAGAGGTTGAGCTTATTGACATTTTCTATAGGTACAATTAAGAAGCAAATCTTTTATTTTGTGATTGATAAAGGGAAACAACATTAGCCAAGGGCAATATGTTAAAACATTGCCAAGCCTTTACATCTTTTTTGAGATATAATGAAACAAAAAGGTTTTTCAAATTCATCAACATTTTCTGAAGAGGCTTTGCAAGGTTCAAACAATGAACATTTCAGCAATGGCAGTTAGAAACACAGAACCTCTGCCATGACTCAAGTCTGAGTGATTAGTCATCATTTTGTCTGAAAAATATACCAATATTGTAGAATTCAGACTAATCACCAGCTTTTTTAGGTGCTGATAACAAGTAATCTTTACTGGCAGTTCTTAATTAAAACACTTTAAAACACACAGAGACACACACTTACAAAATAAATACTCCACTGAATACCACAGAACACTAACAAACAGGCTGACTAAGTGTTAATGTTGTACTTTGCCATAGGGCCCCACCTATGTATAATATTAGCTTGTGAGCTGGCTCTTAAGTCAACAATCAATCAATCAAACAATTTTTATTTGTATAGCGTCAACTCATAACAAGTGTTAACTGGAAACACTTTACAAAAAGCAGGTAAAAGACCTTACTTATTGTTATGTTACAAAAAGCAGATAAAAGACCTTACTTATTCTTATGTTACAAAAAGCAGGCCGTCAACCAACGATCTTGAGGAGCCTATGAGAGCTCAAGAGCTCCCAGGAAAGTAGGTGGTTAGTGACTGAGATTTTCAGATAGATACATGCAGTAATATGATGTACTGTATATGCAGAGAGAGAGAGAGAGAGAGAGAGAGAGAGAGAGAGAGAGAGAGAGAGAGAGAGAGAGGAGCTCAGGGTGCCAGTTCCCCCGGTAGTCTAAGCCTATAGCAGCATAACTAAGAGCTGGTCTACACCAGCACCAGCCCTAACTATAAGATTTATCAAAAAGGAAAGTTTTAAGTTCTTAAAAATACAGACTGTGTCTGCCTCCTGGAAGATGATGATGACAATGTTGATATGTAGCTTGCACTCTGGACAAGTTAAGTGCTTATTTGTATATTGCAGGATAGGAAGAAGTTATAGGAGAAAGTGTGACTGTACAAATGGGTATTTCAAAATGAAGTTGACGATCAAACAGTAGATCTAATTATCTGGCAGCTGACTTAACTTTGGAAGACAGGGCACCAAGGCAACTCTCATTAAGACTGATTAACGTATGTGGACTGAACAATATAAACACTGAATTTGATTTATTGAGTTGCAGAAATGTTTGTAAAATTCAACTGACAGAAGTTATAGGCCTAAGAGTCAACAGGTCTCAAAGAATGGTTTACTGTAATATTTGCAAAGCAATATGTTGGGGCACTCGTTAATATGACCAAGTGGTAGCATGTGGTTATAGAATTAAATTGGACCTAAAACTGAACCTTGTTGTACAACACAGATGTTATTAGTGGAAGAGAAATGACCTATGGTGACCAAATGGGGTTGTTCTTGAAGGCAGGAATGAAACAAAATAGTTTAAGTATCCTTGCTCATTTATTATTACTACTTACTCACTTATTATTCACAGTAAATAAACTCATTTATATTTGTTTTCCAATTATTTGTAATAAATTAAAAACAGAGAATTAATACATGAAATAATTTTATAGAATTATAAATTATAATATATCTCTGAAGCCATGACTGCACATTAAACACAACAGACATGATTTCTGCCTGTCCTTCCCAAACATGCACAACAATTGCATTGATATAGTTGTTTAAAAATCCCAATAGATTTAGATAATTCAGAAAACATTAATAGGCCGGTTTGGAAGGCGTTGACAAACTACTCATTCATTTACCTCTCACCCTTATAATAAGATAAATTGGCTAGAAACTTTACTGTTTTGTCGCTACAGGTTTACACGGAGACAAATCCTCAGTGCGAGGACTGTCTTGCTGCTTGGAGGTCTTTTCTTGGTTTTCAAAGAGTCTTTGGACCACACAAACCTCAGAATGGATGGCAGTTAAATATCACCTACCCTGAATACCACCAATGTATTCTCCTGGCAAGGTTGTGAACAAAACATGACTGCTAACAACATCCCAAGCTTCAGCTCACTTCCTGGTCATATAAAATACTTTTTATATTATAAACATTGTAGACATTTTCCCATACTACTGGACCTTCCTGGCAAATGTGGAGGAGCTGATCAATCCTCAGGAGTCTTTCTTCTGCTGGTCATCAAAAGCCCTCCACATAACCACGACCGCAGAGAGATACTGTGCAAGACCTGGGCAAATGAGAGGTTAAAGAACGGTGTGTGGACCAGACGTATCTTCATCTCAGGAACAACAGGTTCTGGTTTTGAGAAGAAAAGACTGAACAAAGTTCTCAAGTTGGAGCAAAGTGAGCACAATGACATTCTTCAATGGGACTTCAGTGATACATTTTACAACCTCACCTTGAAGCAGATACTCTTTCTGGAATGGATGGAAAGAAATTGTCCAAAAGTACGTTTCCCATTCAATGGTGATGATGACGTCTTTGTAAACACAAATAACATGGTCAAGTATCTCCAAGGCCTTGACGACAATGATGGAAGCAAGCACCTCTTTACTGGACATTTGATCCAGTATGTTGGGCCAATTAGAATACCATGGAGAAAGTATTTTATTCCAGTTCAGGTGCAGGAATCAGACTCATATCCCCCATACTGTGGTGGTGGGGGCTTCTTTTCATCTGGTTACACAGCTTTGGTCATATACAACATGTCCAAGTCTACTGCCCTACTTCCCATTGATGATGTTTACATGGGAATGTGCCTGGCCAAAGCAGGACTAAGTCCTGTTTCACATATCGGTGTAAAGACTGCAGGACTGTATATACCCTCCAACAATATAGATAAGTATGACCCTTGCTTTTTTAGGGAAATTCTACTGGTTCACAAGTTCAGTATAGCTGAAATGTTTCTTATGTGGCACAGAATAAATGACCCCAAACTGAAATGCTTTGGCTTTGCTAAATAGTGACTAACAAGTTATGACAGAGTGTCACTGCTTAGTTCATTACTGGGTCTTAGATTGGAGTATTGTTGCACTAGACTACATTATGTTGAAATGTGTTTGCAGAATTCTGCCACCTACATTGACGCAGCATGTTAAATTGCTGTGTCGTTATTTAATACGATGAAGTACCATTGAAATACTCACTGGTGCCAAATTATTTAACATATTTGACACATTTGACTAAATTACAGAATATAACTGTAATGGTATGTTGTTAACCATTCACAGTAAAATTTTGATTTTTAATTGTTTAATAAAATGGCGGTTCATTTCTGAGGTTAAGCACATAGTCAAATTAAAAACACATCTTTTTCTGATCAAGCATGATTATATACTGTATATAAACACAATAAAACTTCAAAACATAACACAGAGTAAAAATGACAAAAACACACAAATGGGACACATATGTAGGGGAAAATGATGGGTAAATAAAATGTTAATTAGAATATTAAGCTCAGTTTACTGTAATGCAAGTTATTGCTAACCACTCACAACTAAAATACACACTGAGGGGGGTTCTTCTACAAACTCATGTAAAATTCCTTGCAGTAATGGACATGACCACCACAATAAGTAACCATAGTAGACCCCCCAAACAGGTGTTCGTTTTCAAGATACCCCTACCCATGGTAGAACAAAACACAACCACATCTTTTTACAACTTTAAAATGTCTAGTTTACGAAAAGGATGACTGTATAAAATATTTTACCGCAAAAATCATTTAAACTGATTTGTTCTTAACTCAAAAGTAAGTTATCTGACTTTTCACTTGACCCTCTGCTGTCACCAGCCCCTAACAGGTGTTGAAAGATCAGAAAGAGTTATACAATTGTTGAATTTGTTTTTACCATATATGTTATTTTTATTTTATTATCATTTAATTATTTTATCATTTAATTCATATGTCATATAGTCATAACTCCTTTTTTTGCTTTTACATATCCTGTCAATCATGCACACATCCGCGGTGCCTATGCATCTGTGAGGTCAGGATAAGTGTGCTATACTTTGAGCAAAACCACATACGAACTCGTGGGTGTATAGCGTTTCGGCGAATCTGCCCGGTTCACGGTCTTCAAGCTAAAACCACATATGAACTTGGTATCACCTGTGGATGTATCACGTTTCTGCGAATATGCATTGTTGAGGTTTTACAGAATCTTGGAAAAAAGAGACAGTTTGGCTATAAAAAGGCTGTAGAAAAGCTGATCGAGGTTCTTTTTTGGCTTTTCTAAAGGACTCCACGTCACTCTGACTTTTAAATTCCCGTTTTGGGACTTAGTCTCTGAGACCAAGATCTTTTAAAACCTCAAGTGTCTACACTCTCGGGTTTAGACTTTGTTCTTTGCTTTTACTTTTTACATTTTTACTTTTATTGTTTTGTATTTGCATTTGGAATATCATTTGAAGTTTTTTTAATACATTTTCGGAAACTTTTTGAAATCATTTTCTGACTGAAATCATTCACACCACAAAGACCGGAGTCTCCCTTAAGGACCCCGTGAACCTCGGAAGGTAAGCTTGAGCAGTCACACCACGGCACACTTCTACTGACTTTTACTACACACCTCATACACACCTTACATCCTAGCGGGGAGAGATTACAGTTATTCCCTCTCCGGGGGGGGGGGGGGGGGGGGGGGGGGTAATCTAGAGTCCTATACCAGGGGTTATTCTTGAATCTAATTATTCTAGAAATGAATGTTAGGCAGATAATCCTGGGGCTGCGATTATAACTTGTCCTCTGTCCTCCAAAGGATGTTAGCGGAGTAATTTTACATAGCTCCAGGTACTAGGAAAGAGTAGACTAGTGGTTGGTAGGGAGTGAGCTCTCACTTAGTTCTAGGAAAGAGTAGTCTAGTTAACTAATGGGTGGTGAGCTTCCGTTAGCTATAGTAAAGTTATTCACCACTTTTTGCATGTCCAGGACATGTTACACACTAGTAACTACTAGTGGAGCAAGGATTTCAGGGTGAGCAGAACGATGGAGCCCTATTGATGTGTATGTGTCAGAATCAGAATCAGCTTTAATAGCCAGGTATGCTTAAACACACAAGGTAGAGGTAAGAGGGAAGTATGAGCTAGTTTACAGGCATCCATCCATGGCAGAAGCACCGCTCAAACTAACTTCGAGGATAAAATCAAGCCACCTCTCGTGATGTCACTACCCTAACTTAGCAACACAGCATGTCTTAAAGATATATTCCACAATTTCAACTGTTACAAGTGGCTAAGTGGTTAGTTTGCACCCCCCATGTACAGAGGCTGGAGTCCACAATGCAGGCCTGAGTTTGAATCCAACCTGTCCCTCCTTACCTGCATGTCATTCCCCACTCTCTCTGTCTCTCCTCAATATCCGACTCTTTCCACTCTTATCACACGTCAGAAAATCCCATAAAATGAATCTAAAAAAAAAAACTATTTCAGAATTATTTTAATTTGGAAGAGTTCAATCTCAAGTTTATTTTTTAAATCTATTTCTATTTGATTTATTTTATAGCTGTGGTTAATTTTTCATGTAGATGTGAAAAGCACAATAACACAGTAGGTATGTTGTTATAAAAATACTAGTATCAAGTATGATTTTCATTTCTGCTCACTGAAGAACATTTTAGGTTAAAAAACTCTAGCAGCACACAGTTACACTGAACTCGCCAGACAACTCTGTTTCAACAATGATTCTGCTGATTGATGAAATCCCAACAACGCTCTCTGACAGGTTCAAGAATGCCAACAGGATCCTTTAATTACAGGACTGATAACATCGTTGATGAATGACTTCATATTTAAATACCCACTGTCAAGCAAAATCATTTCCCCTGTTGTTTGATAAGAGATAAGATTTACTTTTATTGACTACTTTTATCTGTTTTTACACTCTGTTAACACACACATAGGCTGAAGTATATACACACATGCACAAACAGGATCCTATGGACATGCACTAATGAAGAGATGTCAGAGTGACAGAGCTGCCCACAGCGGGCGTTCCTGAGCTGGTGGTAGGGGGTTTTGTGCCTTGCTCAAGGGCACCTCGGCAGTGCTCAGGAAGTGATCTGGCACCTCTCCAGCTACCAGACCAACTTCCATATTTGGTCCGTACCAGGACTTGTACTGGCGACCCTCCGGTTCCCAACCCAAGTCCCTACAGACTGAGCTACTGCCGCCCAAGACTGCTCCTTTAGGGGTTTTAACAAAAAAACATTTTCTTGTTGTAGTTTTCCTTCATGTGTTTTTATGGTAATCACTTTAGGATGAAGCACTTCAAGCAATGGTTCTGTTAAATAATGAAATCCCAACAATGCGGTCTGACATGTTCCCACAGTTAACAGCAGTAACTTGCAAGACAACTCTGTTTCAACAATGATTCTGCTGATTGATGAAGTCCCAACAATGCTCTCTGACAGGTTCCAGAGTGCCAACAGGATCAACAGGACAGTGCCAACAGGATCCTTTAATTACAGGTCAGATAACATCAGTCATGACTCACTTCATGTTTAAAGGTGCACTACAACTGCCACAACTTCTCATGTATCATTTTATCTTCAGTGTTCCAGGGAGCACATTTTCCTCTGAAAGTTTGTGTATAGAGTTATGAACATATACCTCAGAAGCTCAACCTTTCACATTTCTCTTCCAAAACTACATAGTGCACCTTTAAATACCCACTCACTGTCACGCAAAATAAACAAACAGAATTAAATTTGGTGGTTGCCTTCCTTTATAAACTGGATACAACAGTACAACCATAAGGAGGTTGGTTTTCAATCTGAATCATATATTTTCCCTGCTGTTTGATTAAACTGCTCCTTTAGGGACAACAGGATCTTTAATTTCAAGTCAGATAACATAAGTCATTGAATAAATAAATACCCACTGTCACACAAAATAAACAGAAAAATACCTTTATCTAGAAATGTTACAACAATATTGTCATGTTCAGCACAAAGTTAGAACCATATGCAGACCACCTGAATGATTTATTAGAACACAAGACTAATAAGGTTAACCCTCAAAGGCTGACCCCAATTCACACATACTCTGTGCGAGCCGCGGTCCATCAGCGCCACGGTTTTGCTCGCGCCCATTCACACTGGATCCGTTTCTGGGACGTCAGCGCACCCATGACACATCACAGGAGAACTACAAGATCCCGCGGGAATAAAGAGAAAAACATGCAAATAACATGTTGCTTTGTCTTTCTGAGGATGCATTGTTGTTCATTCGGAGCCTGTTTTGACGTAATGTTGATAAAGTGATGAAAACATTCAACAATTATTTTTGCAGACATTTCTATCCATCTTGCAGTACAAAGTGAGACATGTGTAACAGGTACGGGATGGAACCTGCTTACAGCTTAAAGAATGTCTGTAAAAGACAAAGAAAACACACCGAGTCGACTGTAGTTGTTCACTCTTCTCTCGCTTCTGCCAGACTGAAGCAGAGCGTTTATTGAAGACAATAAACAGCCCGCTCAGCAGGGGAGGTGCTGCCCCCTTGTGGCATGTACAGGAACAGCTTCAAAATAACTTCTTTAACCAAAACACAGATACGTTTGTATAACATTCATACAAAATAACCAAATACAATAACAAAATGTGACAACACATTTCGGTGTGTCACACATGCATGTTGAATTTCTCTACATGTGGTTACCTCAACAGGTGCATCCAATCACTAATTAAGGCTATAGTTATATCAGCATGTGAAGAGGCTGCTGCACAATGCACAAGTGATTTCAAACAATCTGTAGGCTATATAGGCTTACTTTTAAGAAAGTCTTACAATGTATTCAACAGAGATGTTGATTTCATAGTGTTCATAATTACACACAGTCTCACTAACTTCTATAATTGGGTCCAACTGATTTCACAGGTGGGTGTATACCAAGGGGCAACCTCCGGTCTCGAAAAATGCGGAAGTACAAAAAACTGCAGTTCCTTGAGGCTGGCTGCAGAAGCGTCGGAAGTGCCATAAGCCCCCAGCCAATAAAGTCTGTTTTTACCACAGGAATCAACATGTTTACAGCCTGGTTCAAAAAAACAAGATATATCTGATAAGTTGACGGCCCCTTCTCCTCACACTGTGTGTGGGGGGGGATTTTTTTATAATTCGTCGGATTTTATTCTATTAAGGAAAACGGCTATGCCCATATAAGGGTTGTGGCAGATTTGATTGACAGCTCTGCACGTTGCATCTGTCTGTCAGGTCAGCAGGTCAGGAGGCTAACAGCTTGATCCGTCTGATTTCTCCTCTTTTTTACTTTGTTTGGAGAGTTTGTTTAACACATATCTGACAACATACATGGCTTGCTGTGCAGTTAACAGACCATTATTTACAATGGTTTAGAAATGTTTGTTGTTAAGATGTTGTTGTTGAAAATAATGAGTTTGTGTGATGTTAGAAGCTAAAGGTTCACCTCGGTGGTTAACCGCAGACTGTAAATATGGTTATCTGACATTATGATGAATGTTATACTCCACGTAAATGTCGACATTAAAAAACAAACTTTGTGTAGTAATTATCTGTCAGTACTTAACATAAACTGAACTCAACTGAACCTAATATGCTGTGTAGGTTATACAGGATGACATTAACATTACATGGTTGACGTAGTGTCAAGATTATTATTTTTTTTTTACTTTGTATGAGTTCAGTGAAAATTAACATGGTTATTAATATAGTTCTTAATCATTACAGATGCTCTTACAAAGAATATAGCAGTATAAATATAAAATATAAATAACATATGGAATGAAAATAAGACATAAAGCACTTAGATATAAAGTACAAGAAATACTTTTAAGAATACAGCCATGTACCGAGCTCATGTTAATAATAAATGAGCTACTGTATGTTGGGTACTAAAGCACAGAGAGTTTAATGATTTAAATAATTCAGGTTATATTTGTTTCATGTTAAGATGAAGTACTATCCACAATAAATTGCTTAATTTTTCCTCCAAAATCTGAGACAATTTGATGTGGAATATCATTGTGCAAGTGAGTGAGAGAGCTGAAAATAGAATGATTACAATAAGGTTTAACTTCTTAACTTTGAATAGATGTTGCTTACCTGAATACTGAACCTTTGTTGTCTGGGTAGTACACTGTTGAATTTATAAATGTACTCTTACACGTAGATGAATACAGAAAATGCACAAACAAATTGATTTAATGAATAACTGATATTTTCTCTCTTTCTTTGCCATCCTGAAGACCCCTCACTAAAAGTCCATGTTCTCCTGGATCCATGTCACATGCTCGAGCTTCTTCTGAATGACTTTTCAACAGTCGAAGTTCTGGTGAGAGAAGATGGTCAGCAGATAAGACGGCAGTACATGATTTGATGAAGGATAAGAGTTATTCACAATAAGGCGTGTAGCTGACCAGCTTGACAGGCGGGTGCGGTGTAACTGTTTGTCAGGAGGCTTAAAACCCGCCTCAGCTCCAGCTCTCAGCCTGTGGGTGTCATCACTCAGGCCATCCGGGGGAGACCTCCCTCGCAGCGAGCTGTTGAAGAGAAGCAACCGAAGTCCACCCCAGAAGAACCAACAAATACAGATGTTGTTGAGGCTCAGGTTTCTTCCTCTGTCTCTGCAGCTCTCTGGGCACCTCGACGGACAAGTCACCAATAATCCACACTGTGTCTATAGGAGAAATACAAAGGTGTTCAATTAATGCCTCAGACAAGACAACATGTACAGTTAACTACATGTGACAGCTCAGGGTGTTTTTTTGTTATTAGCTACATCTGCAGGAATAATATTGAACAAGGTAGCTGCAACTCATAATAATAGATGAGTCTTAAACACTATTATTTCTAATACTTAAAGTTTTTGGTGTGAAGCTGACACTGTCCACAGACTCCATGACTTCATGGGGTTCAATAGAAAACAAATATCTTATAATAAATACTAAATAATTATTTTTAAATTGTCATGTTCACCCACATCGCTGTTGACATCAGTAAATATAAGACACAGACATTCCTCTTTTTGTCAGAACAGTAACATGAACTGTATGCTTTGTAATATTGATTTCTTCTGGATGTCTCATATTTATTTACAGTTTATGGATAAAACTTTACTAATGTATTTCTCTGCTAACACTGACAAAATCTAACTTATCTGACAAATAACTAATAACCATAGTTGTATATTTAAAAAAGTGTAGTTTTAAGACTTTAATTAAATATTTGGGTTGAATATAATTCATTTTAACTGTGTTGTAGAAAAGTTAAATGTTAACTTATTGTTTATAGAGTTTTCTCAGGACGAGCAGGAACAGGGGATGATAGCAGCCTAGCTGTTAGCTATGCTGTGAAGTGGACTGCTAACGTCGCGCTGAATGGGCGGAGTTAAATCCCGCCGGTCCCGCCTTGCTGCTGTTGCTAGGTTGATCCGAAGTTAGGTTGAGACTGCAAATCCAATATGGATGCGGCCGTCGATTGGACTCATTTGCTGCCTATGTAACAGACGGGTTAGGGTTCGTCCAGTAATATTTACAGTCTATGGTTTCCTCTTAAAAACACAAAGTTCACTGGTCTGAATATCACACGAGTATGCTACGTTTACTGACTTCACGGACATTAGGCTACTGGAGGCGTTACCAAAACATGAAGTAGGCCTAGCAATTGAAAGGAAGTGATAAATTGCAAAGAAATCTGATTAGAAATAAGTGCATCACCCAAACTCACCGCGTCCGTGTCACCTCATCGGTGAGGGGAAAGGGGCGTGGTTTAAGAGCGGTCAATCAAGGTTTCCCATGTGTATGAAAAACATCTCGTCAGTGTTTGTGATAACTTACTTGGGCAAGTACACAATGGATTTCAATCTGTCGGCAGGTAGGCTCAAATTGACTTTGACAAAATGTTTTACGTTTATTGTCAGGCTACAAGCTTTAATGTTCCGAGGTTGACTTTATTTCCATGAGGTGTTTCGACCCGGAAGCCTAGGCTCTTTAAATGGCTTCAAAAAAAAAAGTAGTAAACAAGAAAAGCTCGTAAAGTTTATCTAATTTTTGGCTGCATCATTACCGCTGTGGTTACTGCTTTTTCTTTAAACTCATGTTCTTTTGGTAGGCCTATAGCCTTAGGCTACATGACATTTAGTGTAACCGAGTCCTTTCCACTGCTCATACCTGTTTTGAATGTGTGCAGCTTTGGAGGAAGAAGTGAAGCCGCAGAAGGCTCAACAGGATGAGATAAATTGGCCTTGGAAGCATAAGGTAGGAGCATTTTATTCTATAAAGACTCTTGTAGTTCCTAAAGGGATTGGTGGTCTTGTAATTCTGGATTAAAGTAAAACTGATTTTTAAAACAGTTGCTTTGCTGGTAAATCTATTTCCCATTACCTTTAGTTACCAGTTCTTTGACACAAACCACTGCAGCTCATACAGTTGTTCAGTTACTGATTAATAAGGTTACACATATTGGACTGAAAAATACACTTTAAGACAAACTCAACACTCTTAATGATTTATTCAAATTTAACTTTTGTTTATTCCAGGGAGGCTCCAAGCCCAAGTGTGACAAAGACAAATCTAAAAGTAAGGAAAAATCTGATGATGGAGACAAGTCAAAGTGTGACAAAGACAAATCTAAAAGTAAGGAAAAATCTGATGATGGAGACAAGTCAAAGTGTGACAAAGACAAATCTAAAAGTAAGGAAAAATCTGATGATGGAGACAAGTCAAAGTGTGACAAAGACAAATCTAAAAGTAAGGAAAAATCTGATGATGAAGACAAGTCAAAGTCTGAAAAAGGCCACAAGGAGAGAAAGAAGGACAAGAAGAAGAAGGAGGGGGGAAATAATTCATCCTCATCCTCATCCTCCTCGTCCTCCTCTAGTTCTAATGAGGTAGGTCCAATACACCAGTTAATTTGCAGATATCTTGCTGATTTTATGATTGATGTAAAATGGCTTTGTATTGATTTTTGACCTCTACTCATTTAGTTCAATTTCTGGTTTGTAGTCTTAAAACCTTTTGAATTTGAGATGTAATAAATTGCAGCAAGGTATGACAGGTGACATTCCTGCCACACCTTGTTCAAAAGGTTGGTGTGTTTATGAAGGCTCCAAAACTGGTCATACCAGCAGTGCCAGTTTTAGTCTGACCTGACACCTCCCTCCCTTTTGTGTGGGCATGCTGTTTACATTTTGCATCTCATTCCGTTCATACTTCCGTATGTGTAAGTGTTTTTCAGCCAATCCAGTACAACTTCTTCTATTTTTATCACTGTGAGACAAACTACTGAGACTTTATTCTGTTGAAACAAGGTGTACTACACATTCGTTAAATTTGCTTGAATGTTTCCCTTGCAAAGTCAAATTAAAAAAGAGCCAAACCCAGGGTCAAGGGAGGGGAAATGTTCAGATAGTTGTGTCATAAAAGACCAGTGGCATTTTAGATTTTATGACTCACTGTTCTTTAATTAATCATGTTCCCTCACTGCATTACAGCATTTTCATTTGTGTCATTTTAGGACTGATTCCTCCTCATGGGCTGGCCTGCTCTGATCATTCACACGAGTGTTTGTTTAAGTGTCCAGTCATACCATCCTTTCTTCCTTCCTTCCTTTTAATGGTGGTGTAAAAAATGATGCTGTTGTGTGAACATATATACTGATTCTATGAAGTAAAGGTAACTGTAACAAATAATGTTCTTCAACTAAAGTGTGTTTTTTTTCACCACAAGATGTCAGTGTTGTCTATTTTATAATCAATGAATGTTTAAGATCCCGTTTGAGCTCAGTCTAATTTCCCTAAAAAATGAATACAACTTAAATGACAGATATGTTTTCATTATGATTGATATGTTGCATTGACAATCAGAACATGATTGGCATTTGGAAATAATTGATTCATTATTTTTATTTGAATCCCCTTTTATGGATAAGCATCAATTTGTTAAACTGCTATGAAGGACAAACGTCATGAATTGATTTTGCCCTGGGTAGACTCTCTCAGCAGGTGTTAATGGACAAGAGAAGTATTTTTATCCTTTCTTATGTGACTGTGCAGTAAATTAGAGCAAAAAAAAAACATTACACCAACAGTAGCCTACATTAAGAATATTAACAGGCAAAATGTTCACACAATCCTAATTATTTGGTAACATCTGCAAAATGTAGCCTCCAGCAGTACCAACTTGACAACTTAGTTAATCTGACACAAATGTGAATTGAGAGCAGGTAAAGAAATGCGTTGATATGTAGCCTTAAGCAGTTTTTGGGGAGACACGATCACTGGACCTTTAAAGGGTCGAGACATTTCTGTGGGTATGATCCTCACATACACAGTCACATGTATTCTTTTAAGTTAATCGTTCTGTGATCGCACCGTAGACGTAGGAGGGCACGAACGTATCTCTCCCTCTCTGTCTCTCTCTCTCTCCCTCACTCTCTCTCTCTTGTTTCTCTCCCTCCCTCCCTCACTTTCTCGTTTCTCTCCCTCCCTCTCTCTCTCGTTTCTCTATGTCTCTCGTTTCTCTCCCTCCCTCTCTCTCTCGTTTCTCTCCCTCCCTCACTCTCTCTCTCTCGTTTCTCTCTCTCTCTCGTTTCTCTCCCTCACTCTCTCTCTCTTTTCTCTCCCTCCCTCCCTCGCTCTCGTCTCCGTCTCCGTCTCCCTCTCTCGGCTGGCGTCAGCGGTCTCCCAGCAACAACCAGGCTCGAGCTCATCTCAATCATCCTCTCGTGAGCGCCGTCAAGGCGCAGAAACAAACTGAGACCACAACAGGAAGAGAGGTGGAAAATAACAGCACAATGATTCTGGACGTGTTTTGTGTAGTTCATATCAACGCAGGCCTATTGGTCGTAATCTTTTTTTTATTTTTATCTTAGACTAATTTCTCAAGACAAGTTTTGAAATGACACGTCTTTCAGATATAAACATAGCCTATAGCCTATTATTTATATTTATAGCTTATATCACTTTAAAAATGTTAAACAATTTTTTTTTAAAGTGACGTAATTTCCATTTTCTGTTTCTTAGAGAATTACCTTTTAAATTGTGTTTCAGGCTACAGGAGAGTGAGAGGTGCATATACAAATCACTACTATTATGATATACACCACCGACATGCTTCACTTGTGTTTGATTTTGAAAACATCAACCGGAAGTCGTATATCTGCAAAGCTACTTTTTTGCCCCCAGGTCAGCTCATCTGCAGTAGAAGAACAGAGGAGAGATATGAAGCGCAACACGCGGGCGGAAAGATGCCAGTTTGTTTCTATGTGTAGGACACTTTTAGAGACAGTGGGTGTTCTGTTTGTAGGTCACTTTTAGAGACCGTGGGTATTCTGTCCTTCAACGGTGATTGGATTTAAGTTATTACACCCGCGCGTAAATTGACTGGAGCGGTCGAGGAGAAAAGAAGTAACCGGGAGCTACCAAAGAACGGGAGGAAAGGAGGAGTGCCTGAAGCGCTTCAAAAAGAAAGGGACGCGGGTTTGATACAAATGCCATCGGTGCAGTTTTTGTCCACGCAGTGAAACAAACAAGAGTGTGTAGAGGAGATGCCGTTGTACGCCCGTACGCTGCGTATCACCCGGACTGCTATCATGTCTGTCACATGCCTTTAGAGGGAACACTTACTTTTGTTCATTGAGCTGTGAGCGGAGCTGAGATTTCATTGAAGAGGCTCTCCATAAAACGCAGTGCATGAACATTTACGAACGATGGTGAAGTTTCACAACTCAGATCTCTGGATAGCCTGGGTGGTCATTTCCTTCATGAAGGGTAAGTTGTAGCACTTTAAACTTGTGTACGTTACCAATCCCTAACCTAAAAGTAGGCTATATGAACATTATTTTGAAAAGTAAAGAACACCCTAAAGTAGGCTATATGAACATTATTTTGAAAAGTAAAGAACACCCTAAAGTAGGCTATATGAACATTATTTTGAAAAGTAAAGAACACCCTAAAGTAGGCTATATGAACATTATTTTGAAAAGCAAAGTAATTTCTATCACGTTCCCTAATCATTTACAATCCATCTGCAGCAATTCTGCAAAAAACAGATGTATCTGGAATTAAATTGTGCCAATGGTTCAGTCTCTCAAAGCCCCCCCTCCCCTATTTGTGGAGCTGACAAATCCCCGATATTACCACATAAAGCACTGGTTTAGGATGGATTTTCCCCAGAAGTCGAAATGTCGGCTCACGCTCAAAGCATTTGGGACATTTTAGTGTCCATGTCTTTCTGCTTTCTGTAGTTACTGATTTCACTTTTTAGGATTTTGAAGCTTCACATTTGGTTTCAATTATCCTCTTTTTTTAAAACGTGGAAGTAAAGACGTGCTACAACTGTATTACTGTTTAGAAACAAATACAAAGGAGGAAGAATGACTGAAATACCAAAGATCACAGAGGCATTGCTGTGAAGGACAGCATGCATTGTGTGACAGTTCATAAGCACTGTCTTAGCATTTAGAAGACTTTTGATATTTGTTGTACACTGAAATATCAGGCACATATTGAAAATAGAACAATCTCACTTGTATGTGATATGTGATGTTATTTTTTGATTTTCTATAGACTAGTTCTATATTTCAGAGTAAGCATTCAGAGATATAATTAAAGATGGACAAAACAGCAGCTATTCATTAAGTGAGCATCACATGAGCATGATGTCATGATGTGAGCACACTTTATAGAGATGTAAAGACGCTACAACTGAAAAAGGAACGTGTCAACATTTTGGCAGAAAAGGGCAAGACGGAGCAGATACAATGCTGTAAAACTCCATCCTATTAGAGCCTTATATAAGAACACAAAAATAACTTTTCTTTTATTTATGTATACACATACACACACACACACACATCACTTTATTAGCCTTTGTAATGAGTGAAGGTAAAAGTCCGGTGAAAGAACAAATTGCTCAGCCAGAAAAAACTCAGCTGTTCTGTTCCCCGACTTTTACAGAGAGAACTTTGTTTACTGGAGAGTTCTTTCTTTCTTTCCTTTTATGTCTTGTAGGGATCTGCCAGTGTTTGTTCAAAGTCCAGAAGTAGTGACTTGTTTTGTCTGTATGAACTGACCTCCCTTTTTTAAATGTCAGACCTCTCACTGTATTGATCCTATCTGTGATTTATGTTACCAGACACTGAACTTCTTGGATTTTTAAGTAATTTTGTAGAATTGTAGAATTGTAATGATATCTTAATGGTTTTATTTATCTTGCTTTCCTTTAAAACATATTGTAATATTACAAGACAAAAGAGTAATATGCGTGAACATAATGGACATACCAGAATGTGTGTGTTTTTTTGTAGCTGTGTACGTACACTGGGTACTTAAAAAGAAACGTTTTCTAAGTCTTGAAAAGCCAAAATAATCATCAACTATGAAGGGAGAAAGTCAAATTCACAAGAGACCGGCTCAGGCATCAGCCATCTACCCATAAATGTTGAATCTGTTCTTCTGTAATAATAAATACGATCTTACAGCAGTAGTGCAGAGCTGGCTGCTTCAAATGTGAAAATGTGCCTCAAAGTTTAAGAAAAAGTTTGTGAAAGTAAGAAGAAAAGCAGCAGAGGCTTTCTGCTGATAAACAAATTGGTTCAGCTGTTGTCACAACACATCCCCCTGGCGATATGAACACAGAGATGCTCTGTCCATGATGCCCAAACTTAACGATTCACCCAGAACAACCCTCAGGGGGGTGATTCAGGGACTGATCCGGAGCTCCATTCAATACAACACTTTGATTCAAGCGGAGGTTGTGACTTTGAAAAGTCCAACTAGTTGTGTCTGTTTTTGTGTTGTGCACAATAGATCTTATAGAACATTTCAAACTTTAACACTTCAATGTTAGCGTCTCCATGCTTCTCTTGTCCAGCCAGTAAGACTCCAGTCTGCAGTTAAAGGTATAGTTGGACGAGGAGCACTTAACCACAAACACAAAACAACACAATTGAGTATTAGTTTAGCACATGACATTGATGACCTCCATGTCTGCATCAAAGCTGTACAGGCAAGTTCTCTTGTGATATCTCTGTGGGCTTGTTGCTCTGCACACAGTCATGAAATGACATAGCAACCCTGGTCTGTTTGTTGTTTACATGGTCGTCTCTGTTAGATGATGCCATTTGAGTCCATTTTCATTCAAATACAATTCATGCCATTCAGTTGCTCTGTGTTTGTGGTCGAAGTTTTTGATTATTTACAGGCCAGAAAACATCTAAGTGTCAAAGCAAAACCTGTTCTAAACTTACATTCTGTAGCTATCTCATAATGTTTAGAAGGTTCTAAATCAACAGCGTGTTTGAAGGTATAATGAAGATAAAGATAACTAAGTATGAAAAGCTTTAAGAGCAGGATCTTTATGTTCCCCTTGATTTGTAATAAAAAAATGTATTTCACCCCTTCTCTTTGTTGGAACATGCCCCGCAGGTTTAAAATCCTATTGATGCAGAATGCTAATGATAAAAAAAAATCCTGTCTGTGTCAGTTGAGTCTGATAGGTTGCGCCCCACCCCCCTTTTTCCGCCTGCTGCTAAAAAGGAGCAGCTGGAACAAGAGTGTTGGACAGATGGAACTTTCCACCTCGATTATTTTTCTCTCTAAAAATAGCTTCTCAAAAATTAAAAGACCTCTGGGACCGCTTGGAAAGTGCCTGAGTGAGCATGCGTATGCTCGTGTATGGATGATCGACAGAGGCGCAGAGAGGTGCAGCTTCAGATGATGGCTTCCTCAGATGATGGCAGCAGCAACCATCTTGGGAGCGTAGATGAATAAATGATAGGCAGATATTTGGAGAAGAGCTAGCACAGCATTCCCCCAGTCTCTTAAGCGCACACTGAACCTAACCCTAAAGAGTCCACAGTCTGCTCTGCTCAAAGGCAGTCGGCCAAGTATCTGGGCACGCGTTTGACGTGGTCAGTTCACAGTTTTTTGGGGGCGTTGGGGCCCCGGTTGTACCGTTAAAGAAAGTGGTGAATTGTTAGTAAATCTTGAGAGTGTTAGCAGGATGATGTAGTTGATTAGTTTTGAAAGATCCTGTGAGCTACTTAGTTGGAGTTAATGTTGGTGAGCCATGTGGCCGTCCTCTCATGTCTCTACTGAACTTGTCTCCTATGTCATGTTTGTAATGAAAAATGTCTTCCTGATTTCTTTTAAAGGCTTTATATGTGATTTTTTGATCCAGCAGATGTCGCCCTTGAGCACCAGCATGAAACCAAAACAACTCACGCTGCATTGTTGTGTTAGCATGCTAATGCTAGTGATCTTTATTATGCTCGTATCTTCACACTGCATGTAAATTTACCTGAAATGAGCGTGATCTAGAAACACAGTTAAGCAGTGAGTACAGTATGTTATTCTTCTTTTCTCTAGTCCCTCAATTAAACAACTTTTATACACGAGGGGAGGAGTCAGCCGGCCGTCCGGGCGATGTAAACAAACTGAAGATAGGACTCTGAAAACATCACAAACAGTGGGACTCGGGTGTTACACCCATTGTAGACAGTCATGACTCACAGAGTTATTTTCAGAGGATAAACTTGATTTATATTATATTTAAGAGTGAAAAATCAAAGCCTTTAACATTCAAGTGTGCACACTTTTGGTAACAGCACAATCTCTGTCTCATGTTTGTATTTACACCTCACCACTCTGTAGAAGTAAGAATATGTGGTATTGCGAGTGTTGTTTGAACGACTGGCCTGGCGTGTAGACTTCATGTTTTTAGTTGTTTTTGCGGATCCTTGTGCACAACAGTTGTTATCAAATGTTGTAGTCCGCACACACTTTTATGAAAACGCTAATGAAAAACAATTTCATTTTCAGTGGATGGTATACAAGTAAACGTGGTCTAAGAAAGCTGTCATGTACCAAATAGAATAACATCATATGGCAGGCATTACATCATTATTTATTTATTGATTTATTTATTTATTGTTTGTAATTCTGGCCTACAGCACCTCATTCTAAAACACTTTTATTTCCTGTGGTAGGGCTGTACGTTTTAGTTTTTATATGAAATACATTTAAATGAATAAACTCAGACCAGCTACAGGGATTCATGTTTGGTAAAGATGGTCAGGTTTTATTTAAAACACAAGTCAATCTAGATTCATGGCGTGTTCAGCAGTATCTCTGGTCAGTAACATACTGTGACAGATTGAACCATTTGGATGAAACCATCGTTCCTGTAGAATGTGCGTGCAAAAAGCCCCGAGCTTATGCATATTTGAAGCGATGTCTTCCTCATGTCAGGGCACACTGAAGATCCTCTCCTTCAAATGAACATTTGTGCTTCACTACTGGACTTTTTACAGGGCGTTGGTGACAGGCCTCTGCCAATGACATCGCTTACCTACATAGATAATGTTTCCACAAATATTCAGTCTAAAAATCTCACTTTCAAAGTTTTAGTTCAGTCAGTATGTTAGGGGTGGTAAAGTCTGTGTATGTGAACAATTATGTTCAAAACTCACTTTGTTGTATAAAGGAAAGCAAGATTAAAAAATAAGTATATTTTCGGCCTAGCTATTAAGGACTTAGATAAACCCAGCTTCTTATTCTGGTGCTATTGCTTTTCATTTGTTCACTCAAACCTTACAGAACCTAACAAAACCTTAAGCAGTCTATCCAAGTACAACAACATGAACATGAAATGTTGTAGGACCTGCATTGTGTTGGACAGTAAGAAAGTACATATTACTTGATTACTGTACATTTAAGTTAAACATTTTTAGTATCTGTACTTTTCTTGAGTAAAATCCAATTTGGAAATCTGAAAGACAATAATCTGTTTGGGTAGTGCTGCGTCTGTCTCAAGTGGTGGTGATGTACATGTCACACATCTCATGGTTGAAAGTAAAGCAAACACAGCGCTAACGTTACGCAGATCAGGCAGTTCATTTATGGGATAGAGAAGCTTTTCTTTTCATGTTTAAGTTTATGACGCTGGGAGCTAACCTCACTGCAGAGAAGTGGAAAATCAAAGGGAGCTTTAGCTGTATCAGGAATAAAAAATATTGTGCATAATTGCATAGTTCAAGAGGCCTTGCACCTACTGAAAGAATTCTCTCACTGCAGTGTAAAGCCTGGCTGGCCATCGGGTATTTTTGTTTGTTCCTATTACTGTTCTTATTATTTTGGAACTGCAAATCTTGAAATCTGTAGCATGTGAGTTTAAAAAATGTAAATAATGTTTTCTAAATATACATGTCTGATGATATACAGAATGTACACCCATGTATTCTTGGCCACAAATCTCAAAATACATTTTGAGATTTTAAAAACAAGGAGTTTGAATAGCCTACTTAAGTATATTAAAAAGCAAAATATCCGTTTCTTTCACTCAAGTAATAATTTGACTGAGCAATTTTCACTTGTATAGGATTAACATTTGAGCAGGAGTATCCATACTTGGTGTACTTAGACAAACCTGTACTGCATTGACAGCAGGCTTTAAGAATCATGCAGATCAGTTTCAGTTGTTTTATGTCAGGGTTTCCAGATACAAGTGCTGAAACTGGGACTATATATAGATATGTTCAACTGTTCTCTCTGGAGTCCTGTGGCTTTGCATCACTAATTTGAAATTGATTCTCAATCGATCCAAACAAGAACTAAATGACCTTAGAGTACTTAATGAAGCCAGAGGCTGAAGTGACTGGTGTAACACAGAGATGCTAGAAATGATTTGACCTGCTTTAAGTGTGCTCTCTGACAGAAGCACATTAAAATGCAAATGTGACAATGACGGTGTAAAAGTGGCCAGGTTTATTGCGTAATGTGTAATGACAGCAGCACATTACAAAGCACATTTTGAAATGACAAACTTAAACCTTTATCCCTGAAAAATGTGGTCGTGATTACTGACAAACAAAGCTTGAACCTGCGTGCTGGAAGTCCTGACGCCGACACTGGCTAATGGAGTTTAATCGCAGAATACTGTAAAAAGAGGAGAAAAGAGGGGAACAAAGTGAAAATGGGGACAGATTCTCCTGCATAAAACATGCCCAGGGCTTTTCACAGCCATAGGTAATTCATAAACTGGCTGTTCATAGAACACTGTATTATTGTGCCTTTGCCCCTTTAATCTTAATAAGTGTATCTTCTCTCAAAAGCTATGTACTAGAATCCCATTTCTTTAGACAGCAGGGTGGTAAATACAGCTTCAAGTAAAACCTTTGGCTTCATGTGACCTGAGATTTCATTTATAAATGTGATGTTAGCACAAAGCAGGGTCTAAAGTGGCACTTCCTATGCAAAGTGAGTGATCTATAAAAACAAACTTGATGGAAAAATGTCAAACTGGTAAGCAAACTCTGACCCAAAAGACACATTTTGGAGGCAGGGGGATTAGCGATGCAGATGTGGAGGTGTTGAATTGAAGCAAGGTTTAAGTAACTATCATATTCATTCAAACACTAGTTTAGTGCTCAGGACTGCAGTGACTTGTTTTCCATATTAACCTTTCAATATAAAAAAGATTTAAACATTTATTTAAATATAGCTTGCTAAATATTTCATTAGAACTTTCTCACCTTCACATTCCCCTGAAGGGCAGAGGAGAGGATTGTGTTGTATTGTAAATGAAGAGCTGGATGTTGAAATCAGATCAGATCCCTGTGCACAAAGACTGCAGCAGACACCCGGGTCACTACTTTACACTCTCTGCTGTCTCCTTACTCTACACCTCATCGTGCTGCTGGATAAGTTTACAAATGAGGGTCTGTGTTCACAGATCGAACATGTGTCAGATAAGATCCTCGAGTGGGGGAGGGGCAGCTGTTTGAAGTGTGCACTCTGACAAAATGTGAAGAAATCTGTGTGAGTGCTGAACACATAGAAACACTGCAGTGACACATTCAGTACATTTACAAGATGTTCACATGTTAGTCTGACTGAAATCGTACCAACTTGAATTTCTAAATCACACTAGCACACCTGGAGAATGTAGTTCAGAGTACTCTTACACCTCAACAGGGTAAGAAAACAGGACCAAGGTATCAACATGGCAACAGTACAGACATAAATGTGTCCATCTTTTCAGTGTTCGACATTCAACCGATTTGCTACTGGCAAACTTGTTCATCAATTGTTTATTATATGATGTAATAGTTCAACCAGAAGAACGTCCACGAGTAACTATCTGAAAGCTGAGTCCCCAGGTGCATCATGGGTGAAGTGAGTTGTCAAATTGAATGAATATTATCTCTAACTGTAGCTGAACTTAACTGTGCATTCGACTCAACTTTATTGATCACCCATTGGAGGAATTCTTTTATTACAACAGCTCCAATATAGAAGGTAATGTAAACACACTGGATGTATCCTGCTAACTTCATTGAGCACTGCAGCGTTACTTAACCACTGTTATGTTAAGGATATGTCCTTAAGAGAGTGAAGGGAGAGTGCTCTGGTCCCTTGTAAATGTGTGTTTACTGGCTGAGTGCAACATGTGACAAGACTCTCAAACAACTGTTGCTTTTTGCTATCTCCCAGGTGTCATTCTTATTAACACAGTTCACAATTCCCTGGTTTATTTATATTTGCCTAAATCCCCATGCATGTCTCTCTTTCCTCCTTCTATCCTTGGATTTGTTTCTTGGTTTTATTTTATTTTACTCATTTCAGAATTTCCCTGACTTTGCTTTTTTCATTTTTCACTTTCTTTTTTTCTGTGTCTCTCTTCCACACACTCTTAATGTCTCTCTGTATGTGCTTTCTTTTCTGTGTCCTCCCACACACTCAACACACAAATTACTTTCCAGGGATGAAACTGAAAAGTGGTCCCCACTTGTTCTATCCTTGCGTACGACAAATGAGCATGTCAAATCTGATGCATTTGAACAGCCAGGAGGAAGTGCGTGTTAAGGCACAAAAGAGAGAGAAAGATAGACAGAGAGAGAGAGGGATTAGAGACAGAAGAGAGAGAGAGCGAGCGAAGAGGTCCCATCTGTGCATTTTTACAGCAGACTTCACCATAACAGTGTGGCTGTTTTATCCCATAGAACCTGAGGGGGCACAGGTGGAACTTTACAAACTCAGGGAAACACATTTACACAATTTATTAATGCACACGCATCATCATAACAATAAAACACTTATAAAATACTACATACATTGAAATAAAAAGACTTTCCATTTGTTTATACAAAGAAATGTGATATTCTACATTATTGTACAACAGGCTTCTCACCCCGGCTCTGCCTTCCCTCTCCTCTCTCTACAAACTCTTTGCTCTGTTTTTCCCTTTTCTCTTTTTACATGTGGGTATTATGAGCAATGACAGCTAGCATGGAGAAGGTTGTTCTAGGACGCCGGAGCTAACTATGAAGCCTCTTTGAGGTGTTGTGTACGGTGGCCGGTAGGGGTCAAACGATCAGCCACTGATGCAACGACATAGATTTAGAAAAACGCCCAGCATATATAGAAACACTGCACATTCAAAAGCAAATGCAAACTACCACAACAAATGTAAAGACACAAACGCGCTGCAAATAGGCAAAATAACTGCAGAAGCGTCAAACGCGCTGGAAGTACAGAAACAAAACTTAAGTCAAAACACAGACAACCAGAAAACAACTGCAAACACAGAAACGCTGCAAGTTAATCCTTAAACTGAAGTGCTCCAGGCCTGTAGGGGCGCTGTGGATCTGTTTATTTCGGTTTATTTACGGGAGAGAGTAAGAGAGACAGCTAGGAACAGAAAGTTATGATTAGATAGGGAAGTTGTATCGTTGAAAGACACGGGATAACTTCAATGTTACTGGCGCCGTTGCCCGGCTTGAGTAGGCGTTTCTGTGTTTGCAGTTGTTTTCTGGTTGTCTGTGTTTTGACTTAAGTTTTGTTTCTGTACTTGCAGCGTGTTTGACGCTTCTGCAGTTGTTTTGCCTATTTGCAGCGTGTTTGTGTCTTTACATTTGTTGTGGTAGTTTACATTTGCTTTTGAATGTGCAGTGTTTCTATATATGCTGGGCGTTTTTCTAAATCTATGTCGTTTCATCAGTTGCTGAGCGTTTGACCCCTACCGGCCACCATAGTTGTGGGCCTTACTTGATGAAACATTGGTGAAGGGAGATTCCACACTAATGGCCATGTGGTAGAACAGGTAGTAGTTGGTGCATAAAATGGAAACATGGTTTGTTAAAAGGTGTTGCTGTCAGGGTTGAGGTTGCCTCTAAGGGCCATATGGTAGATTATGTGATGAATCAGCAGGGCAGGGAATCATTGGGAGGAGGGGTTTCTTCTTGTGTTTTATTCCGAATCACTCAGAACAATTTATCAGATGTCTGAAATACAGCATTAACATTTCAACTAGCAGAAACGTTCATGTTCTCCTTCCCATGTGGAGAGGACGCTGGTGTGTACATCGCGCCTTCTCAATCTAATTGATTTTGTGTCGATTTGAGCTTTCTCTGTATAAGTAACTGTGGACTACTCAGTTACTTCCTGTCTGTTCTAACCTTTTCCCAGTCCTTTGTAGCTCACAGGTCACTGGTTTTGATGGTTGTAAACTTGTGGCTCTATATTCACATGGAGACTGACAACAGGCTGTTAGCCTCCTAGCTAGCTGGCATAGTGGTTATCTGTCCACTGTTGTACTGAGCACTGTGGAATATTTACCTTGATATACACAGACTGGACTGATTACAGATAGGACAGGTTTGTCCTGGCGCTCCCCGGTTGTCGAATTAGTTTTAATGAATGAATCCATAAGTTCATCTGTCTGCTCCACATACCCACTTACAACCCTATGGTCGACTTCAGTATTCACGTGCACTCCAGTTGCACATTTGCCACTGTATTCCTGTCACTAGTGGACTGTTTCAACATCGCACAGCACGTTTGAGGTCCCACCCAACTCAGTGGTCACACACTGGAGAGCGCTCAGCAGGTACAAGGTGATCCAGAACCAGAAAGAACCATCATGTTCATGAACATTCAAACAGTTCATCCACTGAGCTGAATCACACAATGATCCTCCTGTTACCATGCTAGATGGCCTGTAGACATACTTTTTATTTTTTACTCTTATCCTAGTGTATATTTTAATATTACGTTTGTATTTATATGAAATATGTTTTTCCCTCTAAATTTATTACATTTGGGGCGCTGGTGGCGCAGTGGTTAGTGCGCGCGCCCCATGAATGGAGGCTGTCATCTCAAGCGGCTGGCCCGGGTTCACTTCCCACCTGTGGCTTCTTTCCCGCATGTCGTTCCCCACTCTCTCTCCCTGATTTCCGACTCTATCCACTGTCTTATCTATCCGTTAAAGGCACAAAAAGCCCAAAAATAAATCTTTTAAAAAAAAAATGTATTACATTTTTGCAATTTAGCATTTTGCTAAAAACACTGAGAGCAGCTCATCTTGTGCATGGTTAAATGTTACAGTATGTCCATTTCAAATAAACAAATAGATTATTTAATTAATGTGAGTGGGGATGTCCACAGACTACAGCAGGTTGTGAGGTGACGTTGTTATTGTTAAATTACCTGCAGACACCGTTTGACCGGATCACACGTGTTCCCGACTCGGTCCGTAAGGATCAACTGTGTGCAAAGGTGCACATGGTGGCTGCTGCTCGTGTGTGTGTGTGTGTGTGTGTGTGTGTGTGTGTGTGTGTGTGTGTGTGTGTGTGTGTGTGTGTGTGTGTGTGTGTGTGTGTGTGTGTGTGTGTGTGTGTGTGTGTGTAGCAATATATGTTGGTGTATCTCAGCTCACAGTCATGACAGCAGAGAGAGGAGCAGGGAGAAGTAGCTGCAGCTACATAAAGAGCGCTTCATACTCATAGAATAGTTTTTACTGCTCTGTGGTGGATAGTCCTCTGAAATGTACTCGCCAAACTGAAAATCTACCTGCATTTGGTGCTTAGTGGGTGTTAATTTCAGACCCTATAGGAGCAAGGCACCGCAATAGGAGTAGTGGACCTTCTCTCTCTCTCTCTCTCTCTCTCTCACTCACTCACTCTTACTCACTCTCACTCTCTCTGTCTCGCTCGCTCTCTCGCTCACTCTCTCTCTCTTTCTCTCTCTCTCTCTCTCTCTCTGCTGATGTGATTCTGCTCTCTTGGTTTTGCTAGTCAAGAGGGATTTTTTTATGTTGTCCTCGCATGCTCTCTCTCGCTCTCTCTCTCTCGTGCACTCTCTCTCTCGCGCGCGCGCGCTCTCTCTCTTACTCTCTCGTGCACACAGCAATTTTATGAATAAATGAACAATTCAATAAAATTAAATATACTTGGGCGGCCAGGTGTCATCACTGTTGTGTAGTCTCTTAATGATTGTTAATAATTCTTTAAGTAAGTCTGGAACATGAACTCATTTAACCTTTCTCACACTTTTCATAATTGAACATAACAAAAGTCCAAATAAAATCAAACTTCGACAGTATCTAACTGCCATGTCGTGATGTATTTTCTTACTGAAACAGGATAGAAACAAATCTTAAGATAGAAGGCGGGACATATTGTTAAGATGAATTTGATTGGATTGTTAGCTTAGACAAAGCTTTGTCGAAAATTAGTAAACTCCCTTGAGTGCAGGATGAGTCATCAGGCATTTATAAGTTTTACAGGAAGATAACATTCAGTCATTTTGGTGTAAAAATACTCAGATAAGGCTTGATTGAAGTAAATGTGACAGATAATAGTAGATAAATGAACATTTAACACAGGAACTGGCAAAAAGTGTCATTTTAAAGATCCATTATAGAGCTATACCAGCGTAAACTGCTCTTTTCCCTCTGTCATTCTACAGGTTTTTTCCTGTCCTTTTATTTTTATATTTTTACGTGAACATATTTCCTCTAACACACTTGTAAATGGACTTGAGCTTATATAGCACTTTTATAGTCTTCCAACTACTCAAAGCACTTTTACACCACATGTCACACCCTTTCACACACTGATGGTAGTGATGATCACTATGTAGTATCATCCATCAGAAGTAACTAATCCCATTCATACACCACCACAGCACCACCCAGCAATTTGGGGTGAAGTGTCTTGCCCAAGGACACATCGGACATGTTGCCCAGCTGGGGATCGAACCCTCGACCTTCTGGTTGAGAGGTGACGACTCTACCAATTGAGCCACAGCCACAGCTTGTATTTTATTTTATAACTAACCTATTTTGTCACCCACTAAGGCAGCGTTGTAACAATATAAAGGGGATGGATATCATGCTGCTGTGATGACAAGGAGGGAAACACACTCCAACACATACTGCTCAGTATTTCAGTGTGCTCAATAAGGAAATCCTCTCGGCCCCTTGATAGATAAATATATTGATGGAAATTTAATAAACCAACAAAATATCACATATAGACACAAATATACAAACACATGCATTAATATCATAAGGTTATTAACAGACTTAAGTGATTTTACCAGTTACTATCAAACCCACTGAGACAGTGTTTGTTTGTTTGTTTGTTTCATTTCTCAATGATCCTACCAAAAGCTTTCTTTTAGTACATCTCATGTACTGAAGCAGTTTAAATATTCTCACCAGACTAACATCATGTTGCTCTGTGAACCTTTTTTCTCACATGACATCAACTGCAGGAAGGGCTAAGTATAGAAATACATTAGCCCCTTTTCCAGATTACTAACCTGGAGAAATACACTTACTGACGGTATGAATAAAAAGGTGAACCGTTTTATGATACATATTTCAGGATATTTGTTCCAGTACCAGCTGACTGTGTGCTCATTAGCATACAGACTTAATGAAAAAAAACTGGAAATACACATTGTTGAACAGCTGATAAAGCTTTTGTATACTTCAATAATACTGACAATGCAATGGACCTATAAAGTACTTTTCTGAATACTCAAAGAAGCTTAACAACAAAACAAAGAATACAAAGATGAAATAATCTAAGAGAAGGGGGATAAGAACAGAATGTGTCAGTAGTTTTAGTTGATGTTGAAGAAGTGAGTTTTTAGCGATTTCTTGAGGATTGGGAGTGAGGGGGAGTCATTGATGTTTTTTGGGAGTGAGCTTCAGAGGGTGGGAGAAGGCCCTTCCCCCCAGGGTGGGTGGTTAGTCTTGCAGTGGTGGGACCGGAGAGTGTGTGTGGGAGTGTGCTGGTGAAGGAGCTCAGACAGGTAGGGGGGAGCCAGGTTGTGGAGGGCTTTGTAGGCGATAATAAGGTTTTTAAAGTGGATACACCCGGGGAATAGGGAGCCAGTGTAAGTTATGAAGGACATGGTAGTTGTGGTCACAGGTGTGGGAGTGTATGAGAAGGCAAGCAGCAGAATTCTGGATATATTGTAGCTTCTTAACGGTATAAGACTATTGCAGTAGTCCAGTCATAAAGGGATGAATGCGCAGATGAGGGTCTCAGCAACTGAAAAAAAAGAGGGATGGACGGAGGCGGGCAATGTTTCTGAGATGGGAAAAGGCTGTTTTGGGGCTGTGTTTGATATGTTGGGTGAAGGAGAGGGTTTGATCAAAGTTGACACTGGAGAAGTTCTGGGTGGATTTGATGAGGGATTTAGAACAGATTACGATGACTTGTTAAGTTTTAGAAAGTTGGATTGAAGTCAGGATTTTATTTCAATGATACAGTTGGTGAGGATAGAGTAAGTGGCAGGAGTGATGGCTTTTGGTGCAACATGGAGCTGGATGTCATCGGCAAAGCAGTAAAAATTAAATCCATGATGGTGGATTATGTGACCAAGGGGGAGCACTTACAGGATGAAAAGGAGGGGTCTGAGAACTGAACCTTGGGGAACACCTTGGGAGAGGGGAGCAGTCCCCCACTGCTCCCCCACTGTATACAGTTGTTAATGCTGATGAACTAATATCTGTCAGAGAGATTTTATATGAGCACTGTTGGCTGATTTATTCTTTGTTTCCATTACAATATTCTGAAATGTACCAACCTGATGCTTCCCCGCTTCTCATCTTATTAGCTATGGCTGATGATCCATGCAGCTTGTCTCCTAAGAGGTGATTTGTGAATATGGAACAATGTGTAAACTATTAAGCCAAAGCCCAAATCATCTGCTAAGATGGGCTTTGGGAAAGATTATGTATGTCATTTGGTCTGTGACCCTGGTTTATAGATTTGAGATAGCTTTGGCTTTATTTGATCAGTTCAGTGACACACCAGCAAGACCTCACGTGGGTACACACACACATAGGTTGCACATAGTGAAAGACAAGCTCGATTCAGTGAGCGGGCCACTGTTTGTACCAATTAATGTATCTTTCATTTTCTAATTTTTATGTAGTGTTTGTAAAAGCGGAGTGACAAAAACATAACAAACTTGAAGGGATTGCAATAATGCCAACAGGTTATAGCTACCTGCTTGCATTTCTGAAGATACAGCCTGGTAGGATATGCTCTGCGGCAATTTGTATTCTGATTAGATACCATAAGGTTACAGGGCAATTTTTCATTTTTTGTCTTTGTCTCTCTTACCAAAAGTGCTTCAAAGGACCAAAAGAATACAAAATAAAAAAATAGTGGGAACTGTGTCTGTAAAAAGTGGAGCCAGAAAAACAGAATAGCACAGCATGTGTGCGCGTGTTTGTGTGTGTGTGTGTGTGTGTGTGTGTGTGTGTGTGTGTGTGTGTGTGTGTGTGTGTGTGTGTGTGTGTGTGTGTGTGTGTGTGTGTGTGTGTGTGTGTGTGTGTGTGTGTGTGTGTGTGTGTGTGTGTGTGTGTGTGTGTGACGGTGTGTGTGTGGGTGTCATATCTTGTCTTCATTGTTCTTCATTGTTGGAATACAACCTAAGTGATTCATAAAATCATCCTGCCTCTTTTGTTTTCTCAACACTGTGAGACTGTGTAAAGACACACACTGGGACACTAATATCATTCCATTGTGTGGCTTAGTGTAGAGTACAAAGGTTTAGTGATGGCAGAGCTTTACTGCTGTGTAGGACTATTGTGTACGGTGGCCTGTAGGTGCATAGGCTTACCCACAATTCACACATACTCCGTGCGCGCCGCGGTCCATCAGCGCCATGGTTTTGCTCCGTCGGACGGCCCATTCACACTGGATCCGTTTCTGGGACGTCAGCGCAGCAGATCTCACTCATGACTCATCACAGGAGAACTACAAGATGCCGCGGGAATAAAGAGAAAAACATGCAAAGAACATGTTGCTTTGTCTTTCTGAGGATGAATTGTTGTTAATTCGGTTCCTGTTTTGACGTAATGTTGATAAAGTGATGAAAAATAGGATCGCGAGTCCGTATATTGTGTTTTATTTTGAAATTAACCGGATGTTCTGTGCGTTTCCTTGTCTGACTTCCTGTCCGGGCTGTCATATTCTGTCCAGCTTGACTTTCCGCCTTCAGCGGACTCCGGTGAAAATAGGCTCGCTGTGTATTTGAAACAGAGCAGACTGTAGTGAACACAATGATTGACTAGAGTGGAAGCTAAATACAACGTAGTGTGTGGCGCTGACGGACTGCGGCGCGCACAGAGTATGTGTGAATTGGGCTTTACAGCTGAAATGGCGTACAGTTAGAGAAATGCACAGCATGTAAAAACAATAAGATATATTGTGTGTGATGCATGGTACACCCTGGACAGGTCACTTACAGGGATGACATCAAGTCATAAAAATGTCGCAAAAGCAAATTGACATCTCCTCCCAGAAAATGCTTTAGTTCATTAGAACTTTCTTTAGTGTCAGACTAATAGAGTTTAGCTACAATGGTTATTTGTGGTGTTGTGGCAAAATATTCAAACTGAAACCTGAAGACATATGATGCTATGATGTTAAGTGGACCACTCGGCCTAAAATAGTAGTGGTGTAGGGGGTCCTTTGTCACCTGTTTTACAAATTGTAGGTAGGGAATATATCTGGGTATGAACATTTTCACTCAGAAGATTTGACAGTGTTTCCCCTACCATTATATTAGGGGGGCGGCCCGCCCCCCCATTGGCACCCCCCGCCTCCCCTTGAAGTTCAAGTTAATTAAAAATTGTATTTTATTTATTTATTTATTTTTTTTGAGCTTTTTGGGCCTTTATTGTAGGGATTGGATAGTGGATAGAGGCGTAAATCAGGGAGATAAGTCATTCAGGATACCTTTCCGATAGAAAAGGACATCTGTCATTGAAAGTAACGCATGAACACCAAGATTCATTCAAGTGTTTGTGTCGGCGGCTGTCTGCCCGCACCCCTCCAAAGCTGTAGACCTAGGGGAAACACTGTTTGATTTTGTATTAACAGAAGTAATCAAATCAACCACACAGTCAGATTTTCATTTGAACCTGAAAGGGAATAGGAGATTCATGACAGTTCTGCGCTAGTGGACTTAAGGTTGAATTTCTTTCTTCTAGTTTTGGACAACTATGGCTCACATGATCTTTCAGTTACATTTAAGAAGTTTTTGGTTAACTAAACAGAATCAACCAAAAGATTATTAATGCCTTAGTTGCTACAATCATAATTTATCTACAATAGGCCATTGTATTTTTGAGTAAAAATACATTTTTGCTTTATTTGCCCTCTGCTGCTGTTTTGCTATTGCTTTTATATCATGAAAGATGCTCAGGTGGAAATGAGTATAGCTTCCCTCATTTATGACGTCAGATTAAATCACACATGCTGAGGTAGTATTTTAAATTGTGCCTTAAAGCACATGAATTCAGAAGAGATAATCTAATTTCAATGGTAGATGAATACATTTCCATGCTCTTTTTTTCCTTTCTGTTTTATCTTCCTTTTCTTTAGTTGTGTTTTACAATTTCAATCTTTTGCTTCTGTGATTTGATATTTTCTTGTAATGCTCTTTCTCTCGTGCAAACCAGTGTTTCCTATTGTGAGCGTCAAACAGTATTCCACTTCCCCTCTTTTATCCATTTCTCTTTCACTTTAATGTGTCCATGTGACCAACCCCCCCCCCCCCCCCCCCCGCACCATTAAAAAGGCCTGTATACTCAGCCTGAAAGCTAAATGCCAGTCTTTCTCTGCCAGGCGCCTGCTTAGAGCTGGTCTCCTTGGTGATGAGACCAACAATCAGCCTGTTCTGCACCAGACATTGAATGGCTTGTGAATGAGCCTGCATCTTTTTGTGACTATGTGTGTTTATGTTTGTTACAGTTTATACTACATTTATGATTAAGGATACTGTATGTTAAGGAGAGGAAGCATGCAGTACAAGGGACATATCTTTTTTTTCTTGCTCATTATCATGTGAATGTATTGTGTTTTC
The DNA here is from genome assembly GCF_963584025.1 of Labrus mixtus. Lineage (NCBI taxonomy): Eukaryota > Metazoa > Chordata > Actinopteri > Labriformes > Labridae > Labrus > Labrus mixtus. The sequence continues at coordinate 909,685 of NC_083620.1, read as the reverse complement.
TGTTGACATGCCATAGCCGAACAAGGGGGCTCTGTTCTCTGTGCCAGGGCTCCTGAAGGGACCTAACGGGTTGTGGTTATGCACAGGCACAATTCACCAGGAGTGTAGCTCTACAGACACTGCTTTTAGCCTTATCCTGATGAAGTCTATCGAGCATCTCAGCAGCCACTTTGTGGGAATGAAAGACTTCTTTCACAAATGTTTAATGGCAATTTGATTAATTGAATAATGAATAAAAGAATATATCCTGAAATATATCTATAAAAATGTAAGGATAAAAAAAGTTCAAATTTTAAGAAAAATTGAATGTCAAAATTGACAGAAATGTCTTACAGTGACAAAGACATGTCTGCATTTATTATCAGTTTGGTACATCCATTAGGGCTGACATTTTTTATTTGAAATTCAAACAATCATTACAACCTAGCGGTGGGAGGTGGGGGGGTTCAAACAGTGTATTAGGCAGTCTGATCCAGCAGAGTAACTTAACCATTGAATGCATTCTTGACCTCAGTTAATGAAGGCTGTGATGTTGTGGCAAAAGCAATAGAGCGGGGTATTACCTCTGATTGCCTGAATCGATTCTATTCCACATCACAAGGTCCCATTTGGGTTCAATTCCTGATTTGATTTGATACGATATCGATTAATTTAGGGATATTTATGTTACAATTCCAATTCTGCTTAAATACTGTATGATTAGGATTCTCAGAGAACTAATGTTGTAAATTAGGGAACCTTCTTACCATTATTAAAATAGAACCTTACGGTGTAGCAGTTTACCATGAAATCCACTCGCTTCAACGAGTCGGTGGCTTTCCTCTGATACACTCTGTGTTTGTATATTCAGTGACTGTGTGGATCCAGTCCTCCCCTAAATGAGTGAAATCTGTCATGATTTGTGTAAACATTTTAGTGAAAATAGTGTAACATCTGTTAGCTCACCCGGCTAATGCTCTTGTTTGGGGGCGGGGGGTATTTCTTGCTTTTTTTCCCTTTAACAATCACATCACCGATCTGTCCATTGTGTATACCTCTGTTGATAAAGTACATAAACAACACAGAGTTAAAGAGTTGTTGGACAGCTACAAGAACTACAGCTTAATCAACAAATATCTGGAACAAAGACAATGAAGTCCAGCTTCTTTGCCATGCAACGAATTAAGCCCTGATGTCCTGATTATTTTTTCCTCAAACAAATCCCCAGATTATTAAAAAATACTGGAGGAAAACTTTGTCTAGAATAGACTTTGTAGACAACAGGCGCGCACATAGCCTCTGTGATGTTCCCCTTATGTTGGCGCTCGGTTTCTAGCTGCTGTTGGTGGTATTGATCAGACAGACAGAGACTCATTTTCTGTTGCAAATGACAAAACATAGAGTAAGAGGTAAGCCATGTTGTCTGACCTACCACACCTCACTGGGACCAATTTAATGTCCATACTAGCTGTGGAGCTTAATGTGTTTAGGGAGGGATGTAACATATACAGATGTGTTCATACATTTGCTCCAATGTCTTTGTGCAAACAAGATTAAGATGCTTTGACTCACATCAGTAAGAATGACAGAAAGTGAATTAATAAAACGTAACTCATATAATTTATTGTTCGATATGTATTTGGAAATACAGGAGTTATGTGACTGGGGTAAAGTAACATGGTACGTTCTGAAAAAGGTCATTTCAAATTGAGGTAGGGTATTTATTTTCATAGTATTGATTCTTCCAAGAACAGAGGATTTGAGACCCCCTGCTGATAGATGAAAGGAGATGGTCTGATGAGATGGTATGTTGAAAGGTAAGGCAACAGATTTGCCTTCATTATTTTTATTACCTGACGAAGAACCAAAGGAGGCGAGAGTTCAGTACTGCAGGAGAAGATTTATCAGGCCAAGATATTGAAAACATCTCTTACAAATAAGAAAATAACGTGATATATATGTATATATATATATATGTATATATATATATATATATATATATATATATACGTATATATAAGAGATCAAAAAGCACCACTTTCATACAAATGACTGTAATATATCACAGTTGATCCGTACAAGTTGCATAATAATCATAATGTAATCATTAGAGTGTGTATTCTGTGTTTTGGAACATGATTCTTTGTTGGTTTTATTTACCAACATGTTTTTACATAAGCTGTATTAAAAGGTCTCCTCATCAATGATTAATAGCCATTTTGCTGTAATGTAGGCTAAGGCCCAGGAGGCCAAATCGCTGGAACATAAAACAAATACATCATTCTCCATAAAGGAAAACATCTTTTAACACTGCATCGTACTTACCTGTTTTACAGACTTCAATCTGAGGGCTGACAATGAAAAATCATTATTATGAAGAAGTATTGAGGGGTTTTTATTTCTTGTTTTTAGACTCTCAGTGACTGTGTGTTTTAACATACACACGAGTGAGCACTCTATCTCACTCAAAGGCACGCTCACCTACTATCAAAGCAATACACTAATGACGCCTTACAGAAACAAACAACTTGATTAAGTCTCAGAGGAGAAGAGAATCAGGTGTGAACACTGTAGGTCATAAAATCATCTGTGAACATATGCCAATGCTGTGTTTTTAAAAGTGCTGTTTGTGTAATGCTCCATCACCTGAGGGAGTGAGCTTGGGCATGTTATCTCATACATCTCTGCTCACTTCTTCAGCACACTAGCCAAGGAGAGACAAATGTTGTTTGCCTTGAAAAAAAAATGTTTTGTCTACCTGAAGCTGTGTTTCATCTGAGTTCCAGATTATACTCTTAAGGGCCCGTGTCCACAGACAACCTCTGTTTCAGAGCGCTTCTCACCAGCGCTCATTATTGCTTACAAAAGGTAAGGTTAGGTGCGTTTTAGATAGCTCAGTGTGCTTCATATAGAAAACATGTACAAGAGTCATGTCCTGACATTAGCAGCAGTTCTTCTACCCTCAAACGATGATTCATACTATTGTATCCTCCGCCATTGATGTTAACAAAGCTGATATTAGAACTCCCGATCCTTCTTGTTTTTCACTGGTTAATGAGCGAGAAATGACAATGATGAGCGCCGCGCTGTTCCAAAAGTTGAACTATTTTCAACTGAGAGTGCTGTCAGCTGAAGCAGAGGATGTTATAGTGCTCAGGCTGCTGAGCGCTGAAAACACTGAACTACATTGGTTTTGTATTAAAAACAAAGCCCTTTACTACAAGACCCTATTAGAACAATGAGTCATTCAACTCAAATCATTAACATTATATTTTTGAGTGGATTCAGAAGTTACAACTATAAGATCATTTGAATTGCTCTTACTAGGTTCTGTTTGTCAAATAAGATATTTGACGCATTTAACTATCTTAAGATGTCGGGCACTGGAAAGTATCAATTTCACAACATGGCAACTGTTCATGACAAGATTTAGTGCTGAGCAAGTATACTATGTAAAAACAATTAAATCAAATAACTAAGAATGGTTTAGTTTACGTGTCATTGCTTCCTCAACTTGTCAAAGCAACTGTTATGAACTTTGATATTGTATTTTGAATTAGAAGCCCCTGTAGTCAAAGAGGTCAATGCATCTTATCTATCTGCTTAACTTGTTCTTGTTCTGTTTAAGCATTTGTCCTCCTGACAGAGTTTCTTAGGTTCTAGCTTTCTTTAAAGTATGCAGCTACTCATTCCTCTGAGGGAATCTGCCAATCCCACAACACGGTACCCCAGGTGCTGTAGCCATCAAAGGAACATAGACTTGTATGTCCCCTCTTAAAATCGGTTGTATTGTGTATAAGTGTAAACCAGCACTGGGATGTGTGCTCATGATAATGGAACTAGATTCATTCAAAAAGCACCTTGCTTAAGTGCATGTTGAGTAATCTTGCCAACATGCCTAGCAGCATTTCATGAATATTTATAATCAGGGAACATATAGACTCTGCATGGGGTTTGTTTTCTGTGTGATGTAGCAGTGAAGGACTTTATTTCTAATATGACATCAGACAGACTCTTCTTGTAGATTAGTCATGGAAACATGGAAACATGGAGTTTCATTTTCCATCAAACACTCAAAAAGTAGCAGAATGACATGTTTCACTTTGTATGATGTGACTATTGCATATATATGCATGATATATGACGGCCATTTTCAAAGGATGTACTCTGCAGCTGTGGCTCTGCCTCTAATCGGGATATCAGTACCTGACTCCATGTCACCTGCAGTTTACATGGGAAGGTTTTCTTGGGTAAGACTCTGAGTTTCAATTAGTCAAAGCATGTATGACTGAGTGTCATAAGATCCTAATGGACAGAATTCAAGTCAAACATTATTGAACATAATTAGATCATTGTGCAGGGCTGTACCTACTCTTCTTTATGAGTTTAAGAATGTGTTCATGAGAGGAGAATCTGGCAGATGTAAAAAGTGCTTTGAGTGTTTATAAGACTATAGGAGAGCGCTATAAAGGTGCAGCTTCTTAAGATATAATTTACCATTATATTACTTAAATTTTAACAGTTACTTAAAAAAAGTATATACTTGTCTTTTTTTAAAAGAACAAAGAAATACACTAAAAGGCAAATCACATGTCATAAACAAAAATAACAAAAATCCAGTATTAAAAGTTAATCCCCCAATTTAATTTTAACTAAATAAATACAGCATTGTTTTTTAAATACAAATAAAATGAATTGCAATGCAAAACATCAAACATATACTGTATATTTGCACTGATTTCTCTTTCTTCTGAAACTGAACATTTTGGTGATGTGACTATCACATGCTCTCTATGAGGGGTGTGACAAGTTCTCGTGATCATGGAGGTCAAGTGAAACTTTTTAAAATGAGGGTTTTGTTGTGTTGCACGGACCCCCCTCAGACTTAAGAAAAAATAAAAGCTGTTTACAACACTTGGCAAATACAGACTCCAAAAATCTGTACGAACAGTTTACAAAGCTGTGCACTCATTAAGTCTGAGCAATGGTCATTATGTCTGTGAGAGATGATATCACCTTGTTCTCTCTCTCCCTCTCTCTCTCTCTCTCTGTCTCCCTCTCCTCTCCTCTCTCTCTCCCCTCTCTCACTCCCTCTCCCTCTCTCTCTCTCTCCCTCTCCCTCTCTCTCTCTTTCTCTCTCTCATGTTCAATGTGCGCAGGCAGATGAAAGCATTTCTGTTCTTTAAACTGTCCCAACCCCTCTTTAAAAAAGTGATAATAATGTCATTGCATCGTGATGATTTGATTTGTATCTATCATTTAAAGGCAGTAGTGCAGGTACTGCTTCTGATATTGCTCTTACAAAGATCTTCTATAGTTGTATTTTTATATATATTTTAGAGTTATCTTTATTTATTTCATGGTTTCTATCAATGGGTCTTATCTACAATCTTTTACCAACCAAAATAATAACATAACATGTAACTTAGCTTACACTATTCAAGAGGATCACATGAGACAATACATACACCAAGGCACATCACAAAATGAAAAAAATAAAGACATGTCATTTATATCCCATTTATTCATCTTACACAAACCGCACATACCACATAAGTCCTTGTCCTGTGTTTGACCGTATTGCTGTCGGCTGGCAGGGGAAGGGGGGGACAACTTTAAAGTTTTAGATTGACTCAAAAGTAATGCTGTTTGGCCTGACAACAAAACGTTTGATGCATAATAATTCTTCTTCAGGTGCAAAATATAAGAAAAACAGGCTGGTTTGACTTCAGCCAACTTTGGATGGTAGTAAGGTTTTGATGACAGCAATCACATTTCAGTCATACAGTTTAGACCAATGTATTAAGATGATAAACATAAGAGAGATTACTTAATGTTTGGTCAGTAGTTTACCCTGTGTGTGTGTGTGTGTGTGTGTGTGTGTGTGTGTGTGTGTGTGTGTGTGTGTGTGTGTGTGTGTGTGTGTGTGTGTGTGTGTGTGTGTGTGTGTGTGTGTGTGTGTGTGTGTGTGTGTGTGTGTGTGTGTACGTGGATGTGTTGATGTTCAGTCCATTGCTGTTGTAATAATAGTTAATAATTATCTGTCATTTTCAGTCTCTATTGAGGAAATGGGGATTGCATTTGAAAATTATTGTGACATATTTTTTTTACAAAGACTGAAGCATCTATTAACAGCAATGACTTTCTGCTCAGTTCTAGGCGAGGATTTAATTAACTGTCCCTAGTCAGGGTAGATAACTAATCAATACACATGAAACCCCCCCCCCCCCCCCCCCCCCACACACACACACACACACACACACACACACACACACTGTCCCTCTCTGTCCCTCCCATGTCTGTCTCTCTCGCTCTCTGAGTCAATATGTGTGCCACCCTCACACTATGCCGTGGTTAGAATGAACTATCAATAAGTTGGTGTTGTAGTTAATGAACTATGTAGTTCAGTCTGCCACCAGAGAAAAGATACTGAGAATGATTTTCGTTATAATTGCTTCATCCTTTTGGTAGGGCACTGCTCAACCTCTCTTGTGTTTACACAAAGTAGTCATTATGTTCTCTTTTCTTTTTTTGCAGGATCAGTGTTTGATCTACACAATAAAAAAGGTAAAAAAAGTCTTACACTTACATCCTAGTCAAATCCACACATACAGTACATGATCATGCAGTTCATGTTTACACTTTGTATCCGTCATAAGACACAAGCACATACACAAATATATACACAGCAATAGTTACTAAATAAAAGAATGCATCTATAGCTTTTAAATAATATCTTGACTAAAATACCATTTGTGCACTGTGGGTGCTTAGCTAAATATTTTATTGAAGTGTGTTTAGCATTGCTTTATATTTGATATTGTGTTGATTGAAAGGATCAGATGATTTGTTGTAGAACAGCACTGTGTTTATTGTGTTGTTTAAGATGACAGTTATAGCTGTTTTGGGTTTCACCAGGATTTGATCATTATGGTTATTGTGGGCTCCTTTTGGGCTATTTCAGGCAGATTGAATCTGTAAAGGTTTATGTCTGTGGTCTTCCCTCTGTAGATCCCAGAGTATTTTAGTACTGAATAATCCTCACCATCTGCTGTCTCCTCTACTATGTTTCAGTCCTCAGTATCTCTCCTACTATCTGTCATTCATGTGTACTCTTTCATGCATATCCTCTTCTGCTTTTCTTTATATTTTGTAGGAACCAGTTTTATTTATGAAACCCCTATACCTGAGAAACCAAACACATGATAAATAGTTTATATTCATTCATTCTTTGTACTCTTTTGATCTTAACATTGCTATTTTCAGATCTGTATCTTTTAAGTTAAATGTGAAAACAATAAAATATTAACAGAACAGCAATACTTAAAAGGAAATTATCAATGACATAAGAAATGTGAAAACAATATGTTGCTTGATCAGAATATTGAAATCTCTTCACTTCCATATGATAAGCACTAAGCTGCCCAGGCAAAGCATTTGCTTTTCAGTTCTCTGTCAAATGGTACATGACTAATGCAAAAAAACTTAAAAATGCAGGACTGTATTTGCCCTTACTCTGAACTCTTCTTTTAGACTATTAGATTATCCAAGTGAGACTGTGTTCTCAAATAAATGCAACTGAGACCATGACAAGAACACATGACTCAGCGAAGAGACAGAGTACAAGTGTAATTATCTTGGATACACTTAGATCTGCTGTTTGTCCTCGAGTGACACCAGCACTCGAGGACAAACAGCACAAAATACAGACATGTCAGCACCATGTATGTCAGCCATCAACACATGTACTAACAGCTGGATTAACAATGAATGAATGGATTAGTGTATGTGTTTCTTCAGTTCCTTGCTCTATATTACATTGTTTTATTTCCAACACACTCAGCGCTTCTTGTGCATAGATTTATTGATTTTTTTTTTTTAAATCTGCTTTTTTTTCTAGTTATTACTTGTTTTCAAATTCATATTTCTTATTGTATTCCTATTATTCTGCTGTTTTGTTCAAGAGAAACTGTAACCATCACATTTCTCCAAAAGGGATGAATATAGTTTTTCTGATTCTGTGTGTAAAAGTGAGAATAAGACAGAATGATTAAAAAAAAAAAAAAAAAAACATTGGTGACTCATGTTACAAGTGTGTAAAAGCTGGATACCTCCAACAGAAACTGCTAATAACCTGAAATGATTGATTGTGGCTTGACTGCTAATCACATCACGAAACGATGTGTTCCACATGTAAATGACGGCCCACACACACACACACACACACACACACACACACACACACACACACACACACAGCACTGAGCACATAACAACCTCGTCATCTGACCCAAATCCATTAGCAGTAGAAGTCACAACCTCATCCATCCTTTATTCTCCCTCGTTTTCCTCTTGTTTTTCTTCCTCCTCTTTCTTTCCCGGACATCAGGTCTGGGACAGATCCTCCATCTGGCACAGCAGAAACAGAAACAGCCAAAGTGTGATGCTGTTACGTCTAGTTTTCCTTGAGGGCACTTATTGTGCAGTTAACAAGCTACACCCTCGTTAACAAACTTGTTACCCTTACCCCCTCACTACTCTGAACGTAAACCTTCTTACCATCCTCTGAGCATACACAGTTATATAAAGCTAACTTGTTTTTGTGTGTTTGTGTGTGTCTGTACATTGTTTTATTAATGTGTTGTGCTGTGTGTATATCAGTCATTAATTTAAGACATGCAGTTTTACACTACTTTAAAATGCTTATCGTAATGCTTTAAAGATAGATCCTGATTATTTACTTAATAGCTCACAGATAATATGTGTGGATCTCAAGTTCGGTTTCTACTGTCTCTTACCAAATGTTGATACGTATCACACCCATGCATGACACACACAAACACACACACACACACACACACACACACACACACACACACACACACCTCGATGAATCACTACTACACATTGACCTTTTTGACCCAATAGATAGATAGATAAATACTTTATTCAGGAGTGTCCCAAAACTCACAAGTTAGACAAAAATAGAACAAAGAGAGAAAACAAAACATCAACATTAATTTAAAACTACATGGATATTAACAGTTATTTATTTAGCTTATTGACGGACCAAGTGTGGAGGAGAGAGAAGCAACAGAGCTTTATAAGGACAGACAACAGATGGAGAGAAAATATGTTGAGTTTGGAGAGCTGAGGTTGAAAGAGTCCAATGATTGTTGGTGAGAGAGGAAGACAAGGAGTAAATCTAAGGGGCGAGGGATGGAAGGGAAGGAACAGCTGTCTTTAGAAGTCAAACCAGAGACATCTTTACACAACCAAGAGGAGTCTACAGAAACAAACTGAAGAGACAGAGAGATGGAGAATATCAAACTTTGTTTATTATTGATAAAAATATGTTTCTTAAAGAGATATGTTTTTGATCTGTGGTTGCATGATGAGTAATAAGTCATCTAAAGTCCTGAAAGCGCTGTTTCTTTTACTCCTTGCTTACTTCATCTGAACACCAGAAGTTTGGCTACTGTGTTTTCTAAGGTCGTTACAGAGTCCCATGACACCCACTTAAAACACATAATCATTTCAAAGATCCAAGATGACCGGGGGAAATGAGACAGTTTTCATATTTATTAGAATGCACAAGAGTGCTTCACCACAACAGTGATCCATCTATTGTTTAGGTACACAGATGATCATACATAACTTTAATGAATTTAACACTGTGTGTGCAAAAGACCTGTGACCTCTTTATCATCTCCTGAATGGGTAATGTTTTCATTTGTAGCATAATTAAGTGTTTTAGGCCACAGCACCTCCATGTGACTGAGCAGAGGCTGCTGCTGTTTGTTTACTCAATTTGAACTTCAACTGCAAACAGTCAGCCATGCAGTTACACTATCTTAGATTGTTGTGATTCTTGGACATTGCATGTGTTCTCTTCCCACATGAGCATCAGTCTGGCCTTCTAGGCTTGATCAGATGCAGTGAATGTGTCAAGACTCTCATACTCGATATTGTCGCAAATTGTTAAAATCAATCAATCACTTTTTGTATAACAACTGTTATCTCAATTCACTTTACAAAAGAGCATATGGGATAATATGCAGGCAGGATTTCTCCTTTGTATTCCTTGCGTCTGTGCATGAATGAGGATGGCGATTGTTTAGGGGACAACGCGGTCCGATTGTGGTGGCTGGGTGTCGGGTGAAACCACAATTAAGATATTACCTTAAACGATATAATGCACACTCCTAGTAGCTATTGCCAAATGTGATTTGGGGATGGCCTGGGCCATTATTTAAAATACAAACTATTTGCTAAAGGAGAAACAAATAGAAAAGCAACAGAAGCTTTTATATGTCACAATAACGTCACAGTGTTAGCTGGAGGCCCAACGAAGCTAAACTAGAAGGGAACAACACCACAGGGTAGGAGGCAACAAAGGAGTCTTAACATGATGTCTTGTTGTGTTGTTGGGTGCCAGATTACAAAGAGTAAGAAACTGAAATTCTACCGACCACCCTGCCCGTCAACAACATCAACAACAACATCTTGCTGACCTCTTAATATAGCTAACTTAACAAGTGTGGCTAATATTTGGTTTTCTACTTCAGTGCATGTAAACCATAAAAGTCACACTGATATCACTTATGTAGTTTGGTTGATAACCACTTTCAAATATATGCTGTAGGTCCACTGCATACCCAGCCGTGCAAGCGCAGTTAGCATGATATAGCTGTTAGCTTTATTGACAATGACCCAAGCCTTGTACATGGCTGTCCTTTGTCCTGCCAACGGCTTCGGTCTGTATGACAAAAACCTCATTGGTTAAATCATGTAAGTCCTGTACACAACATAGTTATAGGCATCTACTAGTAAAGTAGTAAATACAAACTCAGGACCTATATACCCTCAGTTTGTATCTACTATACACACTAGGTTTTTCTATCAGGAAGTTGTAGCTAGCATTGGCTAGCACGTTGTTTGGATAATTCAAGGATAGTTATGTGTGTATCGATTATGTTTCCAGTTACTTTTTTGGAAGATAGCGCTTTTGGGCATCATCACAAACATTGGCCTTGCACTTTCAGAGTGATTTAATGTTTGAGAATCATTATCAAAGGCCGACATTTGAACTTTGCAGTGAGGTCTTTTTTATGTTACACATCAGCGTGCATGACATATCAGAACTCATCTGCAAGAAGAAGTCATTACTCAGCATGGCAGATATCTTGTTTCTAATTTTTTCTTTTTTTCAGGTGAAGGCCACTGGATATATTTTATTTACGGGTTTTGTAAATTATTCATGGGAAGGTTTTTCTACATGGAGCAGGCTATCTAACTGTCTACCACCTACGTATGGTTGAGTTATTCTTATGATCCTGCTCTGTCCCTCATGTATTAGTGCATGCCTCAAGGCTTTAATAGAACTACTCATCAAAGATTTTCTCCACTGAGGAGGTTTTTTTTTTCTAAGCAAAAGGTGTTGCTTTTGATGGAACTTTCATGGAGGGGTGACATTCCCCCTCGCAATCCTCTTGAAAGTGTTCGATCTGCATGGATGGATTTGCAATATCATTAGCATGAACACCTTTATGTGTACAAATGATGTGGGTCCTGTTGCGACCCTTCATCCAAATATGGCTGCAGTTTTTCAACTGTTTTGCTTTCTTTTTGCAGCATAAATACCCCTGTGTGTGTGTGTGTGTGTGTGTGTGTGTGTGTGTGTGTGTGTGTGTGTGTGTGTGTGTGTGTGTGTGTGTGTGTGTGTGTGTGTGTGTGTGTGTGTGTGTGTGTGTGTGTGTGGGGGGGGGGGGGGGGGGGGGGGGGGGAGGGCGCTTGGGAAAAAGGCATTCTTCTCTCCAACTGATCTCTTTGAGCTGTCAGTTTTGACAAGGTGTTCAAACAATACCCCTTTCGAAAGTCCTGACTTCAGGTAGCCCTGTTCAGTGGAAATCTTTTTATACTTCAAATTGTTAGATGGACAGTTTTACCTTTCACTTTATTGAAGCTTTAAGAATTGAAGTTTCAGCCCGAGTGGACTTCCTCTGGGAAGAGTTAGAATAACTCCTTACTTTCTATAATTTTCTAAACATTGATCCCTCATTCCTCAAAGCAAAAACAAGAAGACAGAAGGGGACAGATTACCTGCTATGTATAGAACATGGTTGTTCCCCCTTTTCATCTCCTCCCACCCCCAAGACATTTGATACACCTTTTGGTTAGAGTTAACTGTAGATGCAAATAGACCACCCCTTTCATCATCATGCTTTCAAAATGCATTAGCAGGAGCTGCTTGGTTTTTCTTCAGGGTCGAGAGCCTCATGACCAAAACACCTCACAGTCAATAACACGTTCACAGATTGACTGTGAGGTTTGTTTGTTGGCCTCGCAATGAGAGTTGTTGTTTTGGTGGTAAAGCCTGTTCTTTAGTAAGTGGGCTTATGCATGTCTGTCCAATTGGGTGCTGTTGGCTTATGTTAACATATTGAAACAGATGACTATGGTCCACAAAGTAACAGCATCTATTCCCTGATGTTACTTTGTTCTACAGAAGGTTTATTCTCTCCTGGCAGTAAGGCAAGGATATTCTTGCTCTCTAACTTTTTTCTGCCATTTTCACTATTCTGTGCTCTTCCTGCAACCACACTGTATTGCCTTTTTATCTCTGTAACCGATCTTACTAACCAAGATAAATCAAATGAATGAATAATTGTATGTTTATACTCGTATTGAGCAATGTTTCACAAGATGTCTGATAAATTATTACTATACAGAAGTGTATTAGAGAGAGATAGGAGCGTCAGAGAGAGAGTTGGGATGACATGCATCAAAGGAGCCCCATGTTAGATTAGGTCCAGTACATGGTGCATGTGAACTAACCAATAGGCCACCTTAAATGTCCCACATTATGCTTTTTCTGGTTTTATATGCTCTTTAGTGTGTTTTCCAAGTGTCCTGTGCATGTTTAGGTACATCTATGTGCAAAAATTCAAAGTCCGCAGAAACACGGCTTCTCCTACGTCCTCCTGTTAGCTGTAGCATTAGCTGCATGTAACGCTCGGTTCTAGCCCCCCTCGATAAAAATGTGTCAGTGTGACGTCATTGTCAGTGTGAGATCACTGATCTATGCTCATTGGCATTGGCCACCCCCCTAATATAATGGTAGGGGAAACACTGACATTTCTTGATTAAATAGAATTTCACATCTTCAATAAACATACAAGGTTGTTTATGTAAAAGCTGCAGAATCCTTTGTCCAGCAACACCAGACTTTTAGTAGAGGACAGTGTATACCGTATACAGATGTGGACTAAAAAGAAAAAAACTGTTAAATACACACATGACTTGATTACCAAAGGCATATCAGTCGAGAGATTTTGAAAAATAAATGGAATAACATTTGATTGCATTATCATTTCATCAAAAACTCTTTCTTTTTGATTTCTGTCTTATCTTGGACATTTTCATCATCAGCAAATTGCTTTTTAATTTTTTTCCACTGTTTTGTGCCAGCAAGGAAGTGAAGAGACAAATTTTAGTTCTGACCTTATTCCACAGCTCGTAGATGGAGTAGGTCTTTGTTAGCCTCGTTGACATTCCACTTAACTTGATTCATTACTGTGCGCTGATGCTGTTATTGCTTCATGCAAGGAACTGGGCCACTTGTGTAGCTTTGAAATATCCTGATAGAGTTCATGAGACAACGTGGTATGAAAAAGAAAGAATGAGTCAAACACAACTTGTTTGGCTTGTTTACAGACACCAGCCTATTTGTCACCATATTTGGTGAAACCATAGATACATATTAACATATATTTATAAAGGGACTTTATAGATGCCCTTAGTAAACTCAGTCAACAGTGTTACCCAATAGTAAAATAATGATAATAATCATCATCATCATCATCATCATAATAATCATAATAATAATAATAATGCTTTATTTTTTAGAGCACTTTTCAAGACAGGAGCACAGAGTTTGATTTGTTTTATGCTTATACATTTCTTTACATACTTTTTGATGAGCAGACATGTTTTTGTTCAAACTTGTTTCAAACTGTTTATCTGATGGATTGATTGAAATATGGATGCATGGATTGATTGTTCCAGGATGGGGAACAATGATGAATATTGTCACACAAAACAGCAGCAACTTATAAATCACTTTAGAAGTGATGAAGAAGAAGAGCTTATTGGAACTGAACCTCTAACTGATATACATCACAGATACAGTGCTGTCTGAGGTTAGTGTTTGAGAAGGCTGAACAGTCACTGAACTCTTAGGTACATAAAGAGAGCAGTGTGTGGTCATCAGTCTATGCAGTCAGTAGGCCACACACACACACACACACACACACACACACACACACACACACACACACACACACACACACACGCTGGTCCATCTTGCTTCAGGGCTTCTTCTGCATGACTTGCAGTGCTTGTCCTCTTGTTGGCTAAATGACTCTGGGTAGCCTCTCAGATTCTTACTATGACAGTAAAAGTGAACTATTCCTCCAGTTGGAGTGACAATGTCTATTGTTCAGCTGGAGGAATGCGTACGCAGATATTCTTTTGAATTGTTCAACGACAATGATTAACATTAAAGCTCATTTCCCGTGCTCATTGTTTTTCAGATACATCACCCTCAACCGTCACTCCATCACACCCACTTGTAAGAGGATTCCTAATTACCATGTATGGTTATTAAGTTATTTAATACATCTACCCTAAGCATATTATTGCAGGTTGCAGTTAAACCATATGTAACAAGTTTGCACTACTTCTCGTTTTCTTCATTTTGTGTGTTTAATTTTGTTTCTAAACTTGTAGATACTGGAGTTGGAAGTTCCAGGGCCCTCATGGCTTCCAACAACAGCAGAGATTATGTTTGAATTCTGCTTTCAAATAAAAGTAAGCGGAAAGGATTATTGTAGGGTGAACAAACATTAAACTTGTACAAGGAAGTGAAGACGTTGAGTACATTATAAAGCACCAACTACAAAGGCCTCATATGTTAGATGAACAGTTACATAAAATAGGGTTGGACATTATTTCTCTACTCTTTCCAGAATAAACAACAGTTAACATGCTGGTAGAAGCATTTTTAGAATATTTTGTGCATTATTATATTTGTACTTTTACTAGAGCTGTCTAATTAATCGCGATTTGATCGTTATCTCGATATGACCCATTGAAATAAAGACATCTTCAAAGTCTGACTTTATCATATAAAAATAAATGAAGCGTTTCTTTCCCCCTCAGCATTGCACCTATTGGACCTACCACCTACCTAACCTTCATGTAATGTTACTGCAGTCAGATTAAGCTACAGCTAGCTTTTACTACCCATGGGTTTTTTTAGTGCCAGTTAAGTGGAGGAAAATAATTTATTTTGGATTCAGGATGGGATGGTGTACACACATGTATTGTATAAAACATTAAGAACAGCAGATAGCCAAAGAAACTGAGATATAGCTATATGCACTCTTTATTTGTTGTTTATTTGTCACTCTTTATATCATTATTGCAATATTGAAAAAAATCCCACATCGCATATTTTTCACACATAAATGCAACCATCAAAATAAAAGTATTTTTTGGGGGACTGATTGCTCTTGGTGGGGCTGGCTTATGTCAGAGTAGACCCACCATTTCATAAACCCTTTTCATGCTAGATGCTTTAAAATATCATGTCAGTACACTAAATAAAAAAAAGAATGGATTCCATGTCTTCCCAGTTGACAAAGGTCTGGTCTCCTCTGGGTGTATAATGTGACTGTGCTGCTCTACAGGATTTTGTCTTTACCTGTTGGATGTTATTCATGTTTACAGCCTCTGACATAAACCAGCTGTTCATCAGCTCAGCTGTGAGTGTGTATGTGTGTGTATATGTGTGTGTGTGTGTGTGTGTGTGTGTGTGTGTGTGTGTGTGAGAGTATGTGTGTGAGTGTTTATGCTTAGTAACCTACTGCCCTGGTTTGTTCCAGACACAGAACAATCTGATCAATCAGCTCACATCACACCTGTTATATCTGTCAATATCTTTTTTCTAACCTACATATCTCTGTCACATTTTGAGTGTAGGCAAAAGATGAAATGAGATATCTGACCTAAGGAGGATTCTCTGATTGTGTTACTAGCTACCCCCCCTTACCCTTTTGTTTCTAATGTCATGTAACTTGAATCTATTATTTTAAAGATAATTAAATGTTCTAGGCCTCTTGTTTTTTAACATCAGTTAAAACAAACTATTTAATTGAGTTGAAATATATTTATAACATTTGAGTTTCACTCGTCTGCGTCAGAGTTCACCATCTACAGTAGTTTGAAACTGAATGAATTTGGGATCTGTTGGGTCATGAAGGATGCATTGGATGGATCCTTCGTTGGGGAAGAGAAGAATGCATTTGTTGCCAACATTTGAAAGAGCCTTTCCAAATAGGACAGTCTTCATTGCTCCACTGTGACATAATCGGTCTTCAAATGTGCCCTCCAAAGATTCAGCCCCTAAATTGGGACATACCCAGTCACTGGAAACATAATGTTACTTTTTTTGTTTAGGGAATTTGAATCTTTGTTATTGAATTGTTCTTGTATATAGTTTGAGAGGAATGTAGAAGGTTTTGTTGGTCAAAGAGAGATGTTAAAAATAAAATCCTAATTCAAACTACATCTTCTGGAACTCTAAATGATCAACACATGTTTCAAAAGTAGCACATAACTCTCCATAAGAGCTCCAGTGGCACTGAGTTTAAACTCTCAGCTACTCCTGTCTGACTTAATAACTTCTTGCGAGACATCTCAAGATGACTGTCTTATTTTTACATGACAGCAGCTGTGCCACTTGTATGGTGGAGGAAATTGTCCACAGTTATTTTGAGAGTTTCTTTCACCAGCCAGCGTAATTTAATCCATTTTATCTGTGGATGGGCGGGAGAGAGAGAGAGAGACAGAGAGATATGAGTAAAAGAAAGAGAGAAGGTGAGAAAGGCTTCTTTGACCCAGGGAAAGTGAGAAGGGAATCCAGTTGCTGGTGCCACTGAGTGAGTGGACTATTCTAAGAAGCAGTGAACACTTTTATCTTTATTGAGCTGAAATACCTCTCAGGGCAGGCCTGTCTATCTCTCATTATTCTGACTCTCAGTTCAAGGCGTGAGATTTACACGCCTGTGACATCTGGCCCTACAATATGAAGTGCAGCGCTGTGTTTATGTGTGTGTGTGCGTGCATGTACAAGTGTGTGTTGTGAAGCTCACACTCTCTTTTTTTTCTACATGTCTTGCTTCTGCAATGCTGTGATGCCATGTGACATCACAGACTGGGAAATTGATATTTACGCCGTTGCAGAGCTTCATTACAGCATTGTGGCATAATCACAATTTGAAAAAGTAATTTTACTCATTCTGAATCAGTTTCCATACAGCCAAACTCTGGTGCTGATAACTGTTATTCTGTGTCTCAGACAGACAGTGTTCTTTTTAAGAATGAGTGATGTCGCTGTTAACCCTTACCAGGAAACTGAGCCTGTGTAGAGTTCAAGTGTCAGGGGGATCTCTCTGGGTGTATTACTGAAAATGAATGTTATATTTAGCTGCTTTGGTTGTCCAGTGGTAATAAGACTGCAATTGCTTAAGCTGTGTCTCAGATATCTCAGGACTCAGGGTCATCATTTTCTCCATCAAATGTCTTTGAGACATCCCACATGATCTACTGATTTGATCCTTCAGGATTGTTTAGTGACATGTTTTCCTCTGATAGCAGACTTCATTGGCAAACAGTTTTTTACCTCCTTTGTCTTGTACATGTGTCAACAGCATTTTTTTACAGAAAATCTCATCCAGCTTTCGTTTAACAGACGTATCAGAGAAGAATATTTGCCCTTGAAAATGTCAGAAAAAAGAAGTAGACTTTTAGCAACTTGCAGTTAATCACTTTGTATGATCTGTAACATGTGTTGGGTGTTTTAGGCATTTATAGTGAAAATAAATAAATAATCAATCTTGTCGCTGAACTATTTGCTCTAGTAGCAAATAAACATCAGATTTGATTGAATACTGTTTCATAACCCTCTAAAACTCCTCATAGGAGCTTTGTGGTGGAAATGCAATAAATATACCTCAATCAGGCCTCAGACAGGAGAACGCTTGTTTACAAGTGATAAGGACTTCACAATGGGTGGCTGTGGCTCAGTGGTAGAGTAGCTCCTGCAGCTGCATGTCTGATGTGTCTGCTGTTTTGTGTTTTAGAGCAGCGGTGACAACTGAATTTCCCCCTGGGATTAATAAAGTATTTCTGATTCTGATAGGCATGTGGATGTGTATGAATGAAATTTGTTAATACTGATGGACACTAAAAATAGCCTCGATCATCTTTGTGTGAATGGGTGTGAAAGGCGCTATATGTACCATTTACATTAAAATATATTATATCTTACAGGTTCACAGTTTATGTTCCTTAAAGGTCCCAGTGTTTCCCCTACCATTATATGTAATAATATATGTAATAATATATGTAACGCTCGGTTCTAGCCCCCCTCCATAAAAATGTGTCAGTCCGACGTCATTGTCAGTGTGAGATCACTGATCTAAGCCCATTGGCTCGTTGTGGCAAGCCCTGCAGCTCATGTTGAAATTTCCGAGAACCATGCTGAGCAACTGACCAATAACGACAGAGCGGATCGGCAGACCAATCAGAGCAGACTTGGCCCACGTGGGGTCTAACAGTGTGGGCTCAACAGAGTGTCGCTGATGGACTCAGAGCGTAGAGGGAGCAAGGAGGAGCAGTACATGAAAACAGACACTTTTTAGAACTTTAGCTATTGTGAACGTACAAAAGTAGGTACATAGATTAAATATACGAACCCCAAAAAGGGCAGAATATGGGCTCTTTAATACGTGGCAGTAAGAGTGATGATGTTAATGTGACATATGTCCAATGTGATTCATTACTTTGTTTAAACCTGCTTCAAACACTTGAATGTCTCTCTGTCTCTCTCCTTCCAGTGCTGGGGAAGGTGTGAGTTGCTATAGTTGCCTGATTTGCTTTTTTACCTGAAAACAATACAGATGTGGCTCACACTGGTGTGTTGGTGGGAGCTTGTCCATAGAGAGGCCAAATAGAAAGACTGCAATCAATTCTTATAGGTCAGGTTGAAGTTCTAAAGCAGCTAGTTTAGTGCACATTGTCTCTCCTGCTTCATTATGTTTATATTTAGCTGTTTTTCTCCAGGATACATCCAATTGAATGCACAGAGGCAAAGAGAGAGAGAGAGAGGGAGAGGCAGAGAGAGAGAGTGAGAGAGAAAAAAGTGAGTGAGAAAGGCAAAAAACCTTTTTGTATGTTAATTTCAGTTTTGTCTTTTCTGTTTGTTTGTTTGTTTTTTAAGTTAGGCTTGTATTTTTGTAGTTTTAGTCGTACTGATATGTGTATGTTAACTAGTTGTTATACTGTATTTAATATTGTCTGTGTGGTATCAGTATGATTTAAATCTGTAAGGTGGTTTTGCTTATGCTTATGTTTTCCTTTTATGAATCTGTTTTTTAATTTGAGGTTTTAGGTAATTTCTCTTCCATTCTGTTCTGTTCTCTTGGCAATGAGGGGTTATATAAGGTGTTGCAATCCGATTTTACATGTGTGTGTATATAGATTTTTTGTTTAATCAGTATGCAAGTGTGCAAGTTTGCTGATATTATGCACGTCACGTAACATCCAATTATGCCCCTGCATCCCGGAGTCCCTTTAAGTGTGATTTTTCACAGGAGCAAGTGAGAAATCTCAAGGATTGGATGAAAATCACACCAAGTCTATATTCAGAGACTGAATCACGCTTCTTATTCCTTTCATCCAAAGCACTCCCTAAAGGTTACCAACCAAATGGATGTTTGTGTTTAAATGCTGATTTTCAGGTGAAAGTAAAAATATATGCTTGGTTATCTATCTTCTTTCAAGTGGATTAAAATAGAAGGACCATTCATGTTTAAGTGAAGCTATTATTGACTCAAAATATATTTTTCTGTAATACAACAAAATAAACAAGGACAAGTGTTAGACTGAATTTTATCTAAATATTTCATATATTTGGGCCTGAAGTAAATATCGACATTTTTGTTGTTGTTTTTTTTGTACAAGTTGTACAAGCGGAATGGATTCAAAATCTTGACCTCATTTGAAAACGTGTTCTCTCTCTGAGGTCCCTCTCACCCATACTCAATGTGTAAGATGGTTTAGTCCGCCTGCACAAGTTGACAGGATTGATCCTATACTGCAGTCAAAAGAACAAAGTGACTGATGAGGCAGCACCATTTCTCCCGCAAGAAAGCAAAATCAGGATAGGGCTACAGAAAGAAAGGAGAAAGAAAGAAAGAAAGAAAGCTGAGGGAATATGATTTCACAAAGTTTCTTTTATAAGAAAGGTGAGCAGGGGATATACGTATGGATCCTTACAGAGTAATCCACTGTATGCTTAAATGTCAAAGTGATATGTTAAAATATGAGCGATCAAATATAAAAGTATTTCAAAAATAAAATGTATGATCTGAAGGATTTTGGGGTTAAATATATCATGCATTATATTGAAAAACAATTGTAAATTTTTTTTTTTTTACATTTTTTATATAAAATATATCAGTATATTTTTATATTATGTGTTTAAATGAATTTAGTTTTTGCAACAGACGACTTTAATCTGCTCAATTTATCCATGCACGCGCTCAATATTCTGTTATTTATAGGAGTCCAGCATCAGCAGCAAGCAGCCAGCTGTACATTTACATTTTTAAGCCATGAGAAGCTTCAGTGTTGCACAGAGCCGAGCGAGCTGGGGGAGAGATAGAGCGTGCAGGCGTGTGCGCTCTCTCTCTCTCACGCACAGCAATTTTATGAATAAATTAAAAATTTAATAAAAACAGGTCGGACATATACCTGGGTGTCATTACATTTACCTGCCGGCCTGCCCAGGTATCGTCTACGTGTGGGAAACAGTGTTGTAAGTGTGAGACTAACCTCACCAAGCAGGCGAGGTTAGTCTCACATCAGCACAGCAGCATCCTGGGAGAAAGAACAATCTAATCAGTAAAATACCTTCATATTGAAAACAACTACAGTGTTATGTGCGAGTGGTCACAGCAACACTAAATAAGGTGAACACTGATGAATACTGATATGACAATTGAAGCAAAAAAGGTAACACTTAAGTTACTTACCCAAGTAACTCGTTCATTTTATAAAGCACTAACTCTGTTAGTAACTCATTAACTTCAGTAACTAGTAACTGTAACTACAGTAGTTTTCTATCTACTGTAGGGGGTAGTCGACAGATCACACATCAGCTGTGTGCCTTTCTCTAGTAGCTGCCACACAAACGATTTAAAAGTGCTGCCCTCACTAGACACACAGCTCATCACCTGTTCGACCTTTTGCCCTCTGGTAGAAGATAGACATTGGTCCCTCAGAGCAAAGAGCTCCAGGATGATTTAAAGATTTTCTTCACAGTCAGACCGCTCAACTCTACCATCCTGTCAAACCCTATATCACAGCATTGTTACAAAACACTGTACTTTAAAGTATTCTTATACAAGTGCTGACTATTTTCTTCTTTTCATTGTTTTTGTTGTTTTTTAACATTGTTTTTATTGATTTTCAAAGACAAAACAATAACAGCTCAGTGTATTTGCATAGTTGGTCCAGGAGTCACATTCAGCATCTACCAGTATAGTATTTGTGATTAACAGTGATGTTGTACAATAACAATATAATCCTTAATCCCATTCAGTGATCATTATGACAAGCTGCACTTAACATTTAGACGATTCAAAGGCTCCTCCCATTTCCTTTTTAAGAGATGAGTCTTTCCTCCGATACAGTATCTCAACTTTTATAAAGTCACAACATCAGATATCAGTCCACAAGTGAACAGTAGGTGATTCATCCCCAACCCATTTTCTCATAATAACCTTCCTAGCCAACATTAAAAGAAATTGTATTATGTCCTTATGTTCCTTCAAAGGGTTCGGTAGACTTCCTAGGAGGCATAGAAGTAGGCTTTCTCCACATACTGCCTTTTTTTCACACTCCCAAAGACAATGTATCGAGTTCCAGTCTTAGCATTGCATTTGGGACAAATTGGGGAAGCTCCTGTTGTGAACTAACTATTGTGTGGCAATTAGAAATACAAATTTGGAGTGCTGTTCTTGGTCATGGTAAATGGACTTGAGCTAATATAGCGCTTTTCTATTCTTCTGACTACTCAAAGCCCTTCTAAGCTTTTACCCTACCATTATATAAGGGGGGCGGGCCCCCCCTTATATAATGGTCACTTTCTGATTTGGGAGGTCATTCACTTGTTGCAGGTTCCAGTGCAGGGAGACATTACATTGTAGGCAGGGTTGCTCCCAACCTGCTCTCTCACAATGTAGACGGTATTCTCCCAGTATGGTTTAAGCCCCCGCTTTCACTGAGGTCACGGACAAGAACTTTGTCCCCAGGGTCACGCCCTTGCACCTTGTGTCATAGTATTCTTTCCCATTGGAGCTTGACTGGTGGTTGTTTGCATTCGCTATTTGATATGCCTCAGTCATCCTTCCTGCCCATTTCTCTGCATAGCCTTTTGGAGTTTCAGCTTTCAAGTCTGCCATGATGCCAAAAATGACCGAACAGCAATGAATGAGGGGAGAAGTCTATGGACTCGTACTCTGAGCAGTTGCAGGCGTGGATAATGTGGGGCAGGTGGTCTTTCTTGATCACTTTTTTTCGCCCCTAGTGTCCGAAGCATTTTCAATAGCAGCGGGATTACCTCAGAGGTGAAATGGCAAGGTTCTAGAGTAGCCCACACCAGACAATTGTTGGAGTCTTCCAAACAACTACTTCTCAAACTCCAACCCTTGGACATGGTTGGAGTGTGGTTGGACTACCAAACCTAGATGAAATAATTGACAAGCCGGTCAGCGGCTGTTTTACAAGCTTTGTTCCTAGTGGGGTAGAGCTTCGCTAAACTGATAAAGTGATCTACCATCACCAAGATGTATTCACAGCCATGCAGACAGGCTTCTGGTGGAGGAAGTCAATGCAAGTCTATTAGATGTAACACTCATAGGTGCTCTTTAATAGCAGGACAGCTTCTTTTGTTTAATACAAGGTCACTTCCGAGTTATGTACTCTTCTGTTTGTCATTGTTATGTTACAGAAGAGCAGGTTAAAGACCTTACTCATTGCTATATTATTTACAAAGACCCAACGCTATCCATCATGAGCACAGCATTAAGCAACATTTAGCAAAGTTACAGAGGCAAGAAAACAATGTCCTTTTCAAAGGCAGAAATCTTGGGGAAAACCAGGCTCATGATGAACAGCCATCTGCCCAAACTGCGTTTATGAAGATCCATCACTTAGAACGGGCTCCGGAAGGTTTTCTTCTGTTAATTCTGTTTACAATCAGATGCTCTATGGGCAGTAATGGGATGAAAACCTTGATGGCTCATGTAATTGTTAAACAATGTTGTCTGCTATTTCCAATTTGCTGCTGTTTTATACCTTTGTTTCAAATTGGACAGTGTATGCTTGAAAAAGGCAATCACTTTTGAAAAGAATATTGTATAGTAAAAAACGTTGTACTGCAACACAGAGACACATTTTTCCATCAGCATTGTGCAGACTGCTCATGAGCTAGTTAAGTTTTCGAACGCAAAGCTAGACTTAAAATGGCTGTACAAGCTTTAATGAACCATGCTGAGAACTGAATGATTAACCAGCTTTGCTTCTACCAGCCCCACCCAACCACTTTCATTGAGTAATCACCTAATATTTCAACCAAGAGGGGAATAAAAAGTTTTAACCCTTAGTATTGAGATTACTCCTCAGTTCCTCCATCGCTTATACCATCTTTGTAGGACGATCCAAAGAAAAGACACGATGGGTACAAGGTTTAACCTAGGTCATCCATTCTTATTCCAGCAGTGCTGTGGTACAGGTCAAAGCTCTCATATTCCCATCATTTTGACCCTCCACTTAACAGCTTTAGGAGGAGAGGATGAGCTATGTTATTATACATTGCAGTGTCTTCTGAGACATCTCAGTGGAACACCAGCCTAAATTCTGATCCTAACAAACATTCAATGCTAAGGGAATCCACAATTGTCTTTTATTGATTTTGTGGTGCTATGGAAACTCATTAAATTGATTGTAGTTCCAGCAACACCTACATCAGAACACCACACTCTACATTTTACAAGTGAAGGATGCAAGAAAGTACCTAGTTGTGTTCACGAGTTATTCATTGTTTTGCATCAATATCACACGCGATTCAGAGATTTACTTTCTGTGCCATTGCTAGCAATTGATATAAAAAGTATGCAAATATCAATGCATGTTTTTCTGAATCTTTCAACAACACATTTTTTTCTTTTTTTATATATATATTTATAGTAAGATAACCAGGAAACTGTTCCTTGTCAGTCCTTTTCTCTGTCAACAATGAATCGTGTTTTTTGTTTAATAACCGTCATTTACAACTACAATTACAACTCATAAGGAAACCTCCCGTTATCATGTTCCTTCAGTCCCTAGAAGAATAGAGTGATCATGACCAGGGGGTCATTCCATGAAGCAGAATACTGGCATATTTCAATAAGTTTTTAATTTCATTTAAGGAGGGGGTTTTGTTCCATCACCGTAGCTTATATGAATCCTCGCTAAGTTACCATGGTAACTCATGCTGGTGAACAAGTCTGCTCTGGACCAGGCTAACTGTCAAACTGAGTTTAGCTGTGAGTCAAAGAATGTCTGACGTGTAGAAACAGACTAATATAAGACCGTTCAGTCAGGTGAGTTTCAGACATCACTCATGTCATGTTATAATAATAATAATAAAGATCATAAAACTCTCAGCTTTATTCAAAATCTATCATGAATAAAAACCTTAACTATGCAAAAGTCACACATCTAATGCAACTACACATGAGAAAATATAAAAAAAGGTAAAAAGAACATCTTATCTTATCTTCTGATCTTATAAAAAGCCTAATAAATAATTCACATCCCACAAGGACACACCCTACTCTGTCTCTGATTGGGTAGTAAAACAAGAGATACAGGCAGACAGTAATAGACAGAGAGAGAGAGAGAGAGAGATAATAATAATAATTTATGCTTTATTGATCCCACGAGGGGAAATTTGTTTTTACACTCTGTCTAATGAACATACTACACACACAGGTGAAATACACACACATGCACAAACAGTATTATATGGACATGCGTTAATGGAGAGGTCTCAGAGTGAGGGGGCCAGCGCTCAGAAAACCACTATTCAACCTGGTATAAATGGCATCTCCTTTTATATATTATTTTGAAAATATTATGACAATAAAACTGAAATTTCACTGTATTGACCACAGTGGAATTTTAGTAAGTAAGGACTTACAGCTTTTTCAGCTGCACACTAGTTGGACAATAATAATATATTACAACAATTACCTTAAAGTAGGCTATGCACAGACTCATTATGAACTACTTCCATTCACACACTGCTGTACCATAAAGGCTTCTGTGCAGCTGTAACAGAGGTCTGCTCTATATTTTACAGGTGTCATTTTAATCTATGATTTTATAGTATAAAGGGTTTTATACTTATTCATGTATATGTTAATTTACATTTTAATGGTACATGTCTAATTTGTATATGGCTTACATTTGTATCTCTAGGGGTTTATTTTGAATGTATTTGCAGGTAATAGGCTCTATATATACAGGGAGGGGCAGAGAAGTTTTAGTAAAAGATAAAAAAACACAGAATGATATAAAGTGAAACACACGTAGCATGAAACATGACATAACCCGTCGGTATTTTTCTACCATGCCATCTCCCTGGATTATTATTATTTGGAGTTTTACCTTTTTTTTAGTAATAAAATCTTTAAATTCTTCGAACAGCTCACTCAGCAGTGTTGGTTCAGCTGTTGAAAAAACGTTGCTCTTACTCTCCCCTCTGTGTGACTCATTTGATCGTATTTTCATTCATCCATTCATTTGGGCTTCTTGTAAACATCAGGTGCGTGCACAAAGCGAGACTATGCAAGCCTGACTTGAGTAAGTCCTGATTAATTAAGGCTGGATTGTGTTCATGGAACCACTCGAGGCTTATTTGGGAGATGGAATTAGTTTCAGTCTGACAAGTGAGCTTGGCTTTCTTTAGCTATGTTTATGGAAGACCCCCCCAGATTAACTTTTATCCAAATATTTACGACAAGTCGTTCAAATAAAATGTTTTCAAACTATCAATTTCAAGGGCAATCAAACAAGCTTATATGACTGTTTAAGAAGGGGAACAAATGGAGGTTGTGACAAGAACGATACTGTTTAACCTCTCTGCATAGAAAATGTTTTATTTTTTCATAGGGAAGAAGGAAGCTCTTCAGTGATCTATTTGATACACCAATAGTTCTTCAAATATAGATGAATGCATAAATAACTTAAAATGTAAGCATCTCTGAGCGTGATTGTTTCCTCATTTTCCCCACCCCCAACCCTTTCTCTAAAGAACTAATTTGTTCCCTTTGTTGCCACCCAACCCCCACCCCTGCTTCCTTTTCTGAATCAACACTACATGACCATCTCTTTTTTCTCCTACATTAATATATTTTTGAACATCTTTTTATTTTTTTGGTAAATTTTCCTTTTATTTCCAAACAAATAATTGCCACAGCAAGGGTGACTATTATATAACCTACTGTATAGGAAGTGGATGATGGAACTGACAACAGAGTTAGTAAAACAGTGGCTGAAACTGAAGCAAGTTTGTGAGCATTGACCGTTACCTCTTAGAATAATCATTTTACTGTTTGGTTTATTTAGGCTCTTGTTTGTATTGCGTTTATAATGTCTGTATTTGTATAGTATCACTGTTTCTGTATTTCTGTAAGTCTAATAATTCTGATTTAATCTTAAAAGACAAGCCAGCGACAGTGGTTGCAAATTAGCAAAGGCTATAGAAACTTGTCTGCATGGCATCTACTTTGTATTAAATATATGAATCAATGTTCACTGCATGTGTCTCTGCTAAATAACCAAATCAATAAATAAATAAAAAGGTTAGACCCTTTCTATCTATCATTTTTGCAATATTTTTTCTCAAAAAGATTCCACTAAGGTAAACCAAAGCATCGATAAGTTTCTTGTTCTGTCCTAGTCAGACTTGAATCAAACTTAAAATTTAATTGATTGCATACACTACATTTTACAATCACAACATTGTTGTTGCAGTCATCGGTAATTTTTTGTATTTACATATGAATTTAGCTTTTTATTTTTTATTTGTGAACAAAACAATCACAGGCTTCTGGGAATATTGTTAATACATTTCTAAAAGTCGTTTTGAAGTACCTTTTTAAAAATCCTCTTACATGATATGGGCCACTATATCTCCTTTATTATAATTTATTTTTGTTTTTTGACATGAGGTCAGTTTATGATTTGAAGTTCAGAGTTCAGAATTTTGTTTTTATTTGTTTGTGTTTATTTGTGTGTATGTTTGTGTGGTGGGGGTTGCTCTCCATTGTGTGAGTATGAGTTTGTTTTCATTAGTTTGGCTTTTCCGCATGTTCCAGGTTGCAAGAGGAGGCTTCTCTTCTGGTTGCTCCATAGTACACACATACACACCAGAACTCACCCTAGTGGATGACTGCACGTTTCTACGGATGATTAGATTACATAAGAAAACACTGCAGAGCCCTAATAGTTGGTAAACCCAGATTACACAGGATTAGCGTCCCTTTTGCTCCGCCTCTGCTCTCCCTCACTGCATGTTTGTGTGTCAGTATACAAGGAGAGTGGATGGCAGGGGATAAAACAGGAGGAGGAGGATAGGGGAAGGGGTGGTGTGTGGGGTGGGGCAGTGAATGATGCCACAAACACCAGAGCCAGATGGGACAGAACCTCTAAGCAGCTTAGAGCCACAGTAATCACGTACACTAAGTTGCCATCAATCGTGTACGTATGTGCATGTTGGTGTGTGTTGCATGCATGAAGATGTGCATTTGTAGTATTTCATACATTAAACTTAGGTATAGCAGATGCATTCTCTATACAAAAGCTGACGTCAGACAATTTGAGAAAGAGAGGGAGAAAGAGATGAAGCAAAGATTCTTATGCAATCAGAAAGAGAAGGTATTATTCTGTGTCTGTTCATCGAGATGGAGCAGAAAAAAAAAGTTGGAAGTGACGCTACGCTGATATCGGCCAATGGAAATCAGAAATCAATAGCCCTCTGTCAATAGCAATCTGCCTTGAATTTCTGCACCAACTAATCAATGAACATCAGAAAGGCTAAGTAATATCCACCTTTCATGACTAAAAAGTCAGAATATTGAGAACTTACATGATACTAACATAAGGGCCTTTATTTGTTATGATGCATGAACACATACAAGACTTTTAATTCATTTCTGTTGTGTTTCAACACACTGAGAAACGAGAGGGCTTCAAAACTTCAAAACAGCAAACTGTATAACCCAGGAGAGATGCTTGCATAAATGTATTTACCTACATGAATATTCAATAATGGGGCTGCAGCACTTCACAAGGAGAAGAAACCACTGATTTATTCATAAGTGTTTGTGACATGCTATGCAATTATGCCACTGCAGGCAAGCTGTGGGCTGTGCTCTGCCCTGTCCTAAAGCTGTCTGTATGTAGCGTCCACATGTCTGTGTTGTGGCTTTTTGTATTGAGTTTGAGTTTGCAATATTGATTTAAAAAGATCAATAGTGATGATTGTTCCTGTGTAGGCATAACAAAAGAGATGAGTCATTCATGGATAAATTAAAGGCTTCTTTCAGTGGTGTGCAATCAACATTTTTTTTATGGTATCGGTCATCAGAGATTTATGAGCTTCTTTGTATAATTACTTAATTCAAAGGCTGAAATCAAATGTTGATGTCACTCTCTGAGACTCAAATGTCTTTGATTGTATTCCATTCTTCTCTGGACTCTTCTTTTTTTACTCCTGTTTCTTTTGAGAAGGGGGGGGCTGTTTGCTTGGGTCTCTGCTCATTAAACATTCAACTTTGCTTTTGATGGAATTCATTTAAATGTAAATGATGCTATGATGGAAAAGTATTCATTGGCCCCAGCACAACATTTCCCACGCAATACCACCCATGTTCCCCTGATGTGTGAGCCAGTCCACTGAGAGGGAAAAATTAACAAAGAACTCGCTACAGTATCTCTCTCCCTCTGTATGAATAGCTTAAGTTAAAAACAATGTTGGAAATATCTTTAGGCGGCAATAAATAAACCTGGGCCTCAGCCATCAGACCTGGTATATTTATTGGTGGGAAACACTGGGGGGCAATATGTGTTGGCCGGTTTGGGGGGGAGGCAGGTTTCCGGAGGGGCACAGAGTAGTGTTGATCTGGCCCTTTCTGCAACCACATGTCAACATTTAACAGCTTCTGCTGCTTTATCAGGGGCATGTGAATGTTTATGAATTGATTATTTAATAATGATGATGATGATAATTTACATAACAGCCTTCACCATCAGTGTGTGTGAATGGGTAGGTGTGATCTGCAGTGTAAAAAGTACTTTGAGTAGTCAGAAGACTGGAAAAGTGCTTCAAACTCAGGTCCATTTAATTTTGAGCATTTTCACAATTCAAGAATTTTGTGAATTTATGAATGTAACAGCTGCTGTTAGGTCATTCAATGTTTTACCCCTCTGGAAATGCTAAATGCCTGATTGCCTTTGAAAACAGGAATGTAAAATCATGGATGTAAATATTATTGGATCTAACATTGAGTTCACAATTGTATTTTGCAGTACTATTGGTATACAGTATTGCCATGAATTGCAACAAATTTTTTCATGAGAGGTTTAACAAACGTTAAGTTAGTTATATACATGTAGAGGGTTGCACCTATACTTACAGTAACTAGCTATACTAGTATAGGTGCAACCCTCTGAGGCTATTGCTATTGGGATTATCCCCTCGCACAACTGTGCAGCAATGAAAGAGTTATAGTCCACGCCCACCCACATAGCACCCCACTCACGATCTCCCCTCAGTTATTTAAACTGCTGACATCATAGAATCTGCTCCAAAAAAGAACCGCTTTTTTCTTCAGCCATTTATGGAGCCAGTGGGGCCAAAGCATAGAGGGCTGCGCCTAGACTCATAGAATATGGAGTTACAGTACAAAACTAATGTTCTTTGTCTTATACACAAACAACGCTCTCTTAAGGCTGAGATAGATAGCACTCAGATAAGGAGCAAGTAGAGTGAGACAAGGAATAACAGGAGGCAATCCGGTTGGCAGACATGGAGTCACATAAAATGTGCCCTGCAGGGTGCAAATATCTGCTGGAAACGACTCAAGGCAGCAGGGCGCGTAACGTGGCTTTATAGGGCACGCTTTGGGCACAGAAGGTTAGGTGGGTCTTCCTCCTCAGATTTGTGAGGAGGGGGAAAAATCCCATACAGCATTATCACCCTCTATAAAAAGTGGTGATGTTTTTTGGGCACAAATGCAGGACAAGGTCTCAAAACGGCTGAGCTGCCGTCTCATTAGATCCTGAGACAGGAGGAGGGCAGATCACTAACCCTTTTGCTGATGTTAAGGCCAAAAACACAAACTCAAGTGGAACCTTGTCCAGTGGCTCAAATGGAGCCCTAAACAGAGCGCATAAAACCAGCACCAAATCCTACTGTGGAGTCAGGCTGCGTCAGAATGTGTCTCCGTATGCCCTTTAAAAAAAGGCCAGAGACGCTGGCCCAGCTGGACAGCTCCTGATTGCTCTCCCCACCGGAGAGAGGGTATCCCAGCTATACCGGTCTGTTGCTTGCTTGAAAGCTGGGCTGCTAAGCTAAGTTAGCTGCTAAGCTGCTGCTAACCTCTATCCAGGCAGTGTGAATCCGCTGACATGCTACCAGCCATGTTTTTCAGTTTGCTGCCACAGGAGACTCTCCCATTCACCTGTCTCTGTTGTCCTTTCCATCTAACACTATTGAAATCCTGACCACTCAGACCTAAGAGTGTCAATCAATCAATCAATCAATCAATCAATCAATCAATCAATCAATCAATCAAGCTTTATTTATATAGCACCTGTCATACAAATCAAATGCAATTCAAAGTGCTTTACAGTGACTGAAAAAACAAGAACAAGAAAGAAATAAACATAAAATATAGTAGTGACAAAACATGTTAAAAACAAAAACGGATTTAGAAGAAGAGACTAGAAGTAAAAGTACGGACTAATGCACACAAATAGGAATAAAAAATAATGTAATTAAAGATATAAAAAGGTGAAGAGTTAAACATTTGTTAAAATGAAAACATTAACAAAAATATAAATAGTTGAGATAGTAAGAGAGTAAATATAAATAAATAAAATATTCAAATAAAAAAAACACTAACAAGTTTGATAAAATTAATAGTTAAATAATAAAAGATGAATAGTTAAAGATAAAACAATACAAAACAAAACAAAAAAAATAACATTAGAATCAATATAAAATATTATAACAGTGTAAACTCCTATATAAAAAAGCCAGACTAAATATGTCTTTAGTTTACGTTTGTGTCAAAGTGTCAGACTGTTCCAGCGCCTCCGAGCATAGTGGCTGAATGCAGTGTCACCAAACGTTTTTGGGACCACTTAATTATAAGAGAAGAGTTGGAGGATGTGAGGGGCCTTCTTGGTTGGTAAACTTAAATCATCTCTGAGATGTAGTGCGGTGTAAGGCCATGCAGTGCTTCATAGACTATTACATTAAAATTATTAAAATTATTACAATCAATACGAAAACTCACAGGCAGCCAGTGTTAAGATTTTAAAATTGGTGTAATGTGTGCTCTCCTTCTGGTCTTTCTGAGCACTTGCACTGCTGTGTTTTGAATGAATTGCAGCTGATTTACTGTATTCTTTAGTAGACGTGAAAGGAGAGCATTTCAGTAGTCTAGCCTGCCAGTTATAAAAGCGTGCATACGTCTCCCTTTGTTTCTCAGAGAGAGAAAGGCCTCACTATGGAAATGTTCTTTAAATGATAAAATGCTGTTTTTGTGATCGTACATGTGGCTTAAAATTGAAATTAGAATCAAATAAAAGACTTGATAGTTATGTCTTGGCTTGGGCTAAGTCCAAGTGCATTTAATGTTGAAGCCGGTTTCTCTCTCTGCCAGTTCCCCCGGTAGTCTAAGCCTATAGCAGCATAACTAAGAGCTGGTCTACACCAGCACCAGCCCTAACTATAAGATTTATCAAAAAGGAAAGTTTTAAGTCTATTCTTAAAAATACAGACTGCATCTGCCTCCCGGAGGAGAGGAACCCGATAACTGAAGGCTTTACCCCCCATAGTACACTTAGAGACTGTAGGTACCACTAGCAGGCCTGCACTCCGGGACCGTAATGTGAGAAGAAGGATCTTGAATTCTATTCTAGACTGTATAGGGAGCCAGTGCAGAGAAGCCAGGACAGGAGTGATGTGGTCCCTTTTCCTAGTTCTAGTCAGTACACGAGCTGCAGCATTCTGGACCAGTTGAAGAGTCTTTAGAGACCCACCAGAGCACCCTGACAAAAGAGAGTTACAATAATCCAATCTGGGGGTAACAAATGCATGAACTAGTTTTTCTGCATCACTTTGCGACAGGATATTCCTGATCTTGGATATATTACGAAGGTGAAAATAGGCTGTTCTTGAAATTTGCCTGATGTGAGAGCTAAAAGACATATCTTGATCAAATAGAACAGTGGTGCTAGATGCCAGGCTGATGTCATTAAGGACAGTCACATCATTAGAAAAAGTATCTCTGAAGAGCACACTAACTTCAGTCTTGTCTGAGTTAAGTAGCAAAACATTTCTGGTCATCCAGGTCCTAACGTCCTTAAGGCATGTTTCTAGCTTTCATAACTGACTGGTACCATCGGGCTTCATTGATACATAAAGCTGAGTATCATCTGCATAACAATGGAACTGTATGGAGTGTTTCATCATAATATTTCCCAGAGGAAGCATATATAATGTAAAGAGAATCGGTCCAAGCACTGAACCTTGTGGCACTCCATGGCTAACTTTGGTGTGCATAGAGGACTTATCATTAACATGTACAAACTGAGATCGATCTGATAAATAGGATTTAAACCAACTTAAAGCAGTTCCTGTAATTCCAAGTAATTGTTCTAGTCTCTGTTATAGGATGTGATGGTCAATAGTGTCCAATGCAGAACTAAGATCTAACAAGACGAGCACAGCAAACAGGACAATATTGCATAATGTTGTCGCCAAAACAATTCAAAATTATCAATAAAAGTGAACCTAAGATTCTCAAATGCAGCTTTTAGCCATGAGTTAAAGAGCCCATATGCACTTTTTGGGGTTCGTATATTTAATCTATGTACCTACTTTTGTACGTTCACAATAGCTAAAGTTCTAAAAAGTGTCTGTTTTCATGTACTGCTCCTCCTTGCTCCCTCTACGTTCTGAGTCCGTCAGCTACGCTCTGCTGAGCCAAGATTGTTAGACCCCACGTGGGCCAAGTCTGCTCTGATTGGTCTGCCGATCTGCTCTGTCATTATTGGTCAGTTGCTCAGCACGGTTCTCGGAAATGTCCCGCCTCTTTTACCATATTGGGAATGCAGCCACTGGCTCCGTCCGAGGGGAGCATAAACATTAGCACCTTAGCACTACTGTGCTACCGCAGGCTACGGCATATCGTGGGCGTGCTACAGAAGTTAACGGGCGTGCAACATGAGCTGCAGGGCTTGCCACAACGAGCCAATGGGCTTAGATCAGTGATCTCACACTGACAATGACGCCGCACTGACAAATTTTTATCGAGGGGGGACAGGAGGACGTAGGAGAAGCCGCGTTTCCGCGGACTTTGAATTTTTGTACATAGATGTGCCTAAACATGCACAGGACACTTGGAAGACACACTAAAGAGCATATAAAACCAGAAAAAGCATAATATGGGACCTTTAAGTGAGAGAAGAAGACTGCATTTTTCTATGCCCCCTTTGTAAGTCAGCAGAGGTCCAGAGAAGTTCTTTTTCAGTAGCTTTAAGGTTATTGAGAAAAGTTTGGTGATTCTATAGGGTTTCAGACTCACAGTAACAGGTTGTGTCATGGCTGCCAATATGTGCCAACACAGTACTCACATCTGTGTGCTTTTCCAGCATTGCTGTAAACTGTAGAGTGAGGTCCAGCACACGGGCTCCAGGAAAACAGTAGACCGCTGGGGTGACTGTGTTCCGATATTAGCGGAGGCGATTAAATCTATGTTTCTTTCAGAGTGTTGTTTGGCCTGTCACTTGACAGAGGAACATGTGCAGATCGATGATTTTCCTGAAGTTCTTTGATTTTGTCACATTTAATTCAGATCAAATTATCTGGTAAATCCTCCACATTAATGATTTAAAACATGTCACAAAGTTCACATGTTTGGGCCCGCTTATTCTCTATTGAAGTTTGATCTTCCATTTCTCAGAGTCCAGAGAAGTAGCAAGTCGCCCAAGTGGCAGACTAATGGAGATATTCTTATAGAAGTGCTCAGTTAGGTCAAGACTTAAAACGTTTTGTTCTTCGGTTTCAGTTGATGTTAAAATATCATTAATCATATAACTAAAATGATAAAAACGATAAAACAATTTAAAACTCAGAAACAAAACAAACCGGAGAAGACAGCCGGCACCATCTTGGACATGCGCAGAGTGTAACATTGTTGCATTACTCATTGTGTTCTCGCTTTTGGATCCAAATATAATCCAAAATGGGCCCCTACCTCCATGACCCTCACCTGGCCCTTAACCATATGTGAACTGACCACAAAGATGTTTGTGTCCTCTTATGTGCCTGTTTTTAAAGATTTAAACTGGCTTAGTTGATAAACATGCTGTGTTTTGTAACTGTTGCATCCTGACTGAAAAATCTGCCATGCTTTTGATGAACATTTAATTTCAGCTGAAGACTTTTTATTTGACTCCTTACACCTTACAATATGGCAACGTCTGATATTATGAAAATGCTTCTCTGGCATCTTGATAGTCAACTTACTGATCGTCGTTTTCACCCAGGCCTAGATGAACCTTAAGTAAACAACTAGGACAATTTAAACACTTTGCATTCTGGCAAAAGTGTAGTGATCAATTGAAGGAATTTTTGAATGCTAATAGTAATCTAAATATAAGTGGGGTTTTATTTATCTACCTGTCACAGGAATTTGATTTAAAAAGTGAATTTATTATACACCAGCTTGATTCCTTCTGCTTTACTTTTCATTTGAGCAGCACTCGTAAGCCCTTTCAGTTTGCCTCATTTTTGTTGTTGTTATATCCTCATTTTAATAATAAATCACTTTACTAACACCATCTGCTTTTTATGTTGCCTTCCTTTCCCCTCACAAACTGGTTCATAGCTCCATTATATTTGGATCATGAAATGATTCACCTATGTCTGCTATACGGCCTTGGCATAAACATGTGACTCTTTGATGCTTTGTAAACTCAGCCTGTCTTTGACTCTCCTCAGCTCGTCATTCCTTAGACAGAGGTTAAAGGAAATCATATCTTTTGGAAGTCATACTTGTTCAATGTTCTCTCTGGGGCTCTTGAGACAGAAATAGACTGATAGAATGTGTGACTGCCTCCACAGTAATTACATGATGAATGGGTTCATTTAGTGTGTAGCCCTGATCACTGAATAGCTCGACTGTTCATTGAGAGTTGTGTTTTTTGTGTTTACTTGGAGGGAAACATTAGAAGAGAGCTCCTGAACAAAGATGTTTAAATGAAGAGCTAATATCTCTCTCTAATCTTTTTACATGTACTTTTATTTGAAAATAAAATGAGAATTAAAATACCAACACAATCTGTGAAAAAATAAAAATGTGTTGTCAAAATTTACCCCCACCCCCTTTTTTGGAGGCAAGCAACCTGCCCTACGAATTCCAGCCTGTAGACAGACAGTAGAGAATTCACATTTACAAACAAACAAGAACAAAGTAGTGATAATAAAGAGACATTCATCAAATCGAGTCAAACCAACAGAATACAATAGGAAGAATGCCCTAAGTACTAACTTTTGAGAATGGATGTATCAAAGTTATTTAGATTCAAGAGAAGTAAGATTTTACTGTAAGTACAAGATGTTAGACTCCAATGTTTTGAATAAATTGGTATAGGAACCTTAACAGGAACATTTCATCTCTTTGCCATGAGTGAGGCAAATGCAACAACAGCAGAACATTTCTTTCTCAATCTAAAGTATATGGTGACAGTTTGAATTCTTATGGTTAAATAGAGGTGGGTTAATATGACCACATCAGATTCACATCACAGTTGTTGTTGTATTTTTGTTGCTTTTTCCGTTAACTGTATCACAGTATTATGTCAGGCCTATTCAAAGGGATTGAGCAAATAGACATAGACCCCCCCCCCCCCGGGTAACCCCGTGAGTCACAGCCCTCTGCTTTTATTCATCACAGACTTAAACACACCTGAAGCAGGTAGATGGGTTGTAATGGAGGCACATATGCCAAAGCCCCAGACAGAGTCGCTCTGCACACGATCACCTCATGTTATTATTAGCTGAGTGGGGAGAATACACGTTTAGCTGATTACTGTACCACAATTCACTTTCATCGAATTTGCAATATGTTGTGTTGATTGGTTGAATTTGCATTAATAGTTGCGATCACAACATTACAAATTTCTGATGACAGTGATGGATATCTGATTGTATAAATTGGTTAATGAGAAGCCTTATAATTGCAATCAATTTTCCCTTTTATTCAACAACATAACAAAAGGCATACTGACCTTCTAACTCTGCTCTTCATTTTAACAGATAACAGTCGAGGTTAGATAAACGTTTCAGATCAGTCAGCAGAGCAGGCGCCCCATGTACAGGCCTGGTTACTGGTTGGACTCCTGATCAAGAAACATTTGGTGTATGTCAAAACTCTCTTTTCCACGCACTCTTCAACTGTGGAATGTTGGCCTTTTTGCCAAATTCATCTTTAAAAATTATTTATGTAACAATAATGCAGTTTTCAGTGTACAACTCTTCTTAGTGCTTTTTTTAGAACCCCTGTAGAATCTCAGTGGATCTTGGTGCACACTTTATGGCTTTAATTTGTACATCCATTCAAACCTTGGGGAGAAAGTTCATATTGGTGCGAACATTAACTTGTCATGTTCTAAATTTGTTCTAAGTAGTTTTATTGAAAAAATGACTGCCCTAACAGACATAGATGTGTTGGAAAGATGCCATTCACGCATGCCAATACACACCCCTACAAAACAGAAGCCCCAGGACCAGGTCTCTGACCTGCACATCTACAACAGTGAAGGTATTGTTTTTTTATGATAGTGCAGTCTTTGTGAGAAGCTCAAAGCAGCAGAGGAGGAGAGAATGAAATAAAGAAAGATGGGAAGAACGGGCAAAGTTAAAGGAAGCGAGATGGGGGGTGAGGGTGAGGAGGGCAAGAGGAAGGAGTACAAAGATTTGACAAGGGCCTTTGATGCTGTGCTTTTTGCTAAAAAAAAAATCTTACATGTATTCCAAGGCCTTTGAAATGTATTAATTAACAGCTTGAGGTACACTGATGGAAGTCTTATGATCCCTCGAAGAACAAGATTTTGCATTTCACCATGAGCTTAATTTTTCAATCCTGGAGGTTGCAGAATGGATCTTACCCAAGTCTTAACTTATATGAATCTAATAAGGGAATATTATCTGCTGCCCACATGTCCTGTCTCTCTTCTGCTGTATCATTTGTCTTCTGCTATCAATAAATACAAAAAGCAAAAAAAATAGTCTTGAAAAAACAAAGCTTGTTTTGAGGTGAAATGAATCTACCAACTGATAGACACACATGATTATTTTTCTTTTGTCTGCCTTTTTGTTTCCCTTTCAATTTTTCTCACACAATTTTCTGTCTCTCATGTTTGTAGACTTATTTTCAATGATTCTCTTTTTTCATTGCACACTTTCTCTTTGTTGAGGATAAGTAGGAGGCATGTTTGCCAGACATATGGCAGTGCCGGGAGCGTCCAGAACAGATGTAATCGGCATTGGGGCTGTGCTCTGTCAAGCACATAAAAACATACATACAAGCACACTAACCTCACTCACATGCTCACACACTGAGCAAGGCTTACTCCACGCCTGTTGTGAAGGAAGAGGTCCCTTACGATAAAACATTATCTGACTCTCAAAGTGAACATTTGCTTCCCACAGGAGTATCAAAACCCACAGCAAGGAGCGTGTGCTTTAATTAAAAATCAATAAATGTGATTATTAAATGTTATTGCCCAACACAGTGTGCAGTGTTCTGAAATAATGAATCCATTTAATGAACACATATCAATTTAGCCAAATCATTTGAAAAGTATCAACAATGAATGTTTGTAAAACCACTGAAATGCCACCTAAATGTGTAGCCCTGTAAGGCAAGGCAAGTTTATTTATGTTGCACATTTCAACAACATGGCAATTCAAAGTGCTTGACACATCAAAAGCATCATGACAGAGGAAAGAAAAGAAACATTAAAATAGAACATTTAAAAATCACTGAAATTATTCAATCTGAACATATGTTCAAATAAAAATAATTACAATGAAATTAATTGAAATAAATAAAGTAAAAATATAAAAAGAGTTAAAAGTTACAGTGCAGAGTAAAAGTTTAAAATCTTCTTAAAGCTGTTTAATGAAAGGCAGCTGTAAACAGGTGTGTCTTCAACCTGGATTTAAAAGAGCTGAGAGTTTCAGCAGACCTGCAGTTTTCTGGGAGTTTGTTCCAGATATAAGGAGCATAGAAACTGAACACTGCTTCTCCATGTTTGGTTCTGACTCTGGGGACAGAGAGCAGACCTGTCCCAGACGACCTGAGCGGTCTGGATGGTTCGTAATTAATCAGGAGGTCACTCATGTATTTTGGTCCTAAACCATTAAGCGCTTTATAAACCAGCAGCAGGATTTTAAAGTCTATTCTATGACAGACTGGGAGCCAGTGTAAAGACCTCAGAACTGGACTGATGTGATCCATTTTCTTGGTCTTGGTGAGGACTCTAGCAGCAGCGTTCTGGATCAGCTGCAGTTGTCTGACTGATGTTTTAGGCAGACCTGTAAAGACACTGTTGCAGTAATCAAGACGACTGAAGATAAAAGCATGGACAAGTTTTTGTACTATGAAATGTAATTAAAGCATAGTCATGTAATGAAAACTGATTTGCGATTCCTTGATATTTCAAATATATCATTTTATTTATTTCTATTAACTGTACACTGGTTAGTGACGACAGAGTTTTGTTTCATTCATCAGAGTGCAAGAAGACTTGTTTACAGACTTTAATGTTTTAGACTTCCTGGTTTCTTTGCAGTTTGGGAAAGAGCACTCTTGCCTTGAGAGTGCCGACTCAGCATGCTTGGGCATATTTTTTAGCATTTTTTTGCTGAACAGTGGCAGAACATGGAGATGTGTGTTTGTCTTTGTGTATGTGTGTGTCTACAGTACACTTAAGAACTAGAGTTTCCTCTGATTTAAACGACATGTAAATTTGACCAGTATGCAGTTTCAGAATGCAAAGGGGGTTCCCAGTGATTGCTGAGCCAGGGTTTGACCTACATCAAACATCCACAGCAGAAAAAGTCAAAGCAACACGCTGGTCAACACCCAGGCATGAAAACACATCAAAGGGTGTTCGAGAAAAAAAATCAAACCCCCTCACATAAGCACTTCTCAGAGATCATCAGTTTCTCAGAGTTGATTTATTCCTTTTAATGTATGAAAGTTTATTATTAATATCTGAACAAGTGAGTAACAACTTGAAGTGTAACCTTTAACTAATAGTGTATATTATACACAAATGATGAAAGCTTGAGCTATAAGCATGTTCATTCTGGTCTAACAGTTCTGACACAACACCAACCACAGACAATATTTAGTTCCTGTTGGAAAGAGATTTTAAAAAGTAAACACATTTAGTAATGCATTAAACTGAACCAAGGAGGCTGAGCTTTGATATCACTGCAAATGCTATTGTAGTGACCATTATGATGGTCACTACAATAGCATTCTGAAACAATAATATGAATGAAGGAGAGAGCTTCACATTTCTTATTCTGTGAAATACAAAATGACTCACTGACGTCCAATGATCCCTGGTTAATGCAAGAGCATTTGTATTTTTCTGTTGTTTCAATGTAGTAGCTCTATGTGTTATATAAGTCAAACTATTTCTCCCTGTGATGCTCAGGCATGTTAGAGTCAGTGTTAGAGTAGGAGGATCCCCAGCTCCTGCAGTCACATGTCCTTGGACAAGTCTCTGCTCCCACTGCTATGCGGGCAGCATGTTAATGGAGTAGTAATGTTACTGCTGTAGGCGGCAGTAGCTCAGTCTGTAGGGACTTGGGTTGGGAATCGGAGGCTCACCGGTTCAAGTCCAGAAACTGGTCTGGTAGCTGGAGAGGTGCCAGTCCACTTCCTGAGCACTGCCAAGGTGCCCTTGAGCAAGGCACCTAACCCCCCCACCAGCCCAGGAGCGCCCACTGTGGGCTGCCCCCTCACTCTGAGACCTCTCCATTAGTGCATGTCCATAGGATCCTGTTTGTGCATGTGTGTTTATTTCAGCCTATGTTTGTGTAGCATGTTAACTAGACAGAGTGTAAAAAACAAATTTCCCCTCACAGGATCAATAAATTATTAAACAGGACACCAATAAACATAACCTCTGCCATCAGTGTGTTGATGTAGTGTGAATGTGAAATTAAGTGTAAGAGAAGACTAGAAAAGGGCCTATAGTAGTCCATTTACCAGACAAGTCCAGTCAATTCAACTGAGTCTTCCACAAAGTGTCCGTGTAACAATAGCAACTCACTTGCACCTGCCTTGGTGCACCATGTATGGAGAGAGAGACAGAGAAAAGAAGAGAGAGAGAGCTGCTTGATTGATTGCTCCGATCAGCCTGCATGGAGAAAAATCTCCTTATTTTACTGTTAAATAATGCTGACTTTAAAAAAAACATCTGAGGCTCGGACGTCACAGAGATCATCATTGGGGTTGCAAAATTCTGGGAATTTTCAAAGTTGGAAACTTTCCATGGGAATTAACCGGATTTAATGGGAATAAACGGGAATAAACCGGGGATTTACAAAATTGATGCTTGGCCCTGAACAGGGAACTTAAAAATAGTTGGGAAAATATATTTTAGCATAATCTTGACTAAAACAACCAGATGTCATGCAAGTACACTTGAATATCTATTTCTCAATCACATGCACATAGCACACTGCTTACTGCAGGGCTATTGAGGCCACGCCCCCTCCCTGCACTGTGCACTCCTCCATCACATGCACACATGATTTCTAGAACCCTGGACCAGAGCACAAGACTATTGAAGCCACACATTTTAGCCCGTGGACTACATAAAGTGAATTAAATTTTGATGATATTGTGGAGTTTCCGATTTGGAATATTTCCAAAATTCCCCAGCTTAACTTCCCATGGAAAGTGTCTGGAAATTTACCGGAAATGTTCCACCCCTCTGCAACTCTAATCATAACCTCCATGGGTTTATTGCTGTCTGTTTGCTCCTTTGACAATCTTCATCAGAAATTTGTGTGTTTCATAAAAACTCTCATCATGATAGGTTTCACTCCTGATTACTTCACCAGAAGATTTAAGCCTCATGTCGAGACACTTCATATTAATGAGGTTGAAAAAAAATGAGTGCAGAATAACATCAGCTGCAACCAGCAGCACAAAACAACCAACACTTTATTAGAGGGCTCATATTTAACATGTTGCACCACAATCCATACATTTTATGAGTCCCTCTCTCATCATCTGTAGAGTATGTCAGACACAGACACACAAGGATCAGTTGACATATAGACCGTACTCTAGTTGATCAGTTTAAGATGGAAATCCTACACAAATTTAAAAAAAAGAGAAATCCAAAAATCAGCCAGCAAATATACTCAGGCCGCCATTTGGTAAAGGAGTGGGGAGCCAAGGCTGTGACACTGGCAGAGAGTCTCTACAGCTACCACACCATGGCCTCTTTCACTGGATGGAGTAGAGGGAGCAGGTCTCAACTAATTACTGATCCCAGTCTTAACTCCTTCATCTCTCTGGGACATTTGGCCTGCTAAGCCCTTTAAACAGAGGGCACTTTCCTCCTTAGTTAGGGCTGTAATGATAAAGAACTTCATGTAGGGGAAAGGGTCCTAGTGGCCCGTGAATGTGCAGCTATCTCAAAGTCAGGACACTTTTCTTCTGCTTTTGTAGTTCATGTATTAGCATATAACTGTGACACATCATCTTTTTTTCATTCTTTTGTTTCCGTCTATCATGGTGAGGTTTTTCACCTGGAAGCCTCAGCATACCCCACTGGGTCATGCTAAGACCCAACAAGAGGGCACTGGCTGTGGTTCAGACTGTGCCGTCAGTTGTGGCTCAGTTGGTAGAGTTGTCGCCTCTCAACCAGAAGGTTGAGGGTTCAATTCCCAGCTGGGCAACATGTCCGATGTGTCCTTGGGCAAGACACTTAACCCTGAATTGCTCCCACTGCCTCAGTGGTGGTGTATGAATGAGATTAGTTACTTCTGATGGCATAGCAATCACTACCATCAGTGTGTGAATGTGTATGTGTGACCTGCAGTGTAAAAGCACTTTGAGTAGTCAGAACACTAGAAAAGCGCTATATAAGACCCAACATAATAAGCCCAGCACTGAGCAACATTTAGCAGAGTTACAGTGGCAGGGTACATGTAGCTATCTATACATGTTCATGTAAGTTACCGACCACATAGGTTCCTCTGGATAGTTTGTGGGGACGCCCTGCTGCTATGGACCTCTAAGTATGATAATCTGTCTAATATTAAGATTAGCAATGAAATGATGAGGAAACGGGGAGGCCTGATTATGTTAATTAAAGAGGTTGAAGTTGAGCTGCTCTAAGATTCACTTTAATATTCATATTCATGATTATAGATGTGAGCCAGATATTAAAATAAAATAATAAGAATAATACATTTTATTTAAAGACGCCTTTCAAAACACTCAAGGTCACCTTACAAAGCAGAGATAAAAACAACAAATTAACAATACATCAATAAAATTAACATTAAAAAGACACATTTACAGGATGTAGTAGATTTATGAGACTGGAAGGGGAATGATCAGACTGAATATGTTTAAAAAGATGTGTTGAGATGTGAATTAGAAATGGAGAGAGAGTCGATATTACAGATGTGTGGTGGGATATACATATGTATATGTAGAGAGGGGGGGGGGAATAATAATAGAAATAGAATTCCAGGGCCTGGCGATGACGGATGGAGCCTGGAGGGAGGGGGTGGAAAGAGGACTCTTATGTATTCATTTATTTATATTTTTTTTGTCTATTTATTTTATCTTTTAATTTTTGTATTCATCAAGTCTTCTGTTAAATTCCACTTCTTCCATTTTCTCCTCCTGACTATCTTCAAAGCTTTCCTCTTCTTGCTGCACCCAACAATTACGCACACACAGGCACACACACACACACACACACACACACACACACACACACACACACATACACACACACACACAGGACCCTACATCACCCTCAACATACTAAGTTGCAGAATGTTATTAAGGGATACTCTGCTTGTCTTTGTTTTGTCGTTAGTGCATCGTATCGTCATGTCTCTCACTCGTCTTGTATTGTTGTATTGTTGTATTGTTGTATTGTTCTGCATCAGTTAATAAAAAATAAAAAGCTGTGTGGTGGGAGGGAGTTCCAGAGGTGGGGGGCAGAGCGGCTGAAGGCCCTGGACCCCATGGTGGACAGGCGGGCAGTAGGTGCAGTGAGTTGAATGGAAGAAGAAGACCTGAGAGTGAGAGTGTGTTGAGGTGCAGCAGTTCAGAGAGGTACAGAGGAGCGAGGTTATGGATGGCCTTAAAGATGACGAGCAGAATTTTGAAGTTGATATATTTAACCGGAAACTAATGAAGCTGCTGTAGGACAGGGGTGTTGTGATTAAGATTTAAGATTCACTTTAATAGTTATGTGTTAACAAAACAAACCATAGGTCTCAGGCCTCGTTCAAGAGGACTACCTGTATTTCATATTTGCAAAGTGTGATGAATTATTATAAGTAAAAGCCATATACAGATAATTATATTACATTACTCAATTACCTGAAATCTGACTTCATTAAATGGAACAGTCAATTGTTTTTTAAATGATGTGCCTTTCAAGTTTTTCATTTCTATTTTTGACTGTACTAAAAACTGCACCAATAGTTGTTTCTGATAATACAGATTTCATGTACAATAACAAAAATCATATAATTTGTGTAAAAAGTTTACTCAATTTTGACACTTTGTTGCAGTCTAGTACAAATTAACAGAAATAAAAATTAAAAAAGGGAGGATATTTATTTATTATGGAGGGGATATTGGAAAATTAAAAGAGATATTACAGTTAAAAGTTAAAATCAGTGTTCAATTTGATATACAATAATTACAGGACAAACTTAACAAAAGATTAAGTTAAGCAACATTACACAAATATTTACACGCTTTGTTAATAATAGAAATATGGTATTAAAAATTCCTCCATTCATTCATTTTGGGACTGAGATAATATTTGGAAAGAATGAAATACAGCATTGGTGATCTGAGGTCTATGGGGTCACAATTAATATTAATCAACCAGTGTTTATTTTTTCAAGAAATTTCAAATGAAAGGGTGCAGTATCTGCAAAGTTAAATTATTCTTTTTCCTTGAATAGTGTTTAACAAATGTATTTGAAATGATTGTAAGTCTAGAATTTGAATATAGAAAAGACAATGGTCAGAGTAAGGAACAAAGAA
Source organism: Labrus mixtus (assembly GCF_963584025.1). Lineage (NCBI taxonomy): Eukaryota > Metazoa > Chordata > Actinopteri > Labriformes > Labridae > Labrus > Labrus mixtus. The sequence goes on along the minus strand of NC_083620.1, from coordinate 864,887 downwards.
ACTCGTATGTTGGGACAAGTTGTAAATGTGTTTTTTGTATTTATGACAGATAGACTGTAAGGTCACCAAGGAAAGATAGTTTAATTAGCATAGACTCAATTATTGCTTTAAAAAAATGGTCATTTTGCGTCACTGGAAGCTCCTTTTCAGATTTAGAAATACAAAGATTTTCCATCTCGGGGAAATGAGGGCGGGATGCACGACCATTCAAAAATACTACCAGGTTTCTAATGATACAAAGCTTAATGCAAATGGGTGAAGTATCCCTTTGAATAACACATCAGTAAATACCATGATTTATTTTTGTTTCAGTAACAGTATTTAATACTAGATTATGAGTCAAATACTGTGTATGTGTTATTAGGGGGGGCTCTTCCTTTTGGAGGGGTGGCCACAAGGGGGGACAAGCTCAATGTCACAGGGGCACTGGCCCCTGTTGGCCCCTGCCTAGAACCGCGCATGATGCACACAATTGTTGTTATCTCCATGCTTGTATGAAGCTGCTTCACTTTGCTTCCCACCTGCCAGTATGTTTTGTTGACATAAAATTCTCATTATAGCATTGGACGTTATTCTTCTGCCACTGTGTCATTATTTTTACATGATTTCTTGACTCCTGAGATCTCCCCCCTACTGCCAGACAGGGATAGTCTTCTGCTGTGAGGCGCATGTGTTAACTCAGGATAACTTAAGTCTGCCTGAAATCTTCAGTATAGCATATGTGAAAATGGCTTTAGGGCACAATTTTTATTGCTTGAGTTCTCAAAAGTGAAAATGGGCCATGCATGCTGAGAAAGATGTATGCCAATGTACCTGTATCAATTCTATGACATATGGCTACAGTAGCTAGGGATCACACCCCAACTGATGCGACTGATTCTACCTACTGTATGTGTCGCAGCCTCTCCCGTTGGTTCCTCAAGTCCAACGATGGTGGTTGCCATGCGCCCCGTGTATGAAATGTATGAATAAGTCATTGGCTGAATAAAATCTTAAAGGTTAGATTAAAAAAACATCTAGCCCCTGTCCCTAGCAGCGTGTACCCATAAAGAAAGGAGCCATCGATACCGAATAGTTTTTTTTAACCAGGCTGTAAAAATATTATTTTCTGCTTCTAAAATGGGAATTTAGAAATAAGACATCATGTGGATTTGGCTCATTTGAACCATAAACGTTTTTCCACTGTGTGTATACACATGTAATCCAATTTGCTATTTGTATTTCTTTTTTAATCACTTAAAAAGATAGCAAAATCAGAATCAGAATCAGATTTATTGGCCAGTTATGCTTATACACACAAGGAATTTAACTTTGGTGAACTGTGTATGGAAGAGAGAAAAAGAAGACAAAAGAGTATGTGTGTGTGCGCGTGCGTGTGTGCGTGTGCGTGTGTGTGTGTGTGTGTGTGTGTCTGTGTGTGTGTGTGTGTGTGTGTGTGTGTGTGTGTGTGTGTGTGTGTGTGTGTGTGTGTGTGTGTGTGATGAACAAATAACATAAGAGAAAAAGCAAAAAATCTTAAAACGGGATTACAGTGAGGGTCCTTCATCAGACCGCTCTGTAATCTACGGTTGCCTACTTTCTACATTCTAAACATTCCATTTTTTTAATATTGAACAAACACGAGACTTTCTAACAAAGGGTGATTGGACAAAGTGACCTGACTGTAGGTAGCTTAAGGGCCGTACCTTGCCTAAACTGTACTGATCCATACCAGACCACTCGGTGGAAACGGGGCTTATTATTATCGAGTGCAGGGTTCCCAAAGTGGGGGTCGCGAGACAAAATGTAAAATTTGATATTTTACCCATTATTGTAAAAAGATATAGTAAGAAGTATCTGATTTTTGGTTGCCCTGCTCATCATTCCTGCATTATTCCTGTGAAAAGCAAAGTTTGTCAGTGAATGTCACAGAAGAAAAAAGAACAGAGAAATTGTGAGAGCTGCAAAGTAGATGGTGGCTGATATGAGCAAAGTTTGATTCTTTATTGGGGTGAAGCCTGGTTCATTAGCTCTCTCATGACACACACAACATTAACTAATTGGCATGTTTTATTGTTTTTCTTGTTGTTTGTTATGTTGTAATATCTTTGATTTGAACCGTGTACTTTCGATTAATGTAGTACCCCAAAGTTGGAACTTGATGTTTTTTGGACATTTTGTGTGTGTGTGTGTGTGTGTGTGTGTGTGTGTGTGTGTGTGTGTGTGTGTGTGTGTGTGTGTGTGTGTGTGTGTGTGTGTGTGTGTGTGTGTGTGTGTGTGTGTGTGTGTGTGTGTGTGTGTGTGTGTGTGTGTGTGTGTGTGTGTGTGTGTGTGTGTGTGACTAGGGCTGTATGTGCAGAGCCATCTGTTGACTGCTTTAGCTAAAGTCTTCCAGTGCTAAGGCTTATCTGCACCAAGGCAACGGCCTACTTTAACCTTCTGCTTTCTCAGTGCACACGAGTTTGGTTGATCACGTGTTCAGCTTATTAATATAAACTTACATTTTATTTGCAAAAATGTCATTTTTATGATTATTTTATTAAGTAAAATATTACTTATTTTTAAAAACAGTGAAGAACCCTGCAATTGACTGGCAACCTGACCGGGTATTAACCCTAGAGATGCACTGATCCACTTTTTTCAGTTCCAATCAGATTCCGAAACATATGTACTGTACAGATAACGATACTGATTCTGATATTTTTATATCATATCTAATAATATTATTGGTGTTGTTGGTAGTTTGTGTAAGGTTACACAAAGCATTGCATTGTGCTGGCTTCAACTTACAAACAGGAAGCAACAGCTGTCAGGTTTTTTCAACTGAAGTGTAAGAATTGTAGTTTTTAACATATAGAGGGAGCTTTTCCATCTTGTCTGAACGTCGTCATGGAGACGATTTGTTGGCACTTCTTAAGGCCCTGACACACCAAAGAGATCATCGGCCGTCGGTCCTAGTTGGACCGTCCGTGAGCGGTCGTTGCGCTAGTTTTTACAGTGTGTTCCGCTCCGTTGCTACCCGTCTGCCCCGTCAGCCTTTTTTTGGCCAATTCGGCTCTTTTTTGATAAGATGAACTGTATTTCATGCAGTTAATTTAAACCAAGGATTTTTACTTTCTGTGCAAAGTAGAAAATGCTTTCATTTACTTCAAGTTCAAAAGGGAAAATGTCAACCACAATCACATCACTATTAAAATATGTGATTCTCATATGTTGAATACATACTAAAACTTTAGTGTAAAAATTACAAGTTGTGGTAAATGTGGTCTCTGCTGACTTGAGGAAGTTACCCTACCAATGGTTAGAAATAGCCCAGCACATTGGCCAACTAAAACAGTTGCACTTGGTAGCCCACAATGTGTTGTTAAGGCAGTTTGTAGTTTTTCAATACGTTTTCAGGATGAGAACTGAAAACTAAATGTGCTTGTAAGTTTATTTTTACATCAACCGTGCTTTAAGCATGGTGCTTGATGAGTTGCCATTTAGCAGCTGGGTACACCACTATACCACCTGGGTTACACACATCTCTGCTTGCTTGTTGATTTTTCCTGGTCTCTAATGGCCAGTAGCAGCATCACAGGATCTGCCGTACAAAAAACTCAGTTCATCATGAAGCCTCTGAGTCTACTGCAAGAGACCAGTAAATAGTTTGTGTAAGGGCAGAGGTGTTGTGTGTGGTAATTTGTTTAGTTTTCAATTTTTTATAAATGGTTTTTGCTTTTTTTTTACCTTGCTGTAGGTTCACTTTTAGTATTTGGTTAGATCAATAAATCGCTCTTACTTATCGTTTAAATCCAAAGAGGGAGAACGAGAGGGTGAGAGAAAGTATAGCTATGTTTGCATGAACAACAATCATTTTACCGCTTTTTCCAAACCTGATTCCAAATAATCCAATGAAGGGGGTCATGAGTTTCTTATGGAATATTCCATTCATATTCCTGTTTATGATAAAGCATAATACATCATGCCCATACGCCTGTAGTTCTCTCCAAATTGTGACACTGCAACCTGCATGATGCAGTTGTACATCTTTGTGTTTTATTTATAATTCTGCAAAAGTTGCAACTCCAACTAGTTATTTATACGGCTATACAAAGGAGTATATGTCAGGCCTCTTCTGTACTGCTTGTCTGTCATTTATCTTCCTTGCATCACAACGATCACCTCACTACTAGATAAGAATATAATTAAGGATCGCTGGGAGGGAGTAGTTTTATGAGAAATCAGACAACAAAAGGAAATACAATTTATGTATGTCCCACAGGTCATTTGTCAAACTGTTTTCAATAATGGCCTCAAGCAAGTCACTGGAGCTGTGGAAAATAAAACGTCATCACTAATGCAATTTGGTCTCAAGAAATTAACCTTTTTAGCAAAGCTACAGTATGGTCTCATGCGTATACGGAATCTAATCAAAGTGCAAACCATAGAGAGGCATGACAAGAACATCACACATCCTGCAGATAATCAGATGCATGATGTTAGCCACATGTCTGTACTTCCACCAACAGACAGATACAGGGACTTAACTACACAGGCTGCTCCTCATATGTTCTGCATGTATGACAGGTATTAATAATTTGGCTTTAATATATTCAGGGAATATATGACAGACACTATTATCCAAGTGACTATAACAAATATTAAAAGAAATATATTAACAATATCAAATAACATCTGCAGATGTCTCACTGCATAAGCAGGCACTCCCATAAACATTCATATGCAATTGTCTTGTTTAGAAAGAACCTGCACAAGCAGCTTTGTAAATGACTGTGTGAGATCTGATCTTCTCAATGAGTGTGAAGTAATGACACCCTGAGATAGTTTAAGGCTTTGAATGTGTATATCCTACTCTTTCACAGTATTTGTAATGTACATTGGCAAATGAATGTATTCAATGTTATGATAATATAAAACGTATTGTTATCACTTTACAGTATGTGTGCTGATATCTACTGTTCTGTCAAAGTGTCTAGGAGCATGAATGATGCTAATCAGAGCTGTTCAATTAGGCTCTTCCCCGAGGTAACAGTAAGGTTTTATTTATTTCATGGTCTTGTCTGTTGTTAATACATCTCCTGATTCTTTTTTCTGTGGTAGAGTGGATTGTCTCTCAAGCAGAAGGTCGGGGGTTCAATCCATAGCTACTGCAGTCACCTGCAGAGTTGTGGAAAAGACACTGTGTGAATGGATTAATTAATACTGATTATACTTCTTCCTTCCTGTTTTAAGATTAATCAATTCTATTTTATATTCAATTCCATAAAATCAGGTTCATATCTGAATATTACTGTCCATGTAGACGTGTGTTTCAGTGAGAAAGCAGAAGTGTTGCACTCTCCAAATCATGTAAAATGCACCTTGCTTGATTGAGGACATAAGTAAGCCCACACACACACACACACATATTACCATAATCTCTGAGGTATTTGATTTTCTCATGCAGTAATCAACAGCAGTTTTAAATGAAGGCAGATAACATGTTGTTGGTTGACCTTATAGCACTATGTGCACTACCAGCTATACCTGAGTCGACTCTTTAATCTCTGCCTTCTTCTAATCAACTAAATCCTTCCACCATCTTTCTATCCAATCTATTTTTCCGTGCATTTATTTCTCTTTCTTCTTATCAGTTTCCACTTTCTCATGCTAAATCCTTGTCTGCTTTTTCGGTGTGCCAGTTGCTCATCCACTGCAGTTGACATCCTGCTTAACTCTTACATACAAGATAAATGATGTATTGATAGTTTTTCAATCATCAATGATATCATATCTGTGCCATTCTCTCCCTGACCGTTTAATGATAAAGTAGTAGTAGTAATAGTGATTGAATTACTTCCATTTGGTATTTTAGGACATGGATACACTCTGGTGGGGAAGATCTAACTTAATTTAGATCTGCCATTTATTTGGCTGGTCTGAAAATAAAGATGTGCATGTTTGTCTCTGTTGGACTGTGGTGGTGGTGGTGAGTTCCTTGTATTATTATTGTATTGAGGAAGCAGAAATTAGTACATAAAAATAACCACCATACTGCTTGTCATGTTTATTTAATAAGTGCTTATAGTCAATGTTAAAGAGATAGTTCAAGTTTTTTTTAAGTTGTAAAAGGTATTGTGTACTTTACCCACTTAACAAAGACCTACATCCCAAAATTATTATTTTTTTTTTTATTTGTATTTTTTCTTCTAAGGAATACATGGAAGTTATGGATTTAAAAAGACAAGGGGCTGTCTTACCTTATAGAAGTGGTGCATTGTTTAACATTGTAGTGACTTGTATTTATCAAGTACACGTCCTCTGTGTTTGTGTCTTCTGTTCTGTTTCTGTTTCTCAAACTAAAGGCACATTTGTCACTGATGGAGGTGATACTAAAGTGTGTCTTTCGACACTCTAACAGATGATCAACAATATATATCTCTTGGGTGTTTCAATTTTGATGTGAAGATATCGTGTTTGCTCTTACCACTTACCATTTTTACTGGTGGTGTCTGGTGGTCTTGTTTTACTGGTATGGTTTTTGGTAATGGTTTGGATGGCTTTCCTCTTGCAGTTTGTGTGCAGGCGCTGGATGTGACTGTGTCCCAGAGCAGTATCCAGGTGGCCCGGGGCCAAGCAGCCATCCTGCCCTGCTCCTTTGCCACAAGTGCTGCCCTCAACAACCTGAATATCATCTGGATGGTGATCCCACTCTCCAATGCCAACCAGCCAGAACAGGTACAGTGCACTTCATTAAGGCTTTCACTCAATTTATTGTTCCCATTATTTTGGTACACATGGGTTGATCAGCACTAAGTTGTGCTCTGATTAAAACAATTCAAAGGTTGAAAGAAGGCTTACAAAGTCAAAAGTCAAGAAAAGACTTTGAGACAAATTCACCTAAACTACTTAAATTTATAGGATCCATCCAGTGAGATACATAATTTGTCTTTGTGACACAAGAAATGACTATGAAAAAAAAACATATACCTTGATAAATATAAATTTGAATTAACTTAAATTGGTTTGATTCATATAAATGTATATATATATATATATATATATATATATATATATATATATTGTTTTATACATATTAGGAAGCAGTTTTCCTTCAAACAATAGGAGCACCCTGTAGCTATTTTTAGTCTATTAAAGTTGTTTGAAAAGATGTACAGCAAACGGGAGACCTAAATGATTTATATTAAAGTTGTTGCCATTAAGCTTGTCTTATATCAAGTTTAAAAACAACATCCCGTCCTCTTCTGATTTGTTTCTCCCCCCTTGTAGTGCTAATGTGATTCCATTTGAATTGTTTAACTTGCAGCTGCAGGCCATACAAGCTCACCTGCCTTCTTTCACTTTGAACCCCCACGCTGATCGGCGGTCCAAATAATACAATCATCTTCTGCACTAATTACCTCACGCCTACAATGGGCTCTATTTCACAGCTGTTCTCACCACACACATACACGCACATGGACACACACGAACCATTACACACACACATATACAGGCAAGTACACACATAGACAAGAAAGGGACTGGAGCACCTGCCAGTGTGCCTTCTTTAGTGCCCTTGTTTGGAACAATTATTTACTTTTTGACCACAGCCTGTCGATCAGAATGACTTCAAAACATATGAATAATATAAAGTCAGGAGATTTGTTATCCACTTTCAAATGGGTATATGTACATAGTCACTCCTTCAGTTTGATAATGAGGCAGCTATGAGGAGCCGTTAGGTTCATTATTCAGAACTACCATGCATATACACATACACATATTAAACCAAAGTCATTCACAGAGAAAACCACACACATACAAGTAGTGCACTCATATACGCAACTAAAAAACTGCTCTCACATACACGCTCATAAATACACATGAAAAATATGCTCTCCTAAAGACCACTGAAATGTTCTCACATACTCAAATGAAGAGCTCTAATACACACAACTGAAATGCTCTCAAAAAAAAAAATTGAATCAACTATTGAAAATCTTTCAGAGTTTATATTGATAAGAAATTCAAATTTATATATTTTTTAAAGCGAATCACTCACAGGATACAAACGTGGCCACCCTCTCCCCCTGGCTCGAGGTAAATTCTCTGAGTAATATCCTGCTGCGTTCTCATTAAATCACTAGAGGCTGGCAGTAGAAACTCTGCTGAACTCTGAGTGAACAAATTGGCTGTTTGCATTCACACATACAGCTCCTGCAAATATCAGTAGTCTTTCAGTAAGTTTTCTGTGTGTGAGAGCCCATCCAACAAATACACACTGCCCCAGGCCTAACAGCTTTCTCCTGAATCTTTTGTTCCAGCTAGAGAGTCAAATTAACCCCTGCACCTCGAGGCAGCCATTCTTAAATCAAGTTTTGTGTTTGTTTTGGTTCATGTCACAAAGCTGTTGTTTTGCACAGTGGAAGTAAATACAAGAGATTTACAGTGAGTTGAACCTGGACTGTGACAGCAGGGATGAAGTAGAGGAGACACGGTGGGGATGAGAAGGGGATGAAGGAGGCATGGTGGGGAAGAAGTGGAGAAGTGTCAGGTTCGATGAAAAAAAAACAAAGAAGAGGACCCAAGTGCAGGATCCAAACCAAAAATATTGATTTAAACTAAAGGCTAATAAGCAGACAAAAACATTCTTAAATGTCCAAACAAAGACTAGACTGGGTAATTAAACATAGTTAAAACTAACAAGACAAAGGTGAGGACAATTAGGCCAATCAAAATAGGAGGAAAATTGTTATTAATTCATAGAAGCTTAACTGGCGTTGGTACTTTTAAATTGTGAATTAAAAGAAACTATAAAGTCAAAATAATGAGAATAGTATAAAAATAAAAAATACTGTCCAATGGCCTATTTCTTGAATTTAAATATGTATAAGTGAGTTTATGATTTTTTAAATTATTTTTCAGTTTATGCACTTTTGGGGGGATCTTAATTTGGAGGGATGAGTTAAAGTCTTTAAATTAAAAATTTCAAAACAAACCATTGTCTAATATATAATAGGTTATGTGTTGCTTTTAATATTGTAGCAAAAATCTATAACGCTTTCAAATACCCAGTAATATGGTATTATTAAACTTAAATTTGTTGCCACACAGTTATAGTTACTTAACCATGAAAATCAGCATCTTTCTCTTTCCACTTACAAAAATATTATATATATATATGTATATATCTATATCTATATATATATATATATATATATATATATATATATAATATTCAACCCTCTGTGAGCGGTGAGGTGAATACTGAGGAGAGTAGGGAGTTTTTAGCTGAATTTCTGCAGGTGAGGTGTCAGAGGGATAGGTTCGAGTTGGGATGGTTAACATGTGAGAAGATTTAATTTAACTTTTGTCCACAGAGGGGAAGTGTAGGCAGGATAGATGACATGCTTAACTTAGCAAAGTCTACGTCACCAATACTAGAGCGCCCACCTATCGTGCTATGGCCTCCAGTGTAGTTAAAACCCTGCACAAACACACAGACATATGTATATGTATGTATGTATATATATATATATATATATATATGTATATATATATATATATATACATATATATATATATATATTCAGGCATAATAGAGAAGAGATCCCCCTTTACTTACCTTTCTTCTCTGTACAACACAGACACTAGTTAATATTAGCTCCCTAATATTTTACAAATTTCTGTTCTATAAGCGTGATGGGCATGGTTATATAAGAGTGTTTTGAAGAAGGACCTGATGCTGTAAGTGTGTTTAAACTTCATTATCCTGGAATGTGTTTTACAAACTTCACTTGACTCTGTGCTTCATATTTTATTCAATTTTCCAATTTTTAACGTTTCAGAATGCAATAAAATGAATTTAAAATATAACTGGCATTCATTTTATCCATTAATTATCCTTTAAAATTCTAATGCAGACTCAGCGCACAGTGATGATAATCTGATCATGAATCCTAGCTTACAATATCCTCAGTGTCTGTTGTCTACACTTCTGTTAACTATCAGTGAAATGTAATAACTCCACGTGTCTCTTTTATTACGTTAAGAAAACAGACCAAGATCAGATTACACACAGATCCTACTTATGAAATGTTTTTCTCCTCAATCCTCTGAATTCCACCCTCATCCACTTGATACTTTATAATACACTTTTGGTTTTGTGTACTTTGAATTACTTTTGATATTTATATTTGAAGTTCCTTTGTGCGAATCTTTCTTGTTCTGTAATTGAGCAACATGGCACAACAATTACTCTGGAGATTTATAAAGATATTATTATCTATCTTAAATCTACCACTTGAACAGATAGTGAATATTCATTCCACGGGCCACACTTGACATCTGATGTCCCACCCGAACATCCTAAATCAACTATTTGGGCTGATTTGCAACTGGCTGCTAGTACATTTCTTTGTGTATTGTTCCAACAGCACATAACATAAGGACAGTGATACATACCATTTGTAGTGACATGTGAAAAAAATATTTCTGCGAGCTGCATGTGTGCATGACTTTGGGGATTTGTCTGAAAGTTAAATGAAATAAAGTGCTGTGTTGGGCAACAGTACAAGTAGAAGGTCATTTTAGCGGAAGAGAATGTCATAAATGATTACAGTTGAGACTGAAAGCCATAAAGTATTACTGAATAGAACTCTGACACTTGCCTACCCTGGCATACTACATTACTACTTCAGCAAGTCTTCTCAGATGGCTCTCTGCTTAAAGACCACGTGTGGGGGTGCATGTTGGTTTGATTACTTAGGTTGACAGGACAGATGAAAACCACATAAGGAAACCAAATCTTTAGGTTATTCAATTCCATTTAATTAATTATCAATTTCTTAATTATCAACATGTGACCCAAAATTGTTTTGTGAAACACAGAAACATTTAATAATAAAAAATAAGTTAATAAATCTATTTATATAGAACTTTAAATCAAAGCTTAGTTTATGTTTATAGCTCATTAAAAAATACTATTTAAAAACATTACAACATAACAATTCAAACATTTAAAAAAACTAAGATCAAAAATATGAAACAAAAACATTTTGTGTAACACAAAAAGAATTTCGAAAACGCTAAACATTTCTTGAAACACAAAAACCTTGCATGAAACGCATACATATTTAATGAAACACCAAAAACATTCTGTGAAATGCAAAAACATTTAAGTGAAACACAAAAACATGTAATACAATGCAAAATAATTTAATGATAAACATTTTGTGAAACACAAAAACATTAAATGAAAGGCAAAAACATTTAGTGAAATGCCATAACATTCAAGAAAAGTGAAAACATTTTGTGAAACACAAAATATTTTGTGAAACAATGCATTTCATGAAATGCAAACTTATTTAATGAAATGCAAAAACATTTAGTGAAACAAAAGAAAGCTGTGAAATGCCATTGCTTTAATTACCCCTTTTTTGGTTTCTCAATCAATGAATCAATCTTTATTTGTAAAGCCCTAATTGGTAACAAATGTTATCTCAAGAAACTTTACAAAAAGAGCAGGGCCGAGACCAAACGTTAATCCACCATACAGCACCAAACAACATTACAGTGGGGAGGAGAAACTGCTCCATGAGCAGAGGCAGAATCCATGAACAGAACCTGATTCTGAAATGTTTATGCAGTAAGAGAATTATTTTTTTGTGTCATGAAATGTTTTTTCCACTGAGTCTATCAATATACAGTACACCAAGACAACACTAAACATCACTCAAACACACTGAAGAGCACAGTCTCATGCGCTCATCTGCCTATTCATCTGCACATAAAAGGAAAATGCATTTGGAAATGCACTACATGAACATTCACACTCCTGCACCTTCATCATACTATCAATCTTTTTTGATTAACACAAACACAACTACTAAGAACACACACACACACACACACACACACACACACACACACACGCACACACACACACACACACGCACACACACACACCACAAACATTCAAACATACACATGATACTTTTTTTCCCTGCATTGGTTGAGGGCTCTTTTCAGCAAAATGAATAGACCCTCTGATTCCCCTCAATGAGTTGTGTGAATGTGTGTGTGCATTTTTGTGTGAGTTAGCTTTTTTGTGCGTGAGTGCCAGATTTATTTGCATGTAGTATGTGTACACCCTATTATCTTTTGTGTGGACCCAGCTGAGGGGTGTGAGTTAGTGCCTGTCTTTTGTGTATGTGCCCAGTGTGTATGTGTGTCCTCTTCTTCTTTGGTGTGGGCACAGGATGGGTGAGAGCTGTCTCACATTTGAGCTGTTAAAGCTTGTGGCCTGGCAGAACTAATCATTTTATGCATTTTTAATTTGACCAGAGAAAAACCTACCTTCATCTTTAGATGTGTGTATGTTATCTTTGTAGATATTATCATCATTAAGTTTGAATGATTTAGTGCTTTTGACGAACATTTAATACATAGCATTTGTTGGGACCATCATATTGCAGATTTTATGTTTTCTGTTTCAAATATTTTCAATTTAGAGGTAACACTTTACAATAAGGTAAACAAATGTTGCATTGTTACTGGGGAACAAATGAGAAACGAACTACTAATTAACCATTAGTTAATGGGTAGTTAGTGACTCCTCATCACATTTTAGAGTAGCTAGTGATTAGAGAATTAATGCCAAATGCTGAATGTACTTGATTTGCATACTCTAAACCCTAGATTTTGCCCTCTGAGCTAGAATTGCTGAATTTTAAGTTAAAAGGTTTTTATTTGTCTTTTTGTTCATTTCTCTGGAAATAAAAGCCTGACTGCTCCTTTTCTTTCTCTGCCAATTGTCAAGCTATTTTCCAGCCTCTTAGTAGAACAATGTCTCCCTCTAGTGAGAGACATTTTAACAAGCCAGTTGCAAGAGAGGTGCACTGATACAATGAAAGACCTTATCAAGTTCTACGGTTCGAAAGACTGGCGCCATATAGAATAGAATGCCTTTATTGTCATTATACATTATATGACTATATATATGTAAAGCTTCACCTTAACGTGCACACACAGCTACCTACAACAAACAACTTGCATTCAGTTAAGATGTGCAGTGTGTTTGTAGAGAGTATTTACAGCAGGTAAGATATATATGTGTGTCTCTATAGTCATATGTGTAGAGGGAGTGGGCTCAGCACACACTCCTGTCGAGAGCTGGTGCAGAGTGTACAGGTGGAGGAGACAAACAGTCTGGGGACGGTTTGTGAGGAAGTCTTTTATCCATGAGCAGGTGTATGAGTGGAGGCTTAAGTCATACAGTTTTGTAAGCAGAATGTCCGGGATGATTGTGTTGACGGCTCAGCTTTAGTCGATGAAAAGTAACCTTACATCCTGGTGTTCCAGGTGGCTCAGTGCAGTGTGGAGAGTCATGGCTAGGGGGTCCTCGGTGGATCTGTTTGCTCTATAAGCAAACTGGTGTGGGTCGAAGGTCTGAGGAAGGCTGGCTTTGATGTGGTTTAAAACCAGCCTCTCAAAGCACTTCATGATGACCCGTGTAAGAGTGACTGGAAGGCTGTCTGTGGATGTCACACGGATGATTGTGGCTGATATCAGGCAGGATGGGATGGTAGCTTGTGACAGGAAGTGGTTGAAGATGCTGGTGAAGACTTGTGAGAGCTGGTCTGCACTCCAGCTGTTTGTGCTCCTGTACAGTGAGGGTGAGGGTGCTATGGGCTGGTGGAGGCTGTGTGGTGCTGGGTCGTCTCAAACCACACAGAGAAGCAGTTTCCAGGTGTGATGTTGTAGTCCCTGAAGTTTGTGATGTACTGTATACCTTGCCACACCTGTTGTTACTTGAGGTGGTCTTCTATCCTCCTCTTGTAGACCGCCTTAGCATCCTTAATGTCTCTCTTCAGGTCGGCTCTAGCAGCGCTCTACAGCGCTCTATCACCTGACCTGAAGGCAGAGCTGCATTCTGACCCGGCTGGTCATCCAGCGTCTCTGGGTGGAAAAAACCTGGATGCATTTTTCAACAGTGAAATTTCCAATGCAGTACTTGAAGTAAGTCAGTACTGTCTCTGTGTGTTCAGCCAGGTCCTGATGTTCAAATACATCCTACTGGGTGTTTACAAAGCAGTCCGCTAGCTGAGAAAGTGCATCCTGAAGTTGTGACAGTAGGGGGGAAGGAGTAGAGAAAGGTGGTCTGACTGGCCTAGGTGACAGAGAAGTATGGCTCTGTATGTCTGCTTGATGTTGGAATAAACATGATCAAGTGTATTTCTCTAGTGTAGAGGAGGCTTGAGTTTCAGCAGGAGGCCTGCTGTCCCCGATAACAATCCACGGGGTACCTGTCGCAATGTCGTATATTATAAGTGCGATGAAAAAGTCAGCTATGATAGGTAACTTGTGCCGAAAACCAAAACCAAGTAAGTCCTGGAAGCTGTAGCAGCGGTTTGCATAAGTATCCACAAAAAACACAGAAAATAGCACAAAAAGGGAGATCCGTGCTGGAAAGGGGATTCATATGTTACAATACTTTGACAAGATAAGCTGTTTGATTTTTTACAGAATACAATTTTAAAGCATGTTTCTGAATTATCTTTCTTTTCACCGTATTTTAATTGTGACCTGTTTGTCACTAATGTGTCTGTCGGCCTTTTCCCCATCCAGGTGATCATTTACCAGGGCGGCCAGGTGTTCAGCCTCGCCAACCATCTCAATGGTCGTGTGGGCTTTGTGGCCACCATGCCAAGTACAAGTGCCTCCATCTTCATCAACAACACCCAGCTGTCTGACACTGGGACGTATCAGTGCCTGGTCAACAACCTCCCAGACAGAGGGGGGCGCAACATTGGCGTCATTGGGCTCACTGTGCTAGGTAACCAACTGCAGGTCACAACAGAGTATTGTTTTTTGATTTAAAGAAATTAGACAAGAACAGTTTCTCATCTAAAAAAAACATAATCTATTGCAATACACTTTTTGGTGCTTGGTTCAGTTCTGACTAGTAGATGCTTTTTTGCAATCAATTAAATTGAATTGTTAGTTAAGGTTAATGGAAAAAGGCTTTTATGTTAAGTCTGCAAGAACTGCTTCATGTCAATCTGCTTCAATTCAGTTTTCACTATTTACATTTTTTAACCTTCGATGTTTGTTGTTCAAGCACATTTTAGTTGGTAATGGCAATCAATTCTATCGGAGTCAAAATGATTGTCAATCATGACAAAAATGTAAAAGGTAGAATCTCTAAATCTAAACCTGACAAGAGGAAATTTCCATGCATGTATAGTTGGATTTATGGGATTCCATAAAAGTGATATTAGCTCTGCAGTAGGAAAACATTTGATTTGCTTTGTAAACATATCACTGCTTACACCCTCCTCTTCTGCCAGTGCCGCCCTCAATGCCATCGTGTCGAATCCAGGGTACGCTGGATGTAGGCAGTGACATCATGCTGATCTGCAGTTCAGAAGAAGGAATTCCCACACCGTCCTACTCGTGGGAGAAGCTGGATGCGCTGCCAAAACTGCCGCACAACGCCATGCAAGGTATTACAAACAAGCTGGCCATCGGAGTACCTTTTTGCCCCACCTTTGCTGGTAAATCTGACATACATAGCTCAGACTAAACAGCAATACTCCATCACCACCACCTGTCATGTGTCAGGCCTCAACTACTGCCCGACCCCCGACCCCATGATCCTGCTGAGGGCTGATTGATGGATGGGATCATACAAACCATTTTTTAATGTGTGAGTGTGTGTGTGTGTGTGTGTGTGTGTGTGTGTGTGTGTGTGTGTGTGTGTGTGTGTGTGTGTGTGTGTGTGTGTGTGTGTGTGTGTGTGTGTGTGTGTGTGTGTTTGTGTGTGTGTGTGTGTGTCTGTGTGTGTGTGTGTGTGTGTGTCTGTGTGTCTGTGTGTGTGTGTGTGTCTGTGTGTGTATGTGTGTCTGTGTGTCTGTGTGTCTGTGTGTGTGTGTGTGTGTGTGTGTGTGTGTGTGTGTGTGTGTGTGTGTGTGTGTGTGTGTGTGTGTGTGTGTGTGTGTGTGTGTGTGTGTGTGTGTGTGTGTTTTGTCATCCACCCAGATTATTGTTTGTTTGTGGTGTTTTTTGTGTTCTCCCTCATTCTTTCATAGATAACAATAATGACACATACACACACATGCATGGTCCCATGTGTGAATTTTACAATTGAATGATTTTCAACAACCGTTGATCTACTATAAGAATAACAGGAGCAGGTTATTGGAGTTGCTTTTGGTTTCAGAGAGTACTGGTGATCACCAGTCACTTAAATTTTAATAAAAAGGTCTTATACAAGTTTGATCATTTTTAGTTTTTGCAAAATAATGTTATGATATAACAAATGTTCTCTAACACATTCTTAAATGAGTTAAAAATTAATTTTTCAAAAGCAAATCTCACCCACACTCTAGTGTTGAGATTACAAGTTTATACATATGACCTGCTAAATTAACATGAAATTGAATCCCTCTATATGAAGCAGTGCAAAGAAAAACTGTTAGCTTATTACAACTTGATAATATTCCTTGCATGATACACTCTTTTAACACTTAGACTGCCCAGCTGCCCCGTTTCCACATAATTGAGAAATCCAAAACAGGTTGCCTATTTCAGTCAGTTCACTTGTAGTAGCACAGAAAACCCTTTGGTAATATCAGCCAAACAACCCAAAAATGCCGGAGTGTTGATACCTTTCTGTCAGTACAAAATCCACTTTTTGCCAAGGTCCTTCAGAGGCTTTTAGCTTTCATGTTTAAGAGCAAAGCGGCAAAGCGTCTTCAAGAACTTCAGAATTGTGATTTACAATCTATGGCTACCTTTTGAGTGACAGCACTACTTTTACTTGAAGAAACAGCTGCTACAATGGCAATTCAAAAGGAACAAAAATTCAGGGTTCTAAAGAGCCTAACATGAGTGTCTATCTATTGTTTACATGGCTGCATGTCTCTCACCAAAATTTAAGTTGCATTTGGGAAAAACAGGAAATCCTCAATATTGTTTAACAGTTACGTGTTTCCTCTTCTACCCACCTTTTTGACCAATCAAATCTTTCACATTGGAAGAGTCATTTGTATTGGTTCTCTGATTTACGTTTTTCTGCTTCTGTTTTTTTAACATTGGATTCAAACCAAAATGCAATCTTGGATTGTTAAGCCACCCTCTTTTTATATCGGTTTAGTTTACGTGTCCGTGTGGATCTCTTCCTATAAATCATGAAATGTTGACGCCTTTTAATGAATCCATTAGGCTCCCACCACAACTCATCATGTGATAGCTGACTCAACTATTCTTCCATTGAACTTATTTTCAGATGAATAATAGAGTTCAATACGTTTAGTTGATTTTTTTTATATTATCACACAAATATAATTACATAAAAACTGAATGATTTTGACTTTTTTTTTAAAGAAGACAGGGTAGTTAGTCTGAACGCCCAATGTTCACAATGTTCAGAGTAGGAAGCCCGGGTTCCAATCCAACCTGTGGTTCCTTTTCCGCATGTCATTCCCCTCTCTCTCTCTCTCCCTGATTTCTGACTCTATTCACTGTCCTGTCTCTCCATTAAAGGCATAAAAGCCACATTTTGCCATATGTGTATTGGGTTTGTGCTTTAATCACCTTCCTTACCATGTGGCTCACTGTGTGTTCATCAGATCAGATGCAAGGCACTGTCACGCTGAGAAATGTCAGCACCAGCACATCAGGACTCTACCAATGTACCTCCAGCAACGCAATCGGCAAGAGCAACTGTTTGCTCAACCTGCAGGTTGTAGCCCGTAAGTTGTTGGCCATGAATGTCTAGAGATTTACATATATATATCTATATATACATATAGATATATATATATATATAGATGGAAAACATTTCAATCTCAGGAGTACACTCATACTGTAACTCATTTAATGAATGAAAAACAAGAAGGAATATGCGCTACTACATTACAGCACTCTGAACATTTACTTTTGACAGTAATAGAGGCAGAGGGTAGTTTTTAGTAATACAGCTTTACAGGCCTGACTGTACCATGACAATGTGTGACAGTATGATTTTTAGAGTCCAAATGAAATCAGACATTACAATGACATCAGAAACTACTGAGTACTTACTACTACTACTCAGCAGGAAGAGCCAAAAGAGTGTATATCTGTTTCAGTCTTTTTAATGTAGTGTTTAATGTAAGTATTAAACTGATTCTAATTGTAATTTCACATATAGAAAGGTACTTTGAATGTATTATTGTAACAGTAGTCATCTCGTAGTTTAGGGCCAAACTGTATTTCATGTAAAGTCTTATAGTAACTTAAGGTAAATTGCATGATGACGCATGAGCCAATATCAAAACAAGTGATCATGTGCTTTTTGAAAACAAGTGGATAAGCTTAATATTTGAGCATTATTCATTGAATGATCAAGCTCTCTCTTCAACATACTGTCATTTATTTGTAAGATGTTTGTGACACTTGTTCCTCACATTCCTCTGCCCTGCAGCCCAGCCTCAGAGTGTGGGACTTATAGCAGGCACCATTGCAACAGGAGTCCTGGCTGTCATCATCTGTTCCCTGTTAGTGGCGGTCACACTCTTCTACTGGAAGAACAAGAACAAATATGAGGAGGAGGAGATCCCAAATGAGATCAGGTTTGCTTTTTATTTGTCATTGAGCCCAATATAAGGAACTACTTTAATCGACCAAAGCCTCACATTTCAGAACAATGATTTATCTTTATATTCATTGAGTTAAATAGTTCTTTTGATGATATGAAGCTGTAACATACCTACACCTACATAATTACCCCATTACTCTTATTGTTGCCTTTCACTGCACAACTTTGATTCCAAAATAGTGGTGATGCTGTGGACAAGCAGCATAAAACAGATTATGAGGGCGCTGGTACAGAGGCTGTAGCCCTTAAAGCGGGCTGCCTGTGGCTACTTCCTCACATGCCATACCCCACTCTCTTTCCCCGTTTTTGGCTGTATTAAGTGTCCGTTCTCTCCAATAAAGGCACAAGAAGCCCAATAATAAAAAAAAAAAAAAGAATATGATCATTTTCAAAATATTGAAACCCCATATTTACTTGAAAATAGCACAAATACAACATGCGAAACATTGAAACTGAGAAATGTATTGTTTTTGTAAAATGATATGCCCATTTTAATTTTGATGCCAGCAAAGTTTGCATGACATACCCACTGTGTTACAACAGAGCTACATAGAGAAGCTCTCGATTTTTAATCTGTCAAAAAAAAGATTAGTGCTAAATATCATCAACTTACTTTCAGTCTTTTCTTATAACATCTTCATTATACAAACTTTTATCTCCTTTTCAGAGAAGATGACCTCCCTCCCAAAAGGTCATCCTCAGTAAAGGCTTTCCATGCCGATGCCTCATCTTCAGAAAATGACACTCTGACATCTACCAACACATACAACAGCCGCTACTGGCACAGCCCCAAACCCAACTATGACACCAACTCCTACACACGCTACAATGGAGACACTCGCCATAACTTCACCACGACTGGACAACAAGCGCATGGAGAAAACACGGGACATATCCACAGTACAGTGGTCACAGCAGCAGGTTCAGCCCCACCAGCCCGCCACATGCAACCCACAACAGCAACAATGCCAGCATTTGCAA
The DNA here is from genome assembly GCF_963584025.1 of Labrus mixtus. NCBI lineage: Eukaryota > Metazoa > Chordata > Actinopteri > Labriformes > Labridae > Labrus > Labrus mixtus. Next base: position 845,299 of record NC_083620.1, on the reverse strand, counting down.
ATGGCAGCCACACGTTACCACCTCCAAAGACTTTGGTTGTCACTACGAACTCCGCCCCTTCACCTCCTGCCATTGTGCGTAGCAATGGCTCTGTGAGTCTTAAACCTGTGGTACCTTCCCCTCATGGGCAACACACACACTCCTTCGCTGTGAGCCAAGCCACCCTGGAGCGGATGGGGGCGGTGCCTGTCATGGTGCCTGCCCAGAGCCGAGCCGGTTCACTGGTCTGAAGTCTGAGTCACTAAACTTAACAGCTCTACTTTTTGAAATCCACTGATGAAAACCAGAAAATGGAACGATGTCTACAGCTGCCCCTTTAAACTCTATCTTTGGACATGTCTTAACCTATTTATCTTAAAACAAACTGCTGTTTTAAAGTGCACAGTTCATTTAATGCCAATTCCTTATAGGAGTGGACCCTCAGTGGACAAAAGCACTACGTGGGATTTGATCGTCTACTTATTGGATATATTTTTCCTAAGGTGTGGTTGGAAGTATTTTTTAAAGAAAAAAGTAAAATGTCCTGCAAAAAAGTAGGTTCAGATATTTTTGTCACAGCTGGCTCAGTGTGATTATTTTGGTTTCTTTTTTATTTGTATTTTTTTCCAGAAGCATAATGTACTTTCATTTCAATGTATCCATACTGCATGGTTAGACAAAAGCAAGCAAGGATTCTTACATAAATGCATGTTTTATTGACAATAATAAAAGTGACATGTTTAATAGTCTGGAAGAACATCTGAGGGAGGAAAACAAAGATATTATTATGTTGGAGGAAGCTAAGAGAACTGCGATACATTGCATATATTATATTATGCTTTACTTATCTTTGTTAAGCTCAACTGCTGTCTTATTTCTCACACATAGTGCATCAATTGAAAGTTTTATCAGCACACACAATACAATGAATATTGGAGAATTTGCAAAGCATTGACTTTAATGGGAAAAGCTCCTGAATACTTTTCATAACAGAAAGCTACCGTCCCCTTGATTTAGCCCTGAAGTTCAAGTGATTTTCAAAGTTTTTAGTGTGTTTATCCTTGCCGTTGTTTGAGACTCATGTCAAATAATTGCTGCTTTAAAGAGAAGTGGATTCAAGGTTGTTTCTTGTCGGCTCACATGAGGGTTGTAAGTAAACGAGTGGGCTGGATTTTGAATTGAAGAAAATGTATCAGATGTCTGACTGAACCATATTTGTCAACTCGTGTCTTAATTTTGATTGGATTTTTCCCTTGTTACAGTACACAGCAATGTGTTACAAAGTCTTTTATTGTATTTGACCGACAGTCTTTATATTTTAACCAAACCTAACCATAGTAAAACAGTGTGTTTTCAATTGATTAATCCTCATTCATTATTGTGCATTTCCTAAATGGACAATACTAATAATTTCTTGTAGCCATTATAAAGTATCTAATGCAGCAATCTTTTGTGGTACATCCAGAAGTTATATTTTTAAATACTTTACTAATGCCTGAGAGGAAAGTTTTGTTTCCCACTTTGTTATTGAGACATGCTTCTCACACACGACTGCTATGCGCTCCCTGTGCACACACCTCAGCAGTCCTCGGGAAGTGACCCGGCTCCTCTCCAGCAACCAGACCAACCTCCATCCTGTGGTCCATACCGGGACTTGAACCCTCCAGTTCGCAACCCAAGTCCCTACAGACCAAGCGACTGCCCCCCCACACAGTGTTTTTAAAGGACTTTTCTTTATATTTGTGCTTCTTCTTTGATTTAAAGTCTTATTTCACAATTGTATGTGCTAACAGCTCCATGTTGAACTAAAATAATCCCATGATGATGATGGATTGTGTCCATATGACTTCTCTGATGAAACTCTTTGTATGACGGGATAGTTTCATGTATGTCTTCATGCAGTTTCCTTGTCGGTGTAAGATCCAGTCATATATAAAAAAGAAAGCTTTCAAGCCTTTTCAGCTCATTTATGTAGCTTGTTGTTTTAAACTTATGTCATAAGTGATCTAAATTCCCCTTAATCTCAACAAATACTTTGGTAAAATGAGCAATAAATACAAGCCAAACTGCTGCACTTTCGGGTTACTGATGTCATTCCTTAAATTTACACAATAGAACATCTTTGTAACATTTATTTATATACTTTGGGACTGAGCTATGGTCATTTGGGTAAGTCCAGCTGCAACACACACATAAACACACATACACGCACCGATTTATGAATACAGTTGATGGGGGGGGTCAAATTATGAAATATCAGTCCACTTGTTAATTTGTATTGAAAATATTTGTTTTACTTTTTCCCTGAGACAATTCCAGGCTGGAAGAGCATAGTCTAACTTTATCCTCTTTTTGGAGAAGCAGTGATAGTGTGCAATCACCTGAAAACTAGATTTAAATTAAATACACATCCTCTATCCAGCCATGGTTGGTGAGTGGCACACCTAGTGTGATATGGGCTCTGTATGTACATGAATAATGACATGTAATATATTGCCGATTGTAAAACTATTTGTAAATATAAGATTCATCTTCTTAGTGTTATAGGTTAAAATCAAATAGGAAAAAGTAACACTGAAAAATGTAGTGAATAAATATTATTAATACAGTCCAGCTGGTATCCTATTTTATTTACTTGTTTGTTTGTTGTATGTTTTAGTTTGAATGATACAAATGTTCTGCCTTGTGTCTTAAGGACATTACATTATATCATTATAAATGATAATCTTAAAATAAATAAAATATGCTATTCAGACCACAATAGTGGAGGTGAATACAAATATGTAGAATTATGCAATAAAAAAAAATATTGCAAATATTAAAATGTAATCGTCCAAAATCTAGTAAAGTAGATTTTGGACTTTACTAAAGTAAAGTAAAGATAGATTCAGGCCCAGTATGTGAAAGAATACCATACTTCAAAACAAACATTTAGTTGGGAAACTTTCTGTTCAGGCTGAATGTTTTATAAAGCCATGTGATGCCTTTGACTATAACGCATTGAATACTTTGTTGCCAAAGCAAATGTCTGAGTAAAATCTCAGAGTGCAGAAATATAAATTCTGATTGTTTATGATGCCTATTCACTAGGTATACAATGTCAAAATTAATCTAGGGATGAAGGGGGTTCGTATTGTGTTAAAGAACCAGTGTGCAGTATTTAGTGATGATTACAAAGGATTACATCTCATCTAAGAAAAAACCTCAAATGTTACAAAATATAGACAACGCAAAAGTGCAAACAGCAGTTGTTAAAATGTCCACCTTTAGCTATGTTTATTTCCATGATCCATATAGTAATGTATATTCTATTACAGTCAATACACTACATAAAGAAATGTTCTTACATCATTTAAGGCTTCAACTAGTAAATGAATTGCCTTGTTACCGCAGGCAATAATACAGCAATACTTATTTCAAATATGGATGTTGCTTATCATATTTGACCAAACCATATGTTATGCATACAAGCTGTGTCATTCTTTAATATCTGACTTGTTTAGGCTCAAGCAGCCTGCCAAAAAGCTTTTGAAAAAGCACCTGCAAAATGGTTGAAACTCTTGATTATACAAATATCAAACTTTGTTTATAATTGAATGTTCTAAATGCATTAGTGAATAGAATTCATCAGGCTGATTAGAGCTTGTAAAAGTATATACTGACACCTAGTGGCACATGTAAGAACTGGATTGTTTGCAGGTGGTGTTAGATGAAAAAGTCAAAGAAACAGGAACTGAGGCTCATGGAATTCTACCTTTAGTTGGACGCAAAACTATTTTATCATGTGGTAAGGCATAATGCTTGCTGTTAGGCCAAGTCTTTCATCTTCCGAGTAAGACAATTTTTTACCAAGCAAGGTAAAAATGTTTTAAGCCTGCTTGGTTTCACAAAAAGACAAACTTTAACCAAAGCATTGTAAGACCAAGAAATAAAAGCAGTTTATTACAGTAATAGTTACTTTACTCAATGAATCAACATCTTTTATTTCCTGTTACAAGTGAAGTAGCCTAATTCAACCTTCGGAGTTTTGAAATGAATACTGAGGCGAATTGAGAGAAAGCGGATCAATCTGTTTGAATGTTCACACCAGCTAGGGGTTCAATTAGCATTAAAAACACCCACTTATAGTAATTAAAATTAGTGTTTTACACTAGTGACAGGAAAGGCTCATGTTTCTCCTACAAAGTTGACTATAATACCAAGGCTGGAATTTAAAACATCAAAAGTTGAGGCTTTAAATCATTAAGGTGCAACAGCCAGGAGGCTGTGGGTCAGTTGGTAGAGTCGTCACCTCTCAACCAGAAAGTCAAAGGTTCAATCCCACAACATGTCCAATGTGTCCTTACTTAACACACTCAACTCTGAATTGCTCCCGCTGCTTTGGTGGTGGTGTATGAATGGGATTAGTTACTTCTGATGGATGATACTACATAGTGATCAAGTATACCATTAGTGTGTGAATGTGTAGGTGTGACCTGCAGTGTAAAAGAGCTTTGAGTAGTCAGAAGACTAGAAAAGTACTATATAAGCTCAGGTCCATTTACCATTTATTATATCTCAAGGAGTGGCAGTCTTTACATTAACCGCACATTAGGGACATGGAAAGCTCCCCTTGAATTAACTACAATAGTTTAATTTAAAGACAAAATATTGCAATGGAAGGGATATTTAGACTGATCTGGTTGTTACTTTTTAAGTTACCTGTTTGTTTGATTTACTTTTCTTAGTTTTCAAAGCACTTTGTAAACTTGTGATTTTAAATGTGCTTTATAAGTATGATTATTATTGGCATATAGGTAAACAAGCAAAAAAAGGCAGTGACTATCAATTAATAATACACACACAAATATATTGTATGTAGGCACACACCAATTTACTTTCCTTTAAATAGAAAGCTATTTTAGCCATGAACATTCAGATGAATCTGCATCTTTGATAGTTGTGTGGGTTTATTTAGGTCACACGGGGCAGTGATATAGACTGCACCATGTTGTGCAGGCTTCCAGCCACATTGAATGATGCATCTAAAACAGAAAAACTTGAACAAGTCATTTCCACTTGGTAGACGAAGTTCAGATTAAACAAGATTCACTCATGCAGCGCAGCTCCGTTTGTATCTTTGTTTCTTTTCTTTTTTTTTGCTTATTTTTTGTGCCGCAAATGCTTGCTGAGATGCAAGACAAATGTCTGACTACGTCTGACAATAAAGTTCTATCTATCTATCTAAAACAGCAAATAGGTTGTACGTGTCACATTCAGTTATATGTTTGATTAAAGTCTAAAGTTATTAAAACTATCAAGAGGTGAACAAATTCCAACTTTTCTATTCCAACGTTCCTACAAACGAATCCAGCAGATGGTGCATCTCAGGGACAGACTGTGTATGAGCTACTCACATCCAACTGGTTCAATGTTCCCTTGTTTCTATGTGAAGTGGAAAAACCTACACAAGAGGACGTAGCTCTCAACTTAAACAGGTCCAGAAGTCAGAAAAGTCCAAACGCTGCAAGCAATGACCACAGCTGACCGTCTGTCCAAGTTCTCATCATGGTCCCAAGAAATCGAGGCAGTGGCCATTCTTCTGTGTCGGGCTCAGAAAATCAGATCAGACGATCCTGTCACAGTAAAGTGAGCATGAAAAAGCAAAGTCACATATACATGTAGATAGTACAGTATTCCAAATTAAAGACTGTTACACGACTTGTTACAACAGCGTTATGTTTACAGCACTAGACTGCTTTACAACAGACAGAACATGTTTGGTCCTGTGTTATTGCCTCACCTGAAGAGGCCGTGTGTTGATCATTGAAACCCTCGATCATTCTACACGGTGTCAGAAGGGGCCCGTGAGTCACGAAAATTAACTAAAAAGGAGGGTAGGCCACAGAATGGCGAAGTTTAATACCCCAGCGAATTTTGCCTTTCACAAGCCGACTGAATGGCTTTGAGCGGTACAGGCTCGTAACAAAGCTTGACAAAGACAACGGAAAAGTGCAGGAGAGCTGTATAAATATATATATATAAATGGTTTACTTTTGCTGAAGACGGACACAGAAACAACTTTGACCTCGTGGTGAGAAAGTTCCCAAGGAAGAATATTATCCACGAGAGGGCGTGTTCCCACCAGCGGGTCTAGAGGCCAGGGGAGAAGTGTTTTATCCGAGCCCTGTATGATCAATCAGAGCACTGTTAGTTCGTTGCCAACCGAGAGGAAAATATCTGCAAACGTATTGTCGTCGGGATGTGAGATAAGGAGCTCTCGCGCAAGCTGCAGCTGATGGTGGACCTAACGCTCGCACTGACCATACAGTCCGTGAAAAGAAATTTGGGAAAGCCCAGATTGTCAGAGATGAAGGGTGCCCTGAAGGTAAAGCTACATGCCACAACTGCCATTAAATAGAACACTGGGCCAGGGTGTGTCGCAACAGCAACAGGTCAGTGAATGAGGTCACAGTGGACTGTGCAACTACAGGTTGATTCCATCCCAATGGAATTTAAAATCGACACAGGTGATGTCAACGTCTTAAAGAGATACTTCACCCATTTGCATTAATCTTTGTATCATTAGAAACCTGGTAGTATTTTTGAATGGTCGTGCATCCCTCCCTCATTTTCCCCTGAGATGGGAAATCTTTGTATTTCTAAGTCTGAAAAAGGAGCTTCCGGTGACACAAATATCGTCATATTGCGTCATTGGAAGCTGTTGCGGTTAGCGGGGTGAAACTACAACATTAGTTCCTCATATTTTCGACCACTGAAGCTACAGACCAATCACAGATCAGTGGGTGGGAACTCACTCCCAGAATCGAAACTTAACATCTGCCATATTGCTTGGAAGCTATGATAACAGGCTCTATGGAGAAAGCTGATAATGGCGAAAAAATATAAATATAGCAGCGAGACGGATGGGGCGGACTGGTGGTGTCGGTGCTCTCACTGTTTGCCTATGGACACAAACATAGATCCAAGATCAATTCTTGAAGAAATCTCTGAATCAGTTGAGGAAATGGTCTTATGTGTTAAAGTAAATATGTCTGTAAATGTTTTTATTTCTATATTTCTACTGCTATACTGTATATTTTGGAGAAACCGTAACAATCGAATTTCCCTCTGGGATTAATAAAGTATTTCTGATTCTGAAATAGAGGACCTTAGTGGGAGTGGCCTGCGGTGCTGTGCATTCTGGGATTTGGTGTCTTTCATCAACATGAGCCAAAAAGACACTTTCTGCCTTTTCACAGTCAAGAAGGCACCAACTTTTTATTTCACATTTCTACTACAGATATGACCCAATGTCAATACAGATTCATGTTTCAACGGGGGAAGTATCCCTTTAAGTGAGGATGCATTCCACACACTGACCCCAGTCAGAGCACTGGAACCTGCTGACACTCCATTGGACAGCCCAGGAGGTGAGCTGTTGTGTCTTTGCCGCTTCAATGCTACAGTTAGCTACTGTTGGAGCCATTTTTGGTGTTTTGTTTATTGGGCTGACCACTGGGTGGCGCTGTAAACCCAGGGAGCCAAAGATTATTTAAATGATGCTGACTAGCAGCAGGTGTTGCTCACAAGGAAGGTCAATGGTTTTTGACTATGGCAGACCATGGCAGACGGTCAGAAAGTTGTATACTGAGGCAGGAATCAGGCTTAAGTCTTTATTATGTTGATCAATTAAAAGGATTGGCATATCCAACTGGAAGATTTTGTGTTTGTTAGTTTGTTTTTGGACTCACGCCAAGGAGCCATGCATACTAAACCGACCCAACAAAGAAATGTGCGTCAACAGCTACAAAGGGAAGAATTAGCCATTCAAAGCATATGTCAACAAATGTCAACAATCTACTCAGCCGGTCCCTGTCAGTGAGAATTAACTTGATGAAGTGACGCACACCACGAGTGGACGGCAGCAAGCACTGTAAAGTGAGCATGGTACATGGTACACTAAAAACTGAAGCAGTCAGAATACAGTTGAAGGACTGTGCTCAACCATACACTGTTCATGCTGCACGCCGTGTGCGGTTCCCAATATTACAAAAAAGGGGTCAACGAGTCAGTCAAAGGAGAGCGGTATATCCTACCTCTCTCGGATGAGAGCTACCTACTGCGCTCTCTGGGGCATCCTGACCTGACCCTGACAAAGTTGAGGCCATTCGACAGCTGGCTCCACCAGGAAATGTCCAGGAGCTAATAAGAGCTGGGCATGGTGAATCAACTGGGGAGGTACGTTCCAAGCCTGTCCACAATAGGTCGACCGCTGTACAAGCTTTTGAAAAGCAAGAACAGCTGGAGCCACTCACAGCAGTCAGCCTTTGACAACATTAAGGAGATACTGACCACGGCGCCAGTTCTTTCCTTCTACCACATGTCCGCCGATGCCAGTAGCTGCGGCCTGGGGAGTGTACTGCGCCATCTCCATGAAGAGGAGTGGAAGCAGGTGGCCTACTGCTCCAGGCGCCTCACCGAAGCTATGGCCAGATGGAGAAAGAGTGTCTGCCTGGCGTATGGGCCGGTGAAAAGTTCAACATATATCTATGCAGCTTGGATCAGTTCAGGTTTGAGACTGACCACAAACCACTAGAACAGCTGTCAACAACAGAAACCTGGATAATGTACCATTGAGATGTCAGCGCTTACTGATGAGACTCATGAGGTACAAACCTGTAGCAGAATATGTAGTTGTTTACGCCCTGTCTCATAGCCCACAAACACACTCAGGACGATGTGGCGTGCTACGTAGCCACAGTGATACAGGGCATCCCAGCATCTCCAACTAGAATGGAGAGCATCAGAACGGCAATAACAGCCCACAGCGAACTACAGGCCGTCATTAAACTCATCAGAAAGGGACGGCAGTAATGTCCCACCATGTGCCAGAGACTACATGAAAGTAAAAAACTAATTATCAGAAGCTGATGGTTTGGTCACACGAGGAAACAGGATTGTTATTCCAAAGACATTGAGAGCAGACATCTTGCAGAAAATACACGATGGGTATCAGGGGCTCATGAAGTGCAGAGACAGGGCCAATACATGGGTTTGGTGGCCAGGGCTCTCTGTAGGACTAAAGAACATTGTACAGTCATGTTGGACCTGTCAGGAGCAGAAGCGGGCTCAGCATCACGCCCCTGCCTGATCGTCCATGGAAACGGATCGCTCTCGACCTCTGTGAACACAACAAGCACAATTATCTTGTGATATCTCACTACTATTCACTGTACCTAGAAGCATTATACCTACCCTAAACAACCAGCACTCAGGTTATTCAGAGACTGAAAACAACCTTCCCTAGGTTTGGTATTCTGGACGAGGTGATGAGTGACAACGGACCTCAATTCTCCAGAGCAGAATTCTGGGAGCTGTCACGACATCTGGACTTCAGACACATAACTCATCAATCTAGTCCTCTAGTCCAGGAAATGGTCATGCAGAAAGAGCAGTGCAGACCGCAAAGAGAATCCTGATAGATCCGCTGTTAGCCCTCATGTGCTATCGTTCAACTCCCTGTAGGCTACTACCCACGGGAGTCAGTCCAGCAGAACTGCTGATGGGGAGAAAGAGCCGAACGACTCTTACTACATTTGAGAGAAATCTGCGGCCCAAATGGCCCAACAGAAAGACTGTTAAAGGGGACATGTTATGAAAAATTCTGGTAAAAAAAAAAATCCCCTCCACTCCCCTGATATTTCCCAGCTTAAAACAAAACTTTTGCGCAGGTCCACCATTTTTATTCTCGTTAGCGAAAGGTGTGGTGTCTAACGGGCGGCTGTGGCTCAGTTGGTAGAGTAATCGCCTCTCAACTAGAAGGTCAAGGGTTCAATCCCCAGCTGAGCAACATGTCCAATGTGTCCTTGGCAAGACACTTAATGCTGCTTCAGTGGCGGTGTATGAATGGGATTAGTTACTTCTGATGATACTACATAGCAATCACTACCATCAGTGTGTGACATGTGGTGTAAAAGCACTTTGAGTAGTTTGAAGACTAGAAAAGCATTATATAAGCTCAAGTCTGTTTACCGGGAAAACTCGGGGGGGGGGGGTCCATTGCATTTAAAGAGACACACACACCAAAATGGAGCGTTCTGAGAGAGCTGGTTTATACAGGGTCACAAACCTCCTCTGGTGCTTGATTCATGTTATATTTTGACCAAAGCACAGCACAGATGTTTCATTTAGACCACAGGGGACTGTTTGAAAAGGTGGAACAGGGGGAGAATATGTCACCTTTAATCAAAAGGACGAAACAAAGCCCTCTATTACAACCATCATGGTGCCAGGCATCTTCCTGCTCTACTGCCAGGAGACAACTACGTCAACGTGAAGCTTGACCACGGAAGACACCAGTCTCAAAGGAATGTGTTACTCCAAGATCTGACCTCGTCATCACACAGGGAGGAGCAGTGCTGCGACGGAACAGACTTCACCTCTGGGCAGAGTCAACCTTTAACCTAATGCATAGCTCACTTACAGTTTGAAAAGAAAACTGAATGATGATGTCATCCCAGCAGTAATATTGTTTGTTATTAAGGAGCTGTTATTATCTCTGTTTAAGTTAACCTTGCAGTTATTTGAAATAACTAGAAAAGGGGGAGATGTCAAATATGCATAGATGACAGTATTCCTTCGATACAGTAATTATTTTTAGACATCTAAAACATAGGTTTATCAATTTTGAGTCCAATTATTTGTTCTAAACACCAACTTTCAATCTGTAATTTGTTTAATTTGTGTAATTGAAGTGTGTTACTTCTTAAAAGTACTACGTCCAACCATATCAGCTGCAGGATCAGCGGCCTGATGTGCTGAATATTTCCTCTTTTCTAGTTTGGTAGGCTACCGGTCATACCACTTAGCAGCAATGGTCCTCTTCTGTCCAATGACTGTTTGCCACTGGGAAAGCACGCTGTTTTTGCTCATGCCAGCCAAAACTGCAATTTCGGTATGCCAGATGCTCTGACTCAGTCTCAGTCATGTAGCACTTGTTGATGGGGAAGAAAATACATTCTTCTAGGCTTTGTGTCCGGCTTGTCATCAAGCCGAGGTTTCTTGAAGGAATTACAAAAGGAGCTTTGTTGTTGTTGGGTTCAGTCAGGTCAGCTATTTGCGAATTGGTTGGAAGCCAATTGACGAAAATATATTTTTTAATGTTTTTTGTAAAACAACAAATATTACAAGACAACAATAGCCTAAATTTAAAACAAAAAGTTTTAGTTAGACTATAAAAAACAACTGCATCTGTGTCAGCTGCCAACTGCGCTCCTCACCTTTCTTGTGAAGGAGGGTTTTTAAATGAATGAACAGCAATACAAATGGGAAGCTTAGCAGATACAGTCTACCTATTCTTAAATGGCTCATATTAGGACATTTGAATGTAGACTAAACGCTATTAACTGTCATGTAGGCTATCACAGGGTGAACTACCCCTTAATCATCCGTTTGAAAAATATATAGCCTATAGGCTAATGTTCACTTAATCGTACAGCAAAAGTTTTCATTCATTCATTTATTTTCGATTTTAGAAAGAATGCCCTTTTGTGAATTTGGGATAAAATGATTTTGGCCATAGCTGTGATTTAACATTGTTAAAGTGATCTAGTGATGCATTCCTGACTTGTGATGCATTTTGGAACCAGATCACTTAGTAATCGAGAAAAGTTATTGTCATGGATCTGATATTAGAATTTAATAGCATGAATATTATAATTCTGAAAAGTCACGGCGTTACTTTAGCGTCCTGAACAGCCATCGAGAGACTCAGTCAGCCAAACTTTTCATTATTATTCATTATTTCATGCTACATGAAGCTATCCGCACGCGTTTTAAAAAATGCCTAGGCCTAAATAAACCAGATATCAGGCATGAGAGGTTTACAACGTCTCTGACAACTCATGCTAATTAACAAGAACACCTGATTGTTGAAAGGGCTCGCTATCGTTATTCTTCTTCCCACTTCATCCAATAATGACTTTAGCCAATGCGCGCTAGTGTTTACAAGCAGCTTGAAAATGTTGCTCTCGGAAATAATCAGGAGTAGCCTTATGAAATTCGGAATAAAAAAATATATTTTTAAATTATCTAGTAATTGCAAAATTTCGTAATGTATCCATGGACATGCATGTTAATTTATTCTGCCGAGGTTGTAGCCTACCTTTTAGCAGTAGAATTGGTATTGGTAGGCCTACTACACGGCCATGAAACTGAGCCAAAATGTGACAGTTCTTTGCTCCAGTCAATATTAATAATTTCAGATTTAAACTGAGATAGTTTAGAAATTGACATTTTTGAGAAAAATCGACAAGAACGGCTTTTCGGGTGTATGATATAAGAATTGTGATCTGACATGGCAGTGTGAATTACTCGAGCAGAGCATATTTATTATTTCTTTAGATGGAGGTTGATTTGTAAATACGAAAGTTTAAGGACTGCTTGTGTATGGCTATTAGAGAGCTTAATACAGATGTGTCATTCCAATTCATAGGCTACTGATGTCACCAACAAGCTCTTTTGTTTTCACTGATTTTATGACGTGTAAAAACTACGATAAACAAGCGTGTGATGACATCTGGAGTTTTTTTGTGACGATAATTTTAGCCTAATTGCAGGTTGATTTTTAAAATTCAAAACCAGTGGCAGCATCTCAATTTCAGTTTAAATATTTGTTATTGAATGTGCATATTTCTGACTCATAAAAGACAACTGGCAACTGCATCGCGACTTTTATCAGGGCGGTCTCTCTCTAATATATCAATCAATCAATCAAACAATCAATCAATCAATTTGATTTGTTGATTTGTTTGGTCTCCTTTGCCTATCCATCATGAGTAATAAGTAATTATCTATTAAAAAGTCTGGAATGGTAGAAGTTAACCACGATTCCATAATGCCATTATGTGAGCTTTTGAGTGCGTAATAGTGATCTTGATTTCGTCGTTTTGATACAGATATAGGCTGATTAACATCAAGCTCCCCCTGAGCTGATGTTAAAACAGATGAAAGCTCCATTTATACTCAGGTTGATCTAATTAAACATTTTAAATACAGTGCTATAGGCTATATTATTTCAAAAACCTATATTAAGAAGCTATCTGGTATTTACCAGCTACAACAAGAAACACACCTTTATAATCCTTTTATCATATTTGTGATTTATTTATTTAAGGTTAAAGTTACTTTTGTTGAACGACACTCTGGATATATAATTATAGGATTAAGCTACTTCTTTAAGAAAAAAAAACGTATGTTAAAATGCATTTTGTTTTAATCGATGAGGCTTCTTATTTGTGACTCCGAATTTTTTTTCAATATTTATTTTTGTCAAGATAAAGAAAAATTCTTACAATGTTGTGTAAAAAATAAAAACAGACAGCTTCTGCCTAAATTAGGAGGATTTTTGCCCAAATCTCCTGGTGCAAGGCCCTGGACATTTACCACTTTCTGCTTAGCTCCAGGGTTAGAGGTCTCAATAAACCTTCATATTATTGTTTTGGTAAGAGATTATTTCGATGTCTTTAATCACTTAAATGTCTTGATTTATTTTTGAAAGGACAGAAAAGGTATTTTTTGAAGAATACAAACTTGCACCAAATGACCCCCCCCCCCCCCCCCCCCCAAAAAAAAATGTTTTGTGTTAGTCCAGAGCTGCTGTGATCATGCAGTCCGGCTGGTCAGACTCCTCCCTACTACTTATAAGAGCCCTGATCTAATCACCACACACAGTCCGAACTTTGTGCTCTGAAATGGAGCACTATAAAACTTCGGAGCGGTTTTTTCAGAGGTCTTCATTCAGCATCGGCAGTCTGTGGAGGCGAGTGGGTTTGATGGATGAACAGGAGACTCTTTCCCCGTTCCAGAAACTAGGAGACGCACATCCAGAGAAATACAGTCCAGAGATAATATTTGACTCTAAGATGGACAGCAAAATCCCAAAACGGCACACTGAAGAACACACCAACCAGGGGACTTTAATTGGGAATGGAGAATTGAGAAAAGGAGATTCAAAGATACACGGGGGCGCAGCAGAAAGCGTTGAACCTAAGAAACCTCCTTTCAGTTATAACGCTCTCATCATGATGGCGATCCGTCAAAGCCCCAAACGACGGCTTACACTCAACGGGATCTATGAGTTTATCATGTACAACTTCCCATACTATAGACAAAAAAGACAAGGCTGGCAGAATTCAATCAGGCATAACCTGAGTCTAAATAAGTGTTTCGTTAAAGTGCCGCGCCACTATGACGACCCAGGTAAAGGCAACTACTGGATGCTGGACCCCTGCAGCGAGGACGTCTTCATAGGGGGCACATCAGGTAAACTCCGGCGCAGGACCACAGTTGGCTCCAGAGCGAGGATTGCACTTAAAAGAGGAGAGGGTAATCTTTTATCCTCCAGCACTGCAACTGGAATGACCTTCACCTCAGCAGGTTCATTTTACTGGCCGGTGCCGCCGTTTCTGCCTCTTCCAACACCAGTGCACACACATGTTGGAACAAAGGCTTACCTGAGCGCTCGCTCACGCCTCCATAACACCGCCACATCGGTAGTTTCACAACGACCACGCTTAAGTGAAACAAGTGCTGCAGCCGCTGACCGGTTCGTGCAGATGCACCAGCAGATGTCTTACATCGGAGTTAGCTGCACGCAGTCTCGTCGCCATCAGACCGGCACTGCCTGTACCGCTTTCTGCGCATCCATCCCTGCACGCAACCTGCAGCTGTCCGATCAAAGCTCCTTTGGTCTGATTTCCGGAAAAGCCAGCTACTTGTACTCTCGACAAATCCCATGTACCAGCACGTTTGGTCCGTGCCAAGATGAGTATACTCACAACCACTACGCCAACCAAAACGCCACAACCAGGACGTCACCAGGACAATTCCTATCCAATAACAATCTGTTGGAGCCCGTGGGGTGCTGTTACCAAATGCCATATTGCTGCCCTCAGGTCAGGTCAGGCTCTGATGCGAGGTGGAATTTAGAACAATAGATTAGGATCATACTCATCATAATATCTACCATTTATAATATGTTGTATAATATAATAGGAGACTACCACACTAATAAAGAATTTAATTTCTTGATTAAATACAAATATGGCCCCAATAAAAAAAAATCTAATTTGAAATGGGAACTTCTTTGCTCTTGTTAAGACGCCACTCTCAGAAATGTGTATGTAATATATAATATTAAATATATATTATCATATATATTCTAATGTGAATCTGATATTTTAGTGTAGCATGGTCAAAATTTAATTTATTTAAAATTAATTTGATGGTCATTTGTTCTGCATCTGTAAGGATACCTGAAAGTTTTCTCATTATATTTCAATGTGTCTAAACCTATTCACTTGTTTATTTAGAAATTAAATCTCTGTCTCAAGTATTGAATTGAATTACAATTGAAAGCCTTTATGTCCTTGTATATCAATGAGATCAAGAGCGCCACTCCAGGTTGGTGCATTACGTTATAAGGTCACACTTTAGGCTATACAGTTTAAAAAACAAAATGCACAGAGAAGCATATCCCATACAAAGAAACAGATTCATGTAAGAAAACAGCCACATTCCATAGACATAGACATGTCCAGTCCATAAAAAAAGAACACATTAATGTAAGAAGCAACTTTAAATAAATAACGAAGTGCTGGCTCAGTAATAAAAAGGTAACCACTGTAGATCTGAGGTTCAGTTGAGTTGTAGCCCATTAATATTACAAAACTAACAAAGAATATCATTGGTTTTTTTTCCATCATGTAGTCCAGGCTTTGGGCTTCTAATGATTTTACAAGGTTTATGAGGCTGACGTCATGGATTAGTTTACCAGCTTAAGAGTCATTGATTTATTTAAAAAAAAAGTGATTTAAAAACGTTAAGTGACAATCTGCTGGGTTTCTTTTATTGTCTTCCATTTCGTTAATATGGCAAATAAGATATATTACATCAATATTTAATTAGACCGGGTATTTAAAGAAAGATGATTTTCATTAAAAACTTCTGTTGTCGACTGTTCTTGGTTGTGTCATTAAATGTTTCACACTGGAGCTTTATGGATCGACGTCATTTTCATATCTGACTGAGGAATGAAAATAGTCCTGATCGGATGCTCCCCTCTTTTCAGTCAAAATGTCCACCTGGCGCGTGCTTGAGGAGACCCCATGATGTAACAGTTCATTGACTGAATGTATTAATATTATTAATAAGAAGAAGAATCACAATCATAATCACAACAATAATAATACTTTAATCGGGCAGACACTTCCAGTCCCTCCAATCTAATAGATCAATTGTTTTAAATATTTGTTTGTGTAGCCTTCACTGCTTAGCGTGTGTCTCTTTATCTCTCCAGTCCCCCTGCAGTGCACATATCATGGCTTTCATTACCCTACATCCTGTCATTTGTCTTTTTAATGTTATCAATGTTGTTACTTTGTTCTTTTTATCTCTGCTTTGTAACGTGACCTTAAGTGCTTTGAAAGGCGCCCTTGAATATTATTATTATTATTATTAGACTATTAAATTCATTGTGTAATGAAATTAAGTATTTTACCAAAGTAATGAAGATTTAGCTCTTTTCTTCGATTAACATTTCATGGTGCTTTATATTCCTACATCTCAGATTGAAGTGCTTTAGGATTAGCTGATTTCTAAACTTGTGAGCACAACCAAAACCTTAAATCAGGCCAAAGAATGAAAACACAACATTATGCAGCTGTGATATATCGGTAGCCTATAATAGAAATTCAATCAGGAGAGACTAACTTAAGAATGAACAACTATTTATTTAACAATTTAGGAAATAAATGTGCAAAGTAGACTATTTGAGGATTAGACTCCATCATCATGACGTAGTCTGAGGGGAAATGAGGCAGACAGCAGGATAGGATGCCCCCCTTTAGAGTCCAGACCCTGGTTGTGATAGGAGAACGCAGGATGTGATGAGGAGTGGGTTTCTGAGGTTGTATCTGGACTCCGCTGAGCTAGATTGAAGGTGACCGGGACGGAGGAGGAGGGTCACAGCGATCGCACTGAAATGTTGAAATGTCAAACTGACAGTGGAAGAGAGAGAACAGGTTTTAAAATTTGACTGCAGCAGGATTGAGAGAGGATGTGGCAGAGTCAGGTTGGATTATTACTTAAAGAGTAAACAACCCAAATCATCTGATCACCAGAGCAGGGAGACGGAGGAAGTGGTCGAGAGAGAGTGGCTAAATGGAATGAAGAAATTGACTGAAACTTTCCTGGGAGCGCTTGAGCTCTCTAAGGCTCTTAGGCTCCTCGAGATCTTTGGTTGACGGCCTGCCAGAACAACCCATCCCCCCCCGCCCCCGCCCCCCCCCCCCATTCCGGTCTCAGTAAACATCGTTTCACAAGATAATGAAAATCTGCTGCTATGAGAATCTTGTACATACTGTTCCATCTACACAGACCTGAAAGGAGAATCATCATTAGATGACAGATTTAAATGGTACATCCACAAAGTTACCAAGATGAATGAATTCATGAAAATTTGTACTTACACGTTATTTCAGGGGTTTGATCCCCTGAACTAACGTCTCCTGCGGCCACATTTCGATGTGTCCTTGGGCAAGACCTCAACCCCAAATTGCTCCTGCTGCTTCGTCAGCGGCGTCACATGACACTTTTCATAGCAGCCTCTGCCATCAGTGTTTGAATGGGTAGACCAAAAGGTATGTGACCAAAAGGTAGTCAGATGACTGGAGAATCGCTTTAGAAACATTAGTACATAACTAAGATTTGAATGCAGAACTTGTAGGCTACTTTGGAGTGGATTACAGTCACAGAATATACTTTTATAACCATCTATGACATACATTTCAGCACAAAAGAGCAATAGATTACATTCCACACTTAAATGGAACACTAAGCCTAATAATCTTGAGGATATTATGATACCACACCAAGCTATTGCTCTCACTGCTAAGCTAGAATATCATAAGCTCTAACACTCATTATCGTTACGGCCTCACACTTCTTGGCCCCATATACTTCCCTGACACATTATGAATGTATTTGTGCAAAATCATCATATGTGATGATACTCAGATAATAAATTGATTTACACATACAAAGGGTGTGTGAACACGGTGAGTGTGTAATAATACAGAAACATACAAAGGAGTCGGCAGACAGGAAAGTAAGTAAGTAAAGTTTATTTGTATATTGTCTACAAGTACACAATTCAACAAAATAAAGTAGGAATAACAAAAAGCACAGGGCTGACAGGTGAAAGCATTGCAACAATAAAACAAATGAGTTTGTAAATATAACAGTAGTGCAAATAAGATAACCAAATGATTGTCTGAATCAAAAAGTTTTTCAGCTGTGTCATGAAGGTGTCACAGGAATATAGGGACTGCAGAGACAAGAGCATTTCAGAGACAGTGAGCAGCAGCTTGGAAAGCATGGCCACCTCTGGGTTTTAAGCGGGTACGGGAACAGCCAATCGTTTTTGTTCAGAAGACCTGAGAGGCCGATAAGAATTGTAAGGGAGGAGCTCAGCATTGGGTTGATAGACCATGTAGATGTCGGGTTTATTAAGAAAAACAAAGAGGTGAACCCAATGGCAGAAAACCAAAATATTGAATTAAAAAAAGGCAAAACGAAACAAAGATCTTCAAAATCCAACAAAAATATTTGCAAGGAGAAGACTCAGAGTCACAAGGTAAGACTATGAACGCAGGCAGGTAGAGGTACTGACAATAAGAGAGATAGGTTCAATTAAAAACAGCTGTACTGCACTAATACTGTATACCATGAGGGATAACCTGTTCTAGTTTTTAGACTGGAGAGAATTTAACTTTAACTTTAGCTGTTCAATTCAGTACCAGAGAGGTACACTGAAGCTAAACAGACATAGGTGAGACAAACAACACATTGCAGAGTGCACAAGCTGGCTGACAGGTTGTTGAAGCACCAGTACTGGTGGAAAATGAATCCTAAATTATAGAGGTAGAAGTACTTAGAGACCCCATTGCTTTTGAATCTTAGAAATGACGTATTCAGGTAATAAGAGTTTCAGTCTTATAGCATTCAACTGAAGGGAGTTGTCAGCAATCCATGTCTTGATGGCATCACAAAACTCATGAAAATTACAATAAAATGATTGGGTGTAAAAGATGAATTCAACTGTATATCATCGGCATAAAAATGATTGTTTTTGAAATAGCACTAAAAGGACTAATCATCTGACTAAGAGGCAGCATATAGAAAATAAAAACGAAACACACACCAAGCACATCTCACCCATACACAGATGAACATCCATACCTGTATTTGTAAAAGAATGTAATGAATCATCTAGAAATAGCTACAGAGAGCAATGAGGTTAAAAGACCATTACTGCACTGAGTCTGGGGCTGAGTTGTATATGTGTTGCCCACAGCTCTGTTCCGCAGCCTGTTTGTGCGTGCGTTGGGGGTTCAAAGTCTACCTGAGGGGAGGGGGGTGAAGAGGGGGTTAGCGGGGTGTGAGGGGTCCTGCAGGATGTTTGTGGCCCGTATGAGGAGACGGCTGGAGTGGATGTCGTTCAGGTTTGGGAGAGGGGAGCCGACAATCCTCTCAGCCGTCTTCACAACCCGCTGCAGATCTTTTTTAGTCAGCAGCAGTGCAGCTGACCACACAGTACAACAATAAGTTAAAATGCTCTCTATTGTTCAGCTCTAGAAGCTGATCAACGTCTCAGAGTCCTCAGGAAGAACAGTCTCTGCTGGGCTCTCTTGATGATGGTCCTGTTCAGGCTCCAGGTCAGCTCCTCAGCGATGTGCACACCTCTCCAATCGTGGTGTGTTTTTTTGTTTTCCTAAATTTTATTCTGATTTCTTTTGTTTCTTGGAGGAGGTCGTTGTCCTTGCACCAGATGGTCAGTGTCTGGACCTCCTCCCTATAGGCAGTTTCATTATTGTTAGTTATGAGTCCCACTATGGTTGTGTCATCTGTGAATTCGATGAGGGTGTTGGAGTTGTGGGAGGGAGTGCAGTCATGTGTGAAGAGAGAGTAGAGGGCTGGACTGAGAACGCAGCCTTTGGGGACACCGGTGCTGAGAGTGATGGTGGAGCAGGAGTGATGGCCGATCCTGACATGCCAGGAAAGGGAAGCAACATTAAACCAGTTGTTTTTGGTAAATTAAAGTTATTTATTACAAAAGAAGCAAGTTGTGATACACAACAAAAGGTAAAACTGAAAAGGGCCAACGAGTGCTGCTCAAATAAAAAGCATAGTAAAACAGAAGGACTCTAAATAAGTGTTTGATATCCCAAGTCTAGTTAGTGAGATAAATGAAAATAAAACCTCACACCACCCCTAAACCTACTGTTTCTAAACAAATACAAACCTAATGTGAGTGTGTGTATGTGTGTGTGTGTGTGTGTGTGTGTGTGTGTGTGTGTGTGTGTGTGTGTGTGTGTGTGTGTGTCTACAAAAATACTAATACCTGCCCAGTCGAACAGAAAACGAGAGCATCAGAACACAGAAGACAACAAGTTCTTCAAAGAACATTTAACAACATAGACAAAGACAACGAGAGGAACAGTGTCGAGCTTAAAACCAACAGAGCTGCCGACTGCTGGCTGACCAAGGCTATATCTGAATTGCCAAGTACATACTCAATCTTTCAGTAGGCAGTAGGTACTATCTGTGCTGCATACTGTTAGAATCTACTATTCAGTATGCACACACAGTATGCAGATATTTGTCCCTACTTCGTCTGATTCATTCAGTATGGAAGTGACGTCATTTACGTTTCCAGAACCAGCCTCATCCACCCGTTTTTTTTCAGTTTTTTTTTGTTTAGCTTTATTCAAGAAGAGTAATGCACATATACAGTCAGGTAAACAAAAAACAATATCACAATGTAAATCAAGTAAAAGACAGATTAAATAACTAAATAACATACAGTACATAAAGGAAAGAACAAATGAAAGACAGTAATATACAGAATATAAAATAAAATAAACAAATAAAGACGCATTTAAATAGTGAAATCATTATTTAAATAGAGGGAGAAAGGTTTTATAATAATGCAGACATTTGTTATATTTTCTGTTGTTAATTAAAAGTAGTGATTTCAGACAGGACTTTAACTCTAGATTAAAAATTGATTCAATTAATCCACGCTGGTTTGTTTTGATTTGGAGGCCCACGTGAAGTGACGATTTACATTTAATTTCGCACAGCATTGTGGGTGGTAAAATACAATTCATTTCCTGAAAGCACGCATCCAATCCATACTGCATGAAACCCGGAAGTTCAGTCTACTGAAACTCCATACTGAATAGTACGTACTGCATACTGAACTGTGACAATTCAGAAAGGGCCCAAGATTCTCAAAGGTGTGTGGCTGCAGGGCTGTCCTTTAAATGCCTCCTGCAGCTGTGTTCCAATCAAGCTTTTCCAGCAGGCAGCAGGTGAACGAAATCAGGCCATCAACACACACACTCTCACACACACACTCTCACACACTTCAAATGAAGGGTCAATCACACAGGAGAGGGGATGTGGCTGTAACACCAGTTTGTTTTTATTGGGTTGATGGAGTTGAATGCAGAGCTGTAATCCACAAGCAGCGTCCATGTAGCTGTTGGGGTTTTCCAGGTGTTTGAGCACTATTTGCATGATGCAAACAGTGTTGTCTGTGGATCTGTTGTTACTGTATGCAAACTGGAGATCTTTATCTCATAATAACAAGAAACCAGGCAAAAAAAAAAATAATTCCCACATGAATGCAATACACTTCCGTATAGCATTCAGTATTTGGTTGGATTTTTTTTTAAACAAAACTGTATCATCTGCAAGTTGCGTAATAATATAAATATATATACTTATTTTGGGTTGGTTACAGTTGTATTGTCTACATTTAGAACAGTAATTGTATTTTTATCTGTCTTGTCTTTTCTTATCTATTGAAATAAGAGTTATTTTTCTCACCAGCTTAAAACCATTTTGCTCGGGATCTAATAAAATCTTAAAACTTATCAGTTTTTCTCTATTTGTGTCTAATAAAAACTTATTCTACTGAAGTCATTAATGTCATTTATATATTTTCTTTTTAATTCTTCTTGGTTTTGACTGATTCTTTTACCATAGTCTACAGAATATTCTCTCACTTTGTATTTAAAAAATAAATAATTTCATAATTTGTATTAACTGAAGATAATATTTTCCACACCATACTACAGTACTGCTTATCATTAAGAAATTTGACATTACATTTCCAGTATTTTTGTCTAAATGAAATTTCTGTTTCTGGCATAATGAGTGCCTTTCATTGGGATGACAGTAACTCCAAACATCAATTAAGGAATAATCACTGCAACAATTCTAAAGATTTGGATTAAGTTCATGGTCCATACAATTCATAGGAAGTCTATCCAATCATTCATCAGGAACACAATTGCCCACCAACTAAAATATTATTGGTTGGATATGTTGCTTTCAGTTCTCTAATAGTATCTGAGATTTGTTCTGTATTCTCCATTATATCCATAAACATTCAAAAGAATCAAAGCAATCCAGTGGGCATCAGTATCTCCTTTAACCTTCATGATGTTTCCTGGACAGTTGTTTAACCATATGGCAACACCAGTACACCTTTAAGATCCATGGATGAACAAAATTGTGTCCCCCCATTGGTTACTCCAGAAGGCCGAGTTCTCTTTACAGGTATGACTCTCTTACACATTGTGCCTGCTGACAGATGTTCTCTTTGTACGGTCATTCAGCCCACTGACATTTAATGAAATAAAAGAAAGCTTGGAACATATTGTAATCATACTATTCTGTGTATATAGAACAAGTTAACAATAAGACATCTCTAAAGGAGCTTAAACTTGTTTAGAAAAAGAAATGTTATTTGGTCCCTCTAAACAGAACTCTCATTTGTCCACTTTAATGATCCATAACTTGTGCGTAGTTTACCTCCGACGGAAATATTCTAATGTTTTTTATGAAGCCAAAGGACCTTCAGAAGAAGGCTCTTGTTTTGTTCTCTTGCTTCTTTAATCCTTGGCCACAGAAGCTCCAGTGCAGCCCTTTCTTCTTCTGTTAAATCTTCTGCGAACCCTTGGAAAGCTTGCAAATCTTGTTTCTGAACTTTTGTTAAACAAACTGAATGATGACTTTCCTGCTGCACTTGTGCTCTCTCCTGCCAAGACAATGAACACTGTCACCCTCTCTTGTTGGTTTGATATGCTCTATTCCTTCGGCTTCGAGAGTCTCATTCAGAGGTAGAAATGTCTTGCCATGGGATACGCCATATTGTTTGTTTTTATGGCATGTATGTGTTAACTGATACGGTCCTATAGTGTACGATGGACGTACCAAACTCTTTGGATCTTCAAACTGCAAGTCATGATGACAGAATGCATGACTTTGAAGAAATAAGTAAACACTCAGACGAAATAAAAATGGTTATTTTATTGAATATTTTGAACTTGAATCAAAGCATAGGTTGAATTGAAAATTTCACATTTCAGCTTTTATGTAAAAATCTACATTTTTAAAACAAATAACTTGCATCTCTTACTTGTAAACTAAATATAATACATTTTAATCATTGCCATGTGTTGCACCTTCACTAATGTCTTTGTTTTTTCAACTATAAGAAAAAGCACTGACTATCTTCTTGCACACACTGCTCCACACGTTGAGCATTTATTGCATTTTCTGGGAGAAACATTCAACAACTCTGCTCGATGAAGGAGTCTCTGAGAAAACAATAACAATGCTGGAATCTCTACATTCCACTGGACTGTGCCGGTGTAAATAAGGACTAAATAATTGATGACTTCAGGCTGTGGGGGGCAGTATTAAGCCACTGTTGCGTCTAGTCGGGCAGTCCAAAAGGAGTAGAAGAAGAAAAAATAAGCAGAAGAAGAAGAAGGACCGGAAGTAGGTCGATCCACGAGACTCGCTGAATCGTTCGAGGGACGAAACCCACCGTTGAAGAAAGAAGGCAATCTCAGAAAACTGGTTTTATACACCATGTAAGCATCAATTTATCGGTCTTAATGCACGTAATATACAATTTTTCAAGACGGATATTAAGATCACAGTAGGAACAGCTGCTATGCTAACATCCCCAGCATTTCCGTAGTTAGCTAGTAAGAGAAATCAGTTAGCCAGAGTTAGAAAACCTCTTTGTCGGGCTGTTTGCCGCCAGATAAGTGCAGGTCCGACTGTGTTTGAAATATGATATCATAATGATGATAATAATAATAATAATATAATATAATATATCTCTTTGGTTAATAAACTACTTTGTGACGAAATTGTAAAGTTAAGCGCTAGAGTTTGAACATTAGCACACACAGACGATACATGCTAACATGAAGCGTGATCTACTGAAATGGTTGAACAAAATAACACGTGTAAAGATGAATGTTTCATTTGTAGAACTTAAACTGTCTTTTGGAAATACATCATTTGTATTCCCAGTTCTAACACTATTGTAAATTCACACGTTATTGTCTTCTATAATGTTTGAGTAACCTGTTTCATTTGTGGAGCTTTCATTGTCTTCCCCCGTTTGAACGCTTTTATACAATCATAGATTATTGTCTGCTACAATGTTGTGTTTAAGAAGAGTGCTTCATACATTTTGTTAACACATCCTTCATTACCAGTTGAAGTTATGCAAGTTTTCACACTACCAATTATATTAAACACAAACAAGAAGAACAGGCAATGAAATACTATAAAATCTTTATAATTCAGTTAAACTTAAGTATACATTCAGTTTTAAAATGTGTAGTAAGCTAGGGAGTTAGCTATAATTCTAACTTCAATACAATTCTAATAAGTATCAAACAATATAGATACCTGTCTGACTACAGTATCATTAATAGAAGTCCTGGATGCCTGATATTGGAATAAGTCTTGGTTTTAATGACCAAACATCACAAGCTAACCTATGCACATTGTCTAAAATGCAACATGATAATCAAAATAACAGAAATTGTATTGTTTTGAAAATCTTAGAAGGCTGAAGCAATATTGTGTCCATTTTTACATTTCTATAGCCCATATGGTGCGACTGTAGAGACGTTTACAATTTATGTATACCATACTAATGCCATCAAGCCTTTGAGGTCATACTAACTCTTTTATTTAAAAAATGTATCAATAATGCTTTTGCTTCATTTTGTAGGAGTCTGTTAACAAAGCCCAAGTCAGAGATGACCCCGGAGGAGCTCCAGAAAAGAGAGGAAGAGGAGTTCAACACTGGCCCCCTGTCTGTACTTACACAGTCTGTGAAGAACAACACTCAGGTTCTCATCAACTGTCGAAACAACAAAAAACTGCTCGGAAGGGTCAAGGCTTTTGACAGGTATTCAGCTTTGTGTTATTTAGTATTTGTAATGATTTAACCACACACTTTTACCATTTGGCTTTCTGTCCTTATTTATTGATCCTTCCTCGCGGAGCGAAGTTGTGGATGGCCTTGAAGGTGAGGAGCAGAATTTTGAAGGTGATGCGATGTTTAACCGGGAGCCAATGAATCTGCTGTAGGACAGGGGTGATGTGATTAACAGAGGGCGTTCTGGTAATGATGCGAGCGGCAGAGTTCTGGACCAGTTGAAGTTTGTGGATGGACTTGAGAGGGAGACCAAAGAGAAGGGAGTTGCAGTAGTCAATGCGGGATGTAACCAGGGTGTTGACGAGGATGGCAGTACTGCTGGGAAGAGTTTATACTTTTCACAACCTATGGGGAAAAAAATCAAGAAAACATCTCAAACCCGTTTGACTTAACATGTTTGAAATGTCTGCATTTTGTTCCTAAAAGATTATTTGTATGATGCAGACAGACCCACTGTTCCCTCAATCCAGAAATGTGATACTTTGAGTAGTGGTGTGGGATAAGACT
Source organism: Labrus mixtus (assembly GCF_963584025.1). NCBI lineage: Eukaryota > Metazoa > Chordata > Actinopteri > Labriformes > Labridae > Labrus > Labrus mixtus. The sequence continues at coordinate 819,447 of NC_083620.1, read as the reverse complement.
ATTTTAGATTCTGAAAGGATTAGAACATGTTGACGATCTGCCAAAGCAGAGAGATGGTAGAATCATGCTACAGTGTTTATTCTATCATGATGATACGTCTCCCCCTCCCCCTTTGCTCAGCAGCGGAGCAGGATTCACCTGTGAAAACAAAATTTAAGTTAATCCATAAAATAACTCCATCCTGGTTATATGGAAGTGTTTGAGATGTTTCCAAATCGACAGGGTGCAAGAAAGCTTATTTACAACACAAGGAACCTGTTTAAGCACAGTACTTTGCCCCTAAGATTGTTCTGCAAATTAAATGTAACGTGTGATCGACATCTTTCTATAATGAAATGCTACATTAAAAAGTTAATACATAAATAGGCAAGTTCATACATAAATAGGCAATGTCTTATTATCATAAAAATATTAGAAATTAAAATGATGGAAATTTGATGACCCTTTCCGTCAAAATGACCGACATCAAGAAAGTCTAGGCAACCTCTAACTGAAAGACACCTTAATTACTCTGACCTGCTAAAGACTGAACAAGAGGAGAAAGAGCTGAAGACTGACATCACTTACAAGAGCATGCATGGGAATCAATGATTGTACTATTAGAAATATAATTATTTTTTAACAACAGTCTTTTATCATCGCCACCCTCTATCTCATAGTCGTTTCATTCTCCTTTCCGTTCTCACAACATGTGAGCTTCGAGTGAAGAGGCTTGTTAAACCCTTTTCACACATATGGAAATCTGCTGAAAAAGGAGAGGCTTTAGGCTATATGTGAACGCGAACAACCAAATTATTCACTCGGACTTCACCTGAAATTTCTCCTCCAGACCCCTAGTATTTAATCTGCAGCAAGTCGGAGTGAGTTGATGTGAGAACGCAGCAGGATATACTCTTGAAGGATTCAACTCGAGCCAATAGGAGGGAGAGTGCCTTTATATTCTGTGTCTGTTGCACGGTGAATAGAGTGTCTGCACGTGACCACTACAATCTCCGTGCTCTAATTAAACAGCTGCATTATGTTTCCTGTTCGTCAGTATGTTGTTCTCTCTTTTGTGGATGTTGTCATTCCATTGGATTACACATAGCATTGATATAAAGACAAATATTCTCATTATAACATTGTGTAGCGGACTCTGTTGCTACGGCCGCTACTTCAGCGTTGTTTATTTATGTCAAGTCTTACCTCGGGAAATCCCCCGACCCCCCCTCCCCTTGACAGGGATAGTCTCCCCTCCCCTCTGACAGGGATAGTCTCTCCCCCCCCACCCCCCTCCCCTCTGACAGGGATAGTCTCCCCCTCCCCTCTGACAGGGATAGTCTCCCCCCCCCCTCCCCTCTGACAGGGAAAGTTTTTCAAACTAAAGCATTGTGATTTATATGTCAAACTAGAAATTAAACATCAATAGCAGTTATTCAAGATTAAATCAAAGCAAATTAACCACAAAAGCGATCATCACAACCACATTTGAAGTCAAATGTCACAGAAACAATGCCAACTGCTAGCTAACAAACATTCTTGCTACAGAACAGTGCAGCAGCAGCAATGTACAGCGCCTGGTGCTGAAATAAAGCACCATCATGGAAGCAACAGTGATTACCTTTTTTTTTTTTTAAACCTGTACATTAGCCACAGAATATATTAGGTACTTCATGTAAAACCGGCTAAACTGGCAGAGGTGTGGATGTTCTCTTTCTCTCTCATGTACTTTTATTTAAATCGTACTGTACAGGTTTTTAAAAAACTCAACTGTTGCTTCCATGACGGTGCCTTGTTTCAGCATTAGGCGCTGACTACTTCCTGCAGCGCAGCAGGCTCACCGTTCAGTGGCAGGAATGTTTGTGTCAATGATTGTCCAGGCGTTGTTGTTAATAAAATAGATAAAAAAGTCATGATCAAAATAATCATGTGGGCCAAATATTATTGCTGCTGGGCCAGTTACTAACCCCTGATTCACAAAAAAATAAATACATTTTAAAATGAGAGGCGCGATAACCTCCAGTAAGCCACCCTGGATCACTGATATTTTTCCCATGTCGCCCACCTCTAACCAACCTTGTGCTCCTGAATGTCGAGTATTTGTTGCGCCCCAGGCCTCAACTGCTGAGGGGCGTCTGTCTGTCCTCACTAACGCTGTAGTGGAATCACAGGGACTGCTGCATTTGGCTCAGTGTCTGTAGCTCCTGAGGCTAAAAGCACACTGCATCACGCTACTTCCATGCTTGCCCAGGAGGTGGGAGTGTGCCTCGTTTCCTTTCTGTCATGAATATCTTTGCGCCTCTGTTTGTACAGTGATGTGTTAACATGGTCATGTCACATAAATAGATCAGACTTTCTAGTTTACTGTGTTTCCCTACTCTGATGTCCAACATTATCCAGTTTGAAGCTCAAACTGTGAAGAAATATGTTTTGATTTATTTGCAGGATGGTCTGCACATTTTCCAGGCTTGTCTAGATTTTGCAGCAGGCTCTGCACGTTCTCACATCACACTGATTTTTATACTCGACCTAACTCGACCCTTAATGCATACACACCGTTTATACAGGAGGCTCCAGACTTTTTAAAATAAATCATACCCACATTTCTATTCATTACATGACTCCTCTGACACGTATGGATATTTATACATTTTGTTCAACTCGAAGGAACATTTAAATCACTAGAAAACTGGTTAATGACAAATACTGGTATTTTCTTTCAACTGAAAAATGAACCTGTTCAAATTCTAACCAGCATCTTTGTTTCTTACTGTCAATGCAGGCACTGCAACATGGTCTTGGAGAATGTGAAGGAGATGTGGACAGAAGTTCCCAAGAGTGGGAAGGGAAAGAAGAAGTCAAAGCCAGTGAATAAGGATCGCTACATTTCTAAAATGTTCCTGAGGGGTGATTCTGTCATAATTGTGCTGAGAAATCCTCTGATTACTGGGAAATAACTGAGTCTATATGCACCAGTCTTAACCTTTCTTGGTTCTATTTTCTTATCTTTTTTTTTTTTTTTTTTTATGATATTCAACTGTTGACTGATGTGTCTTGTGTTTTCATTTAAATAATAAAAGTGATGCCTGGCTTCAGATGTTTTGATTGTTTTTTGCTTCAGGCTTTTATGCTTACAGCTTTCTGAACCAAATGTTTTATTATATATATATATATATAGTGGTGTCAGTTGTAACTTAATAAATGTATGAAAATATGCATACATTTCTTTTAATTAAATAAATCAGAATAAAATCCCCAGAATATCTTTGACAAAAGATTGTCCTGTATCCTTCCTTCTCACTGCCTTTGGGAAGACAGCTTTTTCTGTGAAAGCCAAGATTCAGATCCAGCGGCAGCTTTAAAAACAAACTATTCTACTTCTAGACACTCCACTCGGTAACCACTGATTCTTTTTCAATTCATCTTTACTTGCGTAGTGCCAATGCATTAACTAAATGTTATCTGAAGACACTTCAAAAAAGAGCAGGTCTAGAGTAGACCATTCTATAATTTACAGACCAAATGTGCAAAGCGCTATGCAAAGTAAATACTTAAGCAGAACCAGACTTTTGTTAAACAGTTACCTGCTGTGGATGTGTTGGGATTGGAGAGAGGACAAATAAACAACGCATGAAACAGATTTATGATTACAATGCTAGTAAATGGTGAAGTATGTATGCTAGTAGCAGGAAACGAAGTGAATGAAATTTGACTCTCCATTCTAGCATTGACTACAATGACAATAAAATGTGGAGGACTGGTAATATTAATTATAGCAGTTAAAGTCTAGCAGCTCTAGATTCATATCACAAATGATAATAGATGTCTTGACTGATAATGGTTGTAGCTATCAGAGTCTGGCAGGTCCACAGCAAGAGGCCGTTTGCAGAGGAACCTACCAGATAAAAGAGGAAGAGACAGGAGCTCCGGGTGCCAGATCCCTCAGCAGTATGGCAGCATAACTAGGGCCTGATCCAGTCCTTTGTCAGCCCTTACTGTAAGCCTTATCGAAGACCCTGACTTTGCAGATGATCTAAAGGAGTGGGGACTGTTAACTGAAGACTACTTTTAGATACTGTAGGTACTACAAGTAGGCCTGCTTTCCATACTGTTCTAGATGGGTCATATTGAAGAACTATATGAGCTCTGTAAGGTATGATGGTGCCTGACCGTTAATATCTTTTTAAGTAAGAAGAAGGATTTTAAATGATCTTCTAGATTTCATACGGAGCCAGTGCAGAGGAGTTAAGTTATGTGATCTCTTTTACTAATTTTACACAGCATTTTTAAACCTGTCAATAAGGTCATATTATTCATTCCTAGTACAGAAGTACTAACTAAGGGAAAGACTTCGTCATCAGTTGACACCTCGCATCGTGTTCTATTGCCTGGGCTGGAGCTCACCGTTGGAACCTCTTGGCAGAGCCTCAGGAACAGCCATGAAAGTATCCCTTGTCACACAACATTCTCCTGTTGTGAATAACTTTCATCTTCACACAGATCTAGTCTTAACTTTTAGGGGAAATTCTAAGAAAATGTCATGATTCTAAGAATTTTGTCACTAGGAGCAACTCTTCGTACTTAGGAGGCTTTGTGAATACGGCCCCAGGTTGCTGAACCGGCCCTCACACCTTTGCTACTTTTGACCCATTTTTTAATGGGTCAAAGTCGAGTTGGCAATATGGGTCAAGAGGCTTTTCTGTAGGTCCTGGCATGATCCCAAAATCCCAAGTTGATTGTGCTGCGGGAACTGAATTTTTAAATATTGTAGGGGCCCTCCATCCTCTCCTTTTGCCACTGGGCTATTTGATCAAGTGTCCTGGTTGTACAGAAGTTTTAAGCCCCTAACAAAACAAATTCCTGTTTAATGACGAAAAAATGTTGCTATGGCCAAGGCTTTGGACATGGACCTTTGACACACAAGGTAGTATAGCAAAAATAATTTGCATGTTCCAAACACATTTTTAAGGGGATATGAAAACCCTTGTATGAATAGTAAGTAAGCAGGAGTAGTAACTTCCTGCTGTCAGTAGGGGGCGCTATGACCAGAGCCCTTGAAAGAGACTCGCGAAAACTGTATTTCAAAGTGATTGATCATCATCCGATTCAGATAGGTACCAGAAGTTTTGGCGGGCAATTTGAATGAATTACACAGAGACAGAACTGAGATTGAATTTGTAGTCAATATTTGCATTGATTTACCCTATTAATATTTATACAGTACACCAACATGTGTATGTGTTTATATGACTTATGTATATGTAGTTACGTGAATACGTCTTTTTAAAACGTAAAATTTGAAGAAATCTAGCATGATAATATTTATTGCTTTGAATTTGTTTCATTAATTAAGTTGTTAAACATTTATGGTATCAAGAGCAATCACATCCTTGTGTTTATTGTTATAATTAGAAGGAGGATGTTCAGAAATTCACATTAGATTATTTTCTCACATTTCAGTAATCCCATGGTAACTGAGGGCCTAAATAATCTTAATGATTTAATATAATCTTTCTGACTATCAAATAGGACAGAAGGAAACGTACACGTGACTATCAATGAATGTTACCTGACAGCACTACAGGTCCAAGGATTAGCCATCAGCAGCATGATTAGAATAAAATACATCTTTCTGGTAGCAATTTGTACAAATCCCTGTACTTATCAGTAAATGCATGAATGCATAGTATATTCAAATTCAAAACAACTTTGTCCAGTTTTTGCTTGCAAAAGGTAGAAATATATCTTTGGCTGATAATGTGCAATCTGATTATTTAATCGTTTTACCTTTAGTGCTCCATTGGGCTGCTCACGTCAACTGCTATTGTCTATGGAGAAGCTTCTCGAACCGCCATTGCTGTAAAAAAGATGTTCTATTTGAGTGAACGGGGATGTCGCGACTCTCTTTTACAAAGGCTCTGACTTTGACTATAGACATTCACTGGTAACACTTATCATACATGCAAAAGTTGGAGAAGATTTGGCTCTGTATTTGGAAGTTTTGATGGTTTATTTTGGGCAAAAAAAACTCTGACCTGTGGGAGCACCTTTGGCCTAATAGTTTGTTTGCGCCCCCCATGGCTGTAGTCCTTAAAGCGGATGGCCCGGTTTAATATCAGACCTATGGCTCCTTTCCCAAGGTTTTCCCCACTCTCAACTCTATCTACTGTCCTGTCTATGAAATATAGACATAAAAAGCCCCCACTTCAGAAAATAGGAGTTGATAACATGAAACCCCTAGTTCCATTTAGTTAGTTTAAATATGAAGCCTGTAAATTGTTTTTCACTATGGTGATAATTTTGCTTAATATTCACGTGTATAAGGGACTTAAAAATGACTAAAGGTTAACTGAGCAGGATTTAACACTTATTCTCACACATTCAAAAATCTCTCTACAATTGACCAATTAATTGGACACCATCAAAGAGCGGGGGTTAGGTGCCAGCAATTGGAGAGAAAGTATGGAGAGACTAGCTGTGAAGGTGTTAAGACAATTAACAAGTGGTCTGGAGGGGGTTGGCAGAAAGGGCAACAGCCTGAAATGGAGAGCGATGAGGGTGTGAAGTGACAGCACATCTGGTGTCATCAATAATGTAGTGGGCCTCTAAATGTCTCTTTGTCACTTATTGAGCGTTGCCCACTGAATTCAAACCCGACACCTAAGACCCTGTCAGGGGAGTTTGAGAAGTAGATTGGGGTAAAACAACAGCAGGCTGCCAGAAGAACCAGAGAAATAAGAAGCAAAACTTTCGCTGAGGCATTTTCAGATAAATCTAATGTACGTAAATCCATTAAAATTTAAATTGTTATGATTAATCGCATTTTCAATCACAAGTTCACGCTTCGTTCCTCCAGCAAGTTTTTCGCACTAAAACCACAATCAGCCATCACCTGCACGCATAAAGTCAAGAAATCCAGAGTTCTGTGTTATGTACCTGTCACTGCATTTGTCCCCATAAGCATCTGAAATAAACATGATTAATTATTGAGCAATTGCCAATAAATATTTCACAGTGTTGCTGGTATAGTACTGTATGATTGACTTCTAGAATCCAGGGGCCTAACTTATCAACAGGGCATACGCATAGATCTTAGAGTGCGTCAGAACATTTGCACACAAAGAATTAATGAATTCATCAACCTGTACTTTTACTACTTATGCATGTACCGAGTTTACTTTAGTTAAAAACCAAAAATTAGTGATTATGTCTAGTTTGAAACAGACACGTTGCTTTATTGATCTCTGAAAACCTTAAAAAGACTTTTAAAATGTTGTTATGGCTCATTTTGCACTCTGAGATGATTTGTCAAACCCTGGATCGCATTATCATTTGTAAGATGTACTTTAAAAGTATATAGCCTACAAGATGTTTGAAATCACATGCTGCAGCAGCTTCTTCACATGCTGGCCATTACATCAGCAGATGAAGAGACTTAATTAGTGATTGGATTCACCTGTGGAGGTAACCACACGTAGAGAAACTCAACATGTCACACTTTGTACTGAAAAAAGGTTGTAGATGAATTGAAATGTCCACACAAATAATTGTGTCTGTTCGGCCCGACTATGAGTCGAAAATAATTTGTTATGTAGTGTTTGGAGAACATATATCCATTTCCTCCTCAGCTTGAGAAACTCTTCATCCTGTTAAAAGTCCTCTCTATTACTCCTAACAGTTTATCATCTTAGGAGCTCTCTTAAGACACTTTGTGAATAACTTTTATCTTTACAAAGATCTAGTCCTAACTTTGAGGGGACATTCTTAGAAAATGTCCTGATTGTAAGAATGTTCTTAGAATTTTGTCACTAGGAGCGACTCTTAGTACTTAGGAGGCTTTGTGAATACGGCCCCAGGCTACTTTTCTCATTTTAAATAATGAAATTATTGCTACATTATTTAAAAACGTCTTTTCTCTTTATTTAAAGCAAACTATTAAACAGGCATTTTTGATTCATCTAACACCTTTTAAGAGCATGTGAGTGTAGAGGTTTGTTGTTCTTGGAAATATCTGTGTAGAAAAAACTTTAGATATTAAGACTTTGTACAACGGAGGATTAGGGCCACGTTAAAAAAACATTTTTTTTTAAATTTGAGATTAAAGTTGTAAATTAACGAGTTCGAGACCAGCCTGCGCGAAAATGATGAAAGTAGAACTCTTAAAGTCTAAAAAAGAATAAAGTTGTTATTTTAGTCTATATCTATAAAAAAATCAGGATGAGTGGTGATTGTAAACTAGTGACTGATTGTGAATTGATGAATTGTGAATGACTCCCTATGATGCTTTACGACCTCCTTTCCAAACTCCTTTACCCTCTGTGGCCACCTAAGTGGAAAAGCGGGACTGAAAAGGACTGCTAGTCCTGAACTGTCCCTACAGGAACCATGATATTCTGTCTGTCTGTCTAATCACAGTAATGACAATTCCGAGAGCGCTACAATACTGAGTAAAAATGCTTTCCATTCCGAGACGTTTGAAAAGAGGTCTCGAGACTGGTCTTGAAACAAGACCGAACGCTATTTTGAGAGTATTGGTGTGATGTTTTTATGCTAGCCAGGAACAACTGCCAAAGAATGTTTTTTTTTTTACTAACAAGGTCATAAACTTAAGAACATACAGAAGGTGCAACCAATTTTCTGTCTACTCGACTGCCTTCACATTTTGGCAGTGGTTACTACTAATATATATAAAAGGCATATGCCTTAAAAAACTGAAACTACAACATTGAGGTGCAACTGAAGACAAAGAGTGAAACTAGTTGTTAAGCGTGTTCAGTGGATGATGGGTAACCAAACACATAAAGATATAAACACATAAAGATTTTATTGGTGCTAAGGTGATCTGTTGTAGGTTATTTGGAGTAAGTGTTGTTTCCTGACAATTAGTAAGTGGGTCTTTTTTTTAAGAGTTGTCAGAAAATGAAGAAAACAGAAACTTTGGGGACCTCATTTGTTGGACTTTTCCATACAGGGTCTCATGTAATCTACCTTTCTTGTGTCAAGATGACTCAATAAGTCCCTATTCCTACATATTTTGTGGATTAAACAATCCATGAGCAGGAAGGTAGATGTTTTATTCAGTAGGTAAGCGATAAGAGGGAGGAAGTGTGATTTTGATAGCGATCTGTCATGCTGTCATTAATCTCCCGAGCAATACAACACCATGGATGGGATCGATCGGCCGGGTAACTGGAGCTGGCACTACAGTTTGTTTTTAAGCAGAAGCCCGCTTGCAATTTCAGTGCCACTAGGTGAGATAAGTGAACAGAACTGACAAGAAAGTGAAGAAAAGAAGACAAGGAAGAATGCTTTACAAAGTCAAAACACAGAAACGTTGCACACTTTCATCTCTCTTGTAAAAAGAGAGTAAAAATGATAGTTACTGAAAGGACAAATTCAGTGGCAGATTTTCATCATTTCTGGTTAATGATCAGTGGTAGTCAAAGTCTAGCAAGGTCGCAGCCTCTCAAAATATTTTTTTTGGCTGATATTGATGTAAAAAAACAAAACACCCAAATGATATTTTAAAAAGCCTAATGAGACAATTGAATAAAAAGGTTGTCTTTTTTAAAATTGTATTTAATATTCAATTAAATTGCTATGAGACTATTCCTCAAGAAAGAACTATAGCCAAGGAAAAATAAGACACAAAAAAGCAGGCCTGTAATCTTTCTCTGACAGCAAATAACAAAATACAAGAATTTGACTTTATTGAGGAACCCCTCTACTACATTTCTATTTAGTGTACAGTGCAAACACTTCTCTGTGATATACAAAGGTCACATCCCCATCTAGTGGATGAAAAAGTGACCTTGAGTGCTTTGAAAGGCACCTTAAAATAAACAATATAAAAATGAAAACAAGCTTTGTTTCTGGGGGGAAAGGGATAATGTCTTAATTCAGTTGGAGTTGAATTCACAAACCACTGAAAACAAACTACAGTTTAAGAGTTGCCAGAAAATTTGAGAGTTTATACCTTTTTTTAGAAGAGTGCCCTTTTATAGCTCAGTTCTTGTTTGTTTTTCTTTGATTTCTCTTTGCCTGTCAAAGAGTACATGTGACCAATGTGTTGCTCAACAACACCAGCTAGGTTTGAAAAAGCCTATAGGAAGAAAAAAAAAACAATGGACTAAAACATGCTAAAAATAAGCGATTAAATGTTTTAAACCATTAGCTGGGGTAGAGATTGTCGAAAGAACAGATCATTAAAATTAAAAATATAATAGCTAAACGTACCCCAATAAAAGTCAATTAAATACACAAAATACATGGATTAAGAGTTGGTTTAAGAATACCACAGTCCCAAAGTTTCTGAAGGAAACATCTTGACGTGTCGCTACTATTTAAAAACGCTGACTCTTGATAAATGAATAACCCTGGAACAGATGTGCTCGGGTGTTCAGATCGACTGAAGCACTGGCTCACGATAGGGTGGGATGAGGGTGATGGGGTCTTGGATGGAGGGGTAGCCACCGTCTCTAATGAGGAACCATGCCTGTGGGGGGTACAGCTGATGAACACACACATCAGAGTGCTTGAAGACACGTGCATCATGGACTGATCCAGGGTAACCCACGAAGAGGTCCAGGAACTTCCCCCTGTGGTCACAGATGGCCTGGAACAGGATCGAGTGGAAGAGCCTGCTCGTGTGCTGCTGGTGCAACCATTCTCACATGGCAGCCATCAATGCTGCCAGCCACACGATCAAACACTGCCGACCCCGCCAGGCAAGCAAAACCAGAAACGGATCACCCGCTTCAAAATACCCAGAATCCTCTTGCTGGCCTTGTGCACCAAGTCACAGACTGTTTGCTTAGGTATTGCAAATGCCTCTGCCACGACACGGTACGATGTGGCACTAGCCAGCCAATAGAGGAAAACCAGCATCTCCACTTCTCTGTCCTATCCATGGGTAGAGTGGTCTTCCTCCAAAGTGGCCATGAGCAAATTCAAGGGGCCCCTGCTCAGGCGGAAATGTGGCCTAGTATCCTCACCACCTAAGTACAACCTCAGGAGTGGTTCCCGGAGGTTTATTTGGCAGTATAGGCCTCTAGCTCCCCTGGTATTCTGAGTTAGAATATGTGTAGTAATTCAGTTTACAATAAGCTATTCAGTTAATGCAAGTATATCATATCAACTGCAAAAACAAATAACTGAAAACATACTGGACTCACTCAGACAATAATTGCACATTGCGTTATTTTACATTGTCTGTCAATTGCAAACAATGAATGACTAGAAACAGATTTTCCCAATGCCACACAGTTTCAGTGTGCTTTTGGTGTGTATGACTTGAAAACAGTGGCGGTTCTAGACCACTTTTACTGAGGGGGCCAAACTGGGGCCAGTTGTTTTGTCAGAGGGGAACATTTTGTGTGAAGCTGACCTGTAGGGTCCCCCAGGGGTCTGTCCTCGGACTTCTTCTTTTCTCCCTCTATATGCTACCCCTGGGACACATCATCCGAAGTCACAATCTGAGTTTTCACTCATACATAGATGATACCCAGCTGTATTTGTCTTTTAATCCTAATGATTTTAACCATTTTAACTCACTGAACAACTGAATCCGAGCTCTTAAATGCTGGATGGCTCAAAATTTCCTACAGCTGAACCATGCAAAAACAGAGGTCATTATAATTGGCCCTGGCTCAGCACAAGTTGAATCCACTTTGGGTTCCCTGACTCTTCAATTCATAGAATTGATTTTAAGATTTTATTATTTACTTAAAAAGCACGCTCTGGACTTGCACCAAAGTATATATCTGATCTCCTCACCCCTTACATGCCAGGTTGTAACCTGAGGTCCTCAGCCAAGGCTTTGCTTGCCATTCCATAGACAAGGCTGAGGACTAAAGGTGACAGGACTTTCTCCGTCAGGGCCCCCACTCTCTGGAACAACCTCCCCGAGGAGATCAGACTGGCAAGCTCTTTGTCCACTTTTAAATCTCTTTTAAAAACACATTTTTACAAATGTACTTTTAGGGGAGTTGCTGTTTGAGCGTGTTTTTCTGTTTTTCTTTTTCGTTTATTCCTTAGATAGTGCTTTTATTACTAATTATGGTAGAATCCAGGGCAGTATCTTAAATCTCTTATGTCCTTTTATGGTTTCAATCTGCCTCTTTCATTCCTTTAATCTTTTTGGTGTTTTTATATTGACTTTTCCTCTTTCTTCTGGGATTTCTTGCTGGTTTTAAATTGTTCTGTATCCTTCTAATTTGTATAATCTGTGGAACTCCTGTATTGTACTCCTCACATTTCTCTATTTTTTTTTGTAAAGCACTTTGTAACCCTGTTTTGAAAAGTGCTATATAAATAAAGCTTATTATTATTATTATTATTATTATAAATACTGCGTTTTTCCCCAAAAGTGGTAACATGTTTCGAATGACATGGCATGGGTAACACTTTATAATAACCATCATCTATAAAGGGTAAATAAGGGTAAATAGATAGTAAATTAGTTAATAGTTATTGTGGTAGAACTGAGCCTGCAAGAAATCAGCAGAAAGAGAAAACCCTCCGGACCACGGCACGAGAGTGAACAAAAAGGAGTAAACCAAAAACTGTTGAGTTGCTAAGTCACACAGTTTATTACTTGCAGCAAGGAGAGAAGTTCAACGATGCATACAGGATACACAAAGTAAGTTCTCTGCCCGCTCTTGGGGCGTACAATCTTTATATTCTTGAACATACAGTGCGTTCTAAGTTCACAGAGTAGGAACAGAGAAAAGGATGTAGTTTTATCTATGCCAGCACCTTGTGGCCTGTGGTACCAATATGTGGAACTTGTCCTTGAGTGACTGAAGAAGTATTCCTTATAGAGGAGCTGTTGTTGAATCTGTGTGTGTAAGATAAGAAAATCTGAGGTGAGGTGAGTATCGGGTAATGTTCGTGTGCTGCAGTGGTCATATAAGGTCATGTTGCATGTATATGTGAGGTTATGTCTAATGCATTGGATCAGTTAATAAGCAAACATAAAAGTATAAAGAATATAAGATTCCACATTATTTACTGTTAACAAACACTGAAACGATAGTTAATAATGTTTGCTAATGACTTGTAATGCTATAATTTATGTTATGTTAACAGTTTATTGACGCACACATTATAACATTTCATACACTTTATAAAGTGTTTGTTAATGATGACCAAATGATTTATAAGCCTTTAAGAGATGGTTTATAAAACATCTATAAACATTACAGAGATACATGGACCAGATATTTGTTCATGGTTTGTAAATATTTTATAAAGCGTTTATTAACATTTTTTGGATTGGTTATTATAAAGTTGGAACTGAAGATTGTAATCCCTTACTGATACTTTGTAAAGCATCTATAAATATTTTTTAGATAGATAATTAATGTTTTATCAATGATTAATAATTGTTTTATAAACCATCTACAATCATTATCCACGCCTTTTTGTGCGCCCCATTAAATGTTTCATAGATGACCTATAGAAGATTAATTGTTTGCACACCAATAACAGTATTGAAAACACTATATTTTACAAACCTTTAAGTTAATGTTGACTGGAAGGAAGACTCAGGGGGAATCGCACCGAGGACCTGCTAAGAGATCACTTGATTGTGATAGAGTGGAACGAATGGCTGGTTAAAAAACAATATAATGTTTTTTTGGGACGCCTGCTTGATGATATTGCTAAGTGTAGCCCATGTTTAACTATGACACAGTCCTTTATTTTAAAATGAACATATATGTAGTGGAGGTGTAACTCAAGATATAAAGTTGTTGAAAGATAGTTAGAAATAATTTTAAGCCTAAAGAAGATGATTGAAAGATAACAAATACAATCATATCTAGCTGTCTCATCAAGTCACTTCTAAGGGTTAAATTTTTGTTGTTGTCTTTGAGTGATTTGATGAGTTTGTAAGTGAGCCAATCGGTGAACTCTATTAGTCCGTGAGCCGACCAATCCAAGTACCAATGCCTTATTTGCTGCATATTTTCCTACAAAAATTAAATCATAGGATGGGTTTAATATGTAGCCAAAACCCCCTTGTATTCGTATGGCATGTGTCATAATTTCTACATACCTCACTGAAATCACTGTGAAGTTTTCCCATTGTCTATTTCCTATTGTGTCCTAGTTTCAATCTACTGCTTACATGCACTTTCCTAACATCATGTTCCAAACATTAAGCTGGATCCTCTCCTTAAATCACATTTAGACATGTATCCTTTATTTGCCATGTAAACATGTAATTGATAATTTTCTCCATTATTTTGCACATTTTAATGCAATTGGTCTGTAATGTCCTGGACTTGTACAATCTTTTTCTTGTAAATTAGAGCTATGACAGGGGATATTTGTTACGGAAGTTTATTTGTTTTGAACACAAAGAACATATTTGTGTGTGTTGGAAAGAAACCAGGATTAATACACAAGTAATCATTTCTTTGACTGTGTTGTTAAAAAGAGTTCCTGAAGATGGAATAGACCTCTTTTTTGCAGCAAATATTCTCAACCTGTCATTAAAAACACTTTGTTTCATTGCATCGGATCCCAAGATGGATTTAAGGATGTTATAAATGACCTGTGTCTTTAAGTGTGTGTTATATGCTTTATGAAAAGTTCTCAGGTCTCAGTTTGATTTGAAACGGTTTGTGAAACATTATCCTGGAGAAATGTCAACTTTCATCAAGTCAAAGATCATTTGTATAACACCCTGGTAATTAAAGTGCAGGGATTTCTCATTATATGGAGAACATTTTTACAATAGCTCAAATGAATTGTCATTATCAAAAATGTTGTATTGAAGGAGCAGTGCTGAAAGACAAAATAAATGTCTGGTGTGACGAGCCCTCCACACCGTGCTGCTGGTTTGTTCTCTGTTACAGGTTCTGGTCAAGGCGGGGTCGTAATCAGGGGATGAGCTGCACCTTGGCCCGGTGTAGTCCTCATATAATCCTCTTCTCAGGACAGACGCTCTCTCTCTCACCTTGTTCTCACATTTGATCATTGTAAATAAATGTGGTGTTATTTTGGTAGAGCTCGTCTTCGACTCCTGTTTTTGTTGCAGCCTCAGAGCCGGGTTGTAACAATGGAAAGAGTTTCTTCTTGGTTGATTTGCATATTCAACCAAGCCCTTTAATTTCTCTTCACATGTACTGAGAGTGTAGGAGTTCAGACTGTCGAGCTGCTCTATAGGGAGGTGGATAAGATTAGCAACTACGTCTTGAATGGAACGATCATCTGATCTGCAGGGAGCCTCAGCCCCTGAGTAATGTGGGCTTTCCTCGCCCATTCTGTCTTGTTAGGAACAGGACTTTTGTGTACAGCCGACAAAGACAAAAGGAAAAACCGCAGGTGACGAGTAAGCTTAGCCTGAGCGCTAGTTACTACAATCTATTTTTATGAGAAGATTTCACTCCTGTTGGTAAGCTGGCCTATGTGTTAGCTACACAACAAGCTCAATTGTTGTCTGAACAACAAAGAGGACAATGGGTATTACCTTACCTATTGACCAACAACATACAACTAAGTCACAGCTTGATGTCTGTGTTGCGACCTAGAAATATTTGTATGCAATTCAATTTGACAGAAGAAAGCACACTACACTATAAGTTAGAAAGTACTTTATATAATATTAGTTCACATTTGTTTAATTTGTTAATTAAAAATGTTTTAAAAAACATACAGGTACTGTAATTTCATGTTACTTTACACAGAAATTAAAAAGTTGTTATTAACTCTTTTAATTTTAGGTTTTGATATATGATTACTGTGCATTTACAGTGCAACAAAGCTGGTTTATTGAAGGCCTCACATGGGGCACCATTTGTTGGGGTTGTATCAAATCAACTTTGGTTATATTCTTTAATAATTATATTTAATTATTAATAATAGAAATAACAATATCATTAAACTATGTTTAATCTCGTTTGGGGCACCAACCTGTACTCAGGGAAATATAACCAAAATATCACTCAAATCAGTCTCAAATTAGTTACTTAATTAATAATATTATTAATAATTAATAACTATATTTAATAAATTGAAGGCGTGAAATCCGTACACAAAGCCCTCGCACCCAGCTTATATCACAATGCAAATACACCAGTAATCACACCAATTGCTCTCTTAAAATTATAACAGAATTTATTTAAACAAGAGAGAGAAGAGCAATGGAAGTATTGGAGTTTTGTAGCCTGGCCTGTTCCATGGGAGGTCTACCTCAGGTCCCCTCCAATGAGGAGAGAGAGGTTCCGGTCCCCCCTTACTTCGCGCGTAGGTGTGATGTACTGCAGGGGATTCTGGGATTAAGAGTCCTTTTAGGCCTCTTTGTGATCTCAGTGAATAACTCAAATGAGGCTTCTCACAGAGGTGCAGGCCCAAGTCCATTGTTTGACTGTCCTAAGCCTGCGTGGCCCAACACACAACACAATGTAACACACAAAGACACAACAAGACACAACACTGCACAACAAAACAACACATGATATGAATAACACCACATAACACATAAACACAATATAATATGGAAACATAATATATGAAAAAATCAAGCCACAACACAACAAAATACAAGACAACACATGATGTAGTATAACACACATATTTACACATTTACACAACATCATGTGAAAAAAAAAAAAAAAATCACAACATCACATTAATATCCCCTGACTATGTTTCAAGTTTCCAGTTTTTTATTTTTATGGTCTTAAGAGACAGAGTTTACCGTATTTGGATGAGAGGAGGAGTCGAAGAGGAGCAAGAGGTTACCAACAGAAACATATCAAAAAGTTATCAGACAGTCTGAGCCCGTTGTAGTTGATGAGCTGGTGAGGGAGCTTTCTGACTGAATAAGTCGACAACAAACCTGAATCTCAAACAAGAGCTGCAACAATAAATGACAAACACTCAACAAGATTCATGTTCAGTGAGTAAACACACTGTTATGTGCCTACAGCGAGAGCAACCAGAAGTTCATAATAATACATGCTGTCACTGTGATATAACTCATTGGTTTGTTGTCTTTTTAAAGCCCGTTGTTACCTGGAGACACAGGTCAATCAATCAATCAATTTTTATTTGTATAGCGTCAACTCATAACAAGTGTTATCTCGAGACAAGAAGCAAGTAAAATACCTTACTCTTTGTCTGTTAACATTACAAAAGAGCAGGTAAAAGACCTTACTCATTGTTATGTTACAAAAAGCAGGTAAAAAGACCTTACTCATTGTTATGTTACAAAAAGCAGGTAAAAGACCTTACTCATTGTTATGTTACAAAAAGCAGGTAAAAGACCTTACTCATTGTTATGTTACAAAAAGCAGGTAAAAGACCTTACTCATTGTTATGTTACAAAAAGCAGGTAAAAGACCTTACTTATTGCAGGTGCATTATAACCAAATGCCAATACAAGAAGAGACCAGATAACCAAACAGTCTGGACAAATAGCTAGTAAACACAATGTTCATGACATTAATGTAGTATGTGACTGAAGTTATCTAAGATGCAAGAGTTCATAAAACAGCAGACTTGCCCCTTACTCGCATTTATTTCAAAGGTTAGAGCAGCAGGAGAATGGCAGGTACCAGGAACTAAAGTAACAGGTTTCTCATCACACAATCCTGATAACCATGCAAGAGCCATTACAATTCAAACAATGTAACAAGCCAGGTACATTTAGATTATGTTTCTATCACACTTCATATTCAGGTTTTTGTTTAATTTCAAGTTATTTCTGATGCGACCATATTTGGACATGAGTAGGAGGAGCTTGAGAGGAGCAGGAAGTTAGCAAATGTCAAGTTATCAGACCAAAAGTCCTTACTCTTTGTCTGTTAACATTACAAAAGAGCAGGTAAAAATACCTTACTTATTGTTATGTTACAAAGATTGTTCCGGCAGGCTGTCAACCGACGATCTTGAGGAGCCTAAGAGAGCTCAAGAGCTCCCAGGAAAGTAGGTGGTTAGTGACTGAGATTTATAGATAGATACATGCAGTAATATGATGTACTGTATATGCAGAGAGAGAGAGAGAGAGAGAGAGAGAGAGAGAGAGGAGCTCAGGGTGCCAGTTCCCCCGGTAGTCTAAGCCTATAGCAGCATAACTAAGAGCTGGTCTACACCAGCACCAGCCCTAACTATAAGATTTATCAAAAAGGAAAGTTTTAAGTCTATTCTTAAAAATACAGACTGTGTCTGCCTCCCGGACCCCGGCTGGAAGATGATTCCAGAGGAGAGGAGCCCGATAACTGAAGGCTTTACCCCCCATAGTACATTTAGAGACTGTAGGTACCACCAGCAGGCCTGCACTCCGGGACCGCAACGCTCTCGAGGGACAGTACGGCACTAGTAGCTCCTTCAGGTAAGATGGTGCCTGGCCATTTAGAGCTTTGTAGGTGAGAAGAAGGATGTTGAATTCTATTCTAGACTGATTCTATTCTAAACACATCACAACCATAGACTGTAACATTGACGTAAACACGGTGATATAACCCTCGGTTTTGTTGCCTTTTGGAAGCGTTTGTTACCTGGAGCCACAGGTGACTTGAGGAGAGGGTGGAGCTGAGGAGGAGCGCTACATGAGAACAACTTTGTGCAGGAGATGTTCAATATAATGCTGGAGGAGGAGCTGGAGAGGAGCAGAGGTTAGCAAATGCTTATTTAGCATGTGGCTAACTCATTAGCTGCCTAAAGAAAGTGATAACAGAACATTACATCACAACCATAGATTTGTTAAATGAATAGATGATCCCACTGTAATAGAACTCATTATTTTGTTGCCATGTCAAAGCCTTTTGTTACCTGGAGACGGAGGTGACCATGTTTGAATACGACGGTGGAGCTGAAGAGGAGCGAAGCGCTGGCAAAAGACAAGTTGCACGACCAAACAATGTAACAGTGTTAAAACACAGAACGACACAATATACCAGGTACAGTGAGTAAAGACACTGATACCATGAGCACAGTGTTAAAACACAGAACAACACAATATACCAGGTACAGTGAGTAAAGACACTGATACCATGAGCACAGTGTTAAAACACAGAACAACATAATATACCAGGTACAGTGAGCAAAGACACTGATACCATGAGCACAGTGTTAAAACACAGAACAACACAATATACCAGGTACAGTGAGCAAAGACACTGATACCATGAGCACAGTGTTAAAACACAGAACAACATAATATACCAGGTACAGTGAGTAAAGACACTGATACCATGAGCACAGTGTTAAAACACAGAACAACACAATATACCAGGTACAGTGAGTAAAGACACTGATACCATGAGCACAGTGTTAAAACACAGAACAACACAATATACCAGGTACAGTGAGTAAAGACACTGATACCATGAGCACAGTGTTAAAACACAGAACAACATAATATACCAGGTACAGTGAGTAAAGACACTGATACCATGAGCACAGTGTTTAAATTATTCAATGAAATCCTGGGTCTTTCATTTTCACATTTTTGTGATTTTTGGAGGAGAGGAGGAGCTGGTGAGGAGCAAGAATTTAGCAAATTAAGATGTCAGTCAGGACCTCTTATTAATTCATAAGCTGCTAAAACAGCTAGTTTTTTTCACATTATAGAATAGTTATAACATCACAGCACATCACCAGGAAGATGACGCTTCCGTGGAGGCTCTCCTTCCGCCCGTGCAGCCGGACCCTAACCCTAACCCTCTTCTGATGATGCCTAACAGAGGAGGGAGAGGAGGAGGGGGGAGGAGGAGAGGGAGGGGAGGAGGGAGAGAAGGAGGGAGTGGAGGAGGTAGAGGAAGAGGGAGAGAAGGAAGGAGGGGAAGAGGGAGAGAAGGAGGGAGAGAAGGAGGGAGTGGAGGAGGTAGAGGAAGAGGGAGAGAAGGAAGGAGGGGAAGAGGGAGAGAAGGAGGGAGAGAAGGAGGGAGAGGAGGAGGGAGAGGAGGAGGTAGAGGAAGAGGGAGAGAAGGAGGGAGTGGAGGAGGTAGAGGAAGAGGGAGATAAGGAGGGAGTGGAGGAGGAAGAGGAGGAAGATGAGGAAGAAGAGGAGGAGCTCACTTGAAGGTCAAGGATCAAGCAGTTAGAGGAACAGGCAGGAGGAGAAACTGAAGGGGACCTGGGTGGAGATGGTTCTGGAGAGCTGGCTGCTGCAGGGACCCTCAGACTGGTCTGATCCGGGGCGTGGACAGTCCAGTGGGAGCACTAAAGACAGAAACAAACCAACATTTCAACATTTAAAGTCTGAAGTTATAAAGAACATTCAATAAGCGTTCCTTTAAGTCATTCAAACAAACACATTTCTACAAGTATTTGCTGTAATTCATATTTGTATTGTTTTGTAGGCAGGCTGTCAGCCTATATGTTTATTGTTGGTGTGATGTGCTTCACCTCTCAAAAGACCAAAGTGCACACTCACAAAGATTGATTTTGGATAAAAAATGAATTATCTGAACAAAACTTCTTTCACAGTTTCTTCCACAACACAATATTAATAAAAAAACATTGAGGTTTTTAACCAGTAAAAAGATAAGTAAACATAAATATTTAGTTTGTAAAAAGATCATGACAGAATCAGCTGTTAAAATGATCAAGGGTTTAAAGAAGGTTCATATGTAACTTTTGAATATGTTGTATATTTGAGTTTCTATATAGAACTTTAAATAGCCTCTAAATAAAGGTCAGTATTTAATGTTAAACTAAACAATCAGATAACTACAAACAAGACTTTTACTGAAACTTCAAGTTGTTAAGGATCAGTGATTTACTTTAGGGTTTAAAAAAAGATTTAAATCATGCTTGAGATTAAATACAAACCAACTGTTGAGTTAAAAGGAAATAAGTGAATAATTACCTCTGCAGGAGAGGAAGGAGAGCAAGGAGGAGTTACAGGCAGGGACCTCGGTGATGAATCTCCTGAAGAGCCGGCTGAAGACGGGATCCTCCTGAGGCTCACCCTCGGGCTGGACCAGTCCGGGTCCTGGACGAGGGTGTAGGCCATCCTGAATCGCTGGTTCGTCTAAAAGACAGAAACAATCCCAAAATGTAAACCTCTGATAAATTGAAGAATATGTTTTCTAAAAAATTAAGTCCTCACATCCTCACATTACAAAGTTATGACCAACAATCAATAATTCTTCATGAAATGATTCAAAGTCACATTTCTATGAGTATTTACAGTAGAAAGTATTTTTTTAATATCTATATATTCTTGGTTTAATGTGTTATTAAAGTTTACACTCACATAGATTCATTCAGGATCAAACTTAAAGTTCCTGAACCAAACTTCTTTCACTGTTTCTTTCTTAACACAATATAAATGAAATAGACTATTTGAGTTTGAAAACAGTTAAAATCATTTAGTTTTTATAAAGATCACGACAGAAGCAGACATTATTATGTTTTAATATTTAATTTATTACATGTATTCATATTTGTTTGTGATAAAAAGGTAAACGGTCTTAAAACCTCTGAGTCCATGTTATCTTATTGAACTTTAAATGTGTGATCGTATCGATCTAGTTTTATTCAAATCATCAATCTTACGTCCTGCATGCTCAAACACTTGTTGAGGAGGAGAAACGTTTTCGTTGAAGATCTTTTGTGAAGAAATCCTTGAAAATATGAAACTTTTAAACCACTTTGGATATTTTCTGTTGTCTCTGAGTTTGTTTTTGTTCGAATAAATTCATTTTCGTATCTGGTCTATCACCATGGCAACCATGCAGCAGGTTACTATGGAGATTTAAAATGCTGTTTACTTTTTAAATATAGCTAACTTTATTTTAAAAGTGTATTTAAACTACAACATGTAAATTAAAAATGAGCTAGACTACAACATGTAAATTAAAAAAGAGCTAGGCTACAACATGTAAATTAAAAAAGAGCTAGGCTACAACATGTAAATTAAAAATGAGCTAGACTACAACATGTAAATTAAAAATGAGCTAGGCTACAACATGTACATTAAAAAAGAGCTAGACTACAACATGTAAATTAAAAATGAGCTAGGCTACAACATGTACATTAAAAAAGAGCTAGACTACAACATGTAAATTAAAAATGAGCTAGGCTACAACATGTACATTAAAAAAGAGCTAGGCTACAACATGTACATTAAAAAAGAGCTAGGCTACAACATGTACATTAAAAAAGAGCTAGGCCTACTCTCCTAGACAAAAAGAACATAAATAAAGTTAATGAATTAAGACCCTAACGATGAGAAACTAATAAAGGATGAAAACTGAGACAAACGCACATCAGTCCAACATCTGGGGCAAAGTTAGACTACTTTCATTAGTTCTTTTTTTGTTGTCTATTTGAACTCGACCTGGTCTAAACTCTTAAATTAAATTGTGTTACTATTTTCAGTGTCTGTCAAACGTCTGTCATGTGTTAATGTGAGTTTTAAATGTCATTTAATAAACTTTAATCATGCCTTGTTTAATCTCAAAGTTACGATCGTGTCGACAGTAAAACAGGAAGTTTTATTCAAAGAATCAATCTTACGTCGTCCATGTTGACACTCTTGAGCTTCGTGATGATGTTCAGTCGATGTTTGGAGAACAAAAAGTCCTTGATGAAGATCTTTGTCCAAGAAATCCTCCAAAATATCAAACTTTGAAACCACTGTGAATATTTGCTGCTGTCTCTCACTGAGATTTGTTTCAAAGTACTTTGACTTTGTTTTTGTTCGAATTACTTAATTTTTTGAATCGTCTCCTGGCAACCTGGGTTACTATGGAGATTTGAAGTATGCCTACACATTATTTAGGCTATTTGAATGTAGGCTATTTAATTCTACAATCTACATTTTTTTTAAATATATAAAACTGGAACTTATTTTTAGCCAATTTTTTTTTTTTATGAAATTTTACAGACAATCTAAAGTCTCACTTAAAGTAAAATGCACAAGTAACACATCTAAAGTGTTATCTCCTTTACAACAAAAACATACCAAAGTGTTTTTAAAGAGCAAGCACTTCATAGTCTTTGGTTTGGTAAACTACATTACAGTATATTCAAAATGGTAAATGGACTGGACTCACATAGCTCTTGTCTAGTCTTCTGACTATGAAAACACACTGCATGTAGCCTATAACATTCCCCACAGATTTGTTTGATTTTTTTCCCCCATATTAACCCTTACATGCATGAATTATAATATCAGGTAACCCGTTTTTTTTTTAATGCAATTTGCAAATTGCAAAAAAACCTAAAATGCAAAAATACTTGTATTTATTCATTTTGGAGTGCATTAACTTTTCATCTCATAAGTCCGATTTTTTTATCTCATAATTTTGACTTTTTATCTCATCATTTCGACATAATATGGGCAATAAAAAAATTCTCAACAAAGTTTAAATTTCAATATTTCTAACTGGTGGAAATGGGCTTCCATAGTCTGATTGGATTAAATATTAGATTTCACTATGCACTTTTAAGTTTATGGCACCATTAATCAATCAATCAATCAATCAATTTTTATTTGTATAGCGTCAACTCATAACAAGTGTTATCTCGAGACACTTTACAAGAAGCAGGTAAAATACCTTACTCTTTGTTATGTTACAAAAAGCAGGTAAAAGACCTTACTTATTGTTATGTTACAAAGATCCGGCCTATCCATCATGAGCACTTTAGCAAAGCAGCAAAAGTTACAGTGGTAAGAAAAAAACTGCCTTATTAAAAGGCAGAAATCTTCGGCTGGATCCCCGGCTCATGTTCTGGCAGGCCGTCAACCGACGATCTTGAGGAGCCATTAGTAAAGGAATTCAACCAACCAGGGCTCTCCAATTATTAAAGCCCCACAACGGCTATTTAGTTTTTAACCCTAAAATTGATGCTCCTAGTCTAACATATATAATTGTTTTCCAACAATGGGGAAAAAAACCTAAACTGTAGGCTATTTCATTAACTGTAGCCTACTTCCCCCCCACACACTATAGCCAATGGAGAATTCCTTCACAGCAATCGCTGGACCAAACTTTCTGCCCTAATTAGCCCACTCAGACCGAGACAAGAGTTGTTCCATGTCAAATGCTGAAGCAGAGTTACCCTAGAGCAAATCTAACAGGGGGAATCAGATAAAAAGTCATTAACAAAACTCCTAGTGAAGTCAATTCGGGGGCGGAGCGCACATGGAGCTCCGCCCCGAATTGCACACTGCAGGACTGTCTCGCCGCTATATTTATATTTTTTCCGCCATTAGCTTTCTCCATAGAGCCTGTTAGCATAGCTTCCAAGCAATATGGTGGATGTTAAGTTTTGATTCTGGGAGTGAGTTCCCACCCACTGATCTGTGATTGGTCCTTAACTTCAGTGGTCGAAAATATGAGGAACTAGCATTGTAGTTTCACCCCACTAACCGCAACAGCTTCCAGTGATGCAAAAATGGTCATTTTGTGTCACTGGAAGCTCCTTTTCAGACTTAGAAATACAAAGATTTCCCATCTCGAGAAAATGAGGGAGGGATGCACGACCATTCAAAAATACTACCAGGTTTCTAATGATACAAAGCTTAATGCAAATGGGTGAAGTATCTCTTTAAGTGAATGATGACATATCTGTTCAATTTAATTGTGTTTTATCTGTTTATAGTGATTAAAGGGGCCTATTTTTAGTTCATTCTCGCCACTGTTACCAGTGCAGGGAGGGATATTTAAGCACATAAACGTCTTAATGCTTCAGAGTTACAAAAAGTCCTGTGAGGAAACTATTCATGCTGATGAATGTTAACTTGCACTATGCAATTTATGCCATTTTATTTATGATAGTTACTAATGTAACTCAGGTTCTCTGAAACTTGAATTAGACATTTATTTTTATAAAAGTTTGTCTATTAACGTATTTACAGTTTTGATACCTGAAGAGAAATGTAAGCATTGTTGTACAACTAAACTGAGATTTTGATTTGCCTTATGGGTTTACTGAACTATTACACTCATTCTATTTTGACAGTAGCCAGTAGCAATTGATTTGATTACAGAATGATAATTGAGAGAAATGATCTGGCCTCATTTCTAGGTCAGGTTTTGGTGACGGGCTGGAAATCATCAGACAGCCCGAGGTCCATTCCACAGAGGACTACGGATTCCAGATTGTCCTCAGATCCAGATATTCACAGGTTCCAGTGTTTCCAGATTGCACACAGATTCCCAGTCCTGTTGGCTGGGTGGTGAGCTGGATCGTGACTGTGATTTTTACTTTAGAAGGATTTTCCCTTCCTTGCTCATCGTGTGGTATGTCAAACACTGACACACATTCCTAAGGGCCCCAACGGTTGAAAACTAAACTCAAGGGACAAAAAGGGTTTTCCTTTCGTTCGCACTTTATTATTTTAGTTTGTTATTTTTCACATCTGTCATACCTGTTTATCTATGTATGTATGAACCATATTTTGAGTATTTAATATACAGGTTCAAACTTTCATTCTGGTGTGGAAATTCTCTTTATTGATATTCAAATTCTCTGGCTCTTAACAATCTAGTTTATTTTGATATTGGTCCACATTCACATTGATGACAACATATAAGATAAAATTCTAATATTGTTTAGACCATTACTAAACTGTAAGAAGGGCTACAGAAGCAATACAAATAGATAGAAATCAAAAAGAGCCGCAAGCGACAATTATAGGGGTCGAAGCATTGGGATTGCATTAAAATAAAGTTGTCATTTCTGAGTTGTTGTCTTATCTTTTTTTGAAGTCCCATGACTTTCTGTTTATAAATGTGTGTTACTTGATGTTTTATAAACCACTTAATATTTCATTCAATTCAATTATAAATATTACTAGTATTAGTTGCAACGTTATAATAGTCATTCACATATTGTTTATGAATGGTTTATAAACCATGTATAAAGCAATTGTTAAAGTGTTATAAACATCAATTCCAACTTTATAATAACCATCCAAATGAAGTTAATAGATGCTCTACACATTATTTATGAACCATTTACAAAGTATTATAATCTTCAGTTCCAACTTTATAATAACCATCCAGATAATGATTGTAGATGGTTTAAAAACCAATTATTAATCATTGATAAAATATGAATTATCTATCTAAAAAATATTTATAGATGCTTTACAAAGTATCAGTAAGGGATTATAATCTTCAGTTCCAACTTCATAATAACCATCTAAATAATGTTAATAGACGCTTTATAAAATATTTACAAACCATGAACAAATATCTGGTCCATAGCATTACAAATCATTAGCAAACATTATTAACTATCATTTCATTGTTTGTTAACAGTAAATAACTATGAACTCATGGTTAATTTACTATCTATTTACCCTTATTTACCCTTGCATGCATTTATTTTTTTCATTTCGATTCAATAATCGTTTAGGAAGAGAAGCACCATGATTAAACTATAGGCTATTGTTACCTATTTATAGCCAAACAAAACTGAACATTCACAGCCTCAGCATTATAAAGAATTTAAACACATATTTTATTTCTTCCTATTTCCCTCTTTTCACCAACATTATATTTTAAACTGGGAATTTCCTTTTTCTTGGGCTGTGCGCCTCTCCCCCAGCTCGTGTGCTCCTCTCCATAGTGCGCTCCTCTCCTCCCTCTAAAGCCCACTGCTGCTACTCTGTAGGACACTTGAATTGGGGGACCTCACCACTGCTTGTACCCCCGTCTTCGATACCTTTTTCCAGAGCATTTATGTCCGATCAGACACAGCACTGGCCAGCTGTCTGGAGCACAACAATGTGCAGAGTGTTGCGCCTGAGCGCCACAGAGGACACAGCTCACACCTCCTGCATGTATGACAATTCATCTTCAAAAGATGGAGGGAAGAGAGGCCCTGTTTAATGCCGAGGTTTTCTTATAAGCCCAATTTTCTTTTTGCAATATTCAGATTTATTTTCTATAACTTGAAAATATTGTACGTTTATTTGCCTCTTCCACTGATACCTATTTTGCGCTTGCAGTCATCCTGCTTTCCGTCCAAACTCTCCATGACGTAAACCAGTAGAACACACAAAAACCTAACTTAAATACCGTAGTACCGCCTCCACAAGGTTTGCACCTGTTGTCATTCACGCTAATGTTCTTAGTAGATCACCGGCAAATCGCACACCAACCAAACGTGCAATTTTTTGGAGTGAACACGCAATTTAGTACTCTTTAAATGGGAGCTTAGTAAATCTGACCCTTTGTGCATCGAGTATATTGACATGACAAAAGCACTAAGAACAAGATCAGTTGCAACAGGGGTCATTAGTCTGATTCACATCTTCAACACTAGGAGCACACAGGATACATAGCCTGCTTATCCATTAGAGGTGCCCTGTCCAAGCCCCTTACTTTTAATCAGCTGTGTTCAATTTGCATTTTCACATGGCATTATTTTATATACTTATTTGAAAGTAAGGGTGTAGCCCGGTTGAAAATTGGGCTCTGTAGTGTTTTCTAATGTATTATTGTGTGTTTTCTAATCTGTCAGTCAGGATAGTGTCCCTCAGATTCTGCTCCCATTGGCTGGTTCACTGAATACAGACTCTCGATTGGCTATGGGAGATTAAGTCCCGCCTCCAAACCAAAGAAACCAAACGAGTGCTACTCAGGGAAACTTATTTCGAACCAGTATAACATTTGATAAAAAAAAAGTCTAGCTTGCAGTTAGACGACACTTTGAGAAGAGGGAGAGATAACCACCAGGAGCTTGAGAGCTGCAGTGTCTTGGCTAGGTTATTGAGGTATCCTAGATTGGATGTGGATTCTCTTGACGAACGAGATGGCGAGCCGACCCTGAACCTGTGAGGAGGGAATCATCATTTCTTCTATCCCATCACTTGATATCAGTGTGGTAGGACTGTTGAAGCCCTATGGTTGAAGCCCGACTTAAGACCACCTGACTTTTGGATCTTTCAAAATAAGAGCTCTTGAACTGAATGACATTGACCTATCTGACTAAATCTTAACTGACTTCAACACAAGAACATTCAAACTTAAGGAACTTTCAACTCTTTAAAGAGACTTTTGGAAGGGATTTGTTTTTATTTGTTGTTTATGAACACTGTAAACATTTTTGTTAATGCTGTTAATGCTGCATTTCATATTTCAAAAGTATTTCGTGCTGGTTTAAAGGGAACCATTTTGTGTTCAATATATATTTTATATAGTACACTGTGGCTCCAGTTCTTATTGTGTCTGTCAAATTACTTTTAAACCCCTTCCTGAGAACCTATAGACAGATTCAACTTATTTTCTTACTTCCACATCGCAATGTTTCAAATATTTGTTCACAGATGCAACTTATTTTCAAATGGCAATATTTAAGAGTATTTATTTTGTTTGCAAGTAATGCAAGTTATTTATTTTCTACTGTTTGAGAGAACTTGGTTTTTCTTTAAACTAAGACGTTTTCAATTCAACCAATGCTTTGTTTTCAGTTCAAATCTTTCAAATAAATAAACATAAATAGTTCATTTGTGTGTTTCCTTTATTTGTTAAAAATCACAAAGCCATGCACTCTTACATGAGAAGAAATATCCCAGAATTAATAGTTGAGGATATTTACAGTACAGACCATGTCAGTGAACCATGAGGGTAACAAAAACAAAAGAATCCTTCATTAGGCTAATCGAGGTCAAATGTTCAACTAAACATGATATTGACTTGAGGTTATATTTTCCAGCCCTATTGTGCACTGTTTCAACATACTTTTTGTCTGTATCTAGATGCGTTACTTGTGGATCCTCCGTCGGCGTGAATAGCATGACGCGCTCCTCTCCTGCTTGTGTGTAGCTGGACACGCCTGATCAGTGTGTACGGCTCACTGCAAGTCTTGTAACTCTTCGCTGTTGTTGTGTTTTTGTTTGTATTACTAGTGTATTTATGTTCAGGGACAGGGACTGCTTGCGGGGCTCGTACCTGCCCCTCTGGTGTGACGGTGCTGCATTCATTCAGGAATAACTGCTGCTTTGCCTCGACACGGCTTCGTTGAGCTTCGTTTTGCCTGTTTTGCCTCTGTGCTGCTTCACCTTGCTGCCTTCTTTGAGCTTGCTTTGCCTTGCATGACTTCTTTCGCTGGCTGCTTGGTGTGTGATTCTTATGTGTATTCATGTAGTTGTCAGCAGTGATAGTGCAGGGTATACGTTTCTTATTTAACTGTCTCCATAGACTGTAACCACTTCCAAATCTCCTCCGATTCACACCAATGATTGATTGACTGTAGAATGTTGCAATTTTTTGTAGGATGGTGAGGGAATCACTCTTCCTACTCTGTCTGTAATTGGCTAGTACACACCAATTATGGAAGAGTAGTTTTGCATGTGCATTTTTACAGCAGAGGCCATTAATCCTCTGCTGGACAGGACACTTAAGAACATTTTTTTAGGGAAACATTAAGGCACCACTACAACACTGGTTGTCAGCCCTCCTTTTGCAGGTCAATTTAAGGGGTTCATGTACTAAATGTGGGGTTGATTATATGCTTATTTTGCTCTTGATTTGCTGTTCATATTTTTTTTTTCATCTTTTGCCTATCTAGTAGCTGAGCCTGCTACACGTTTCCGTAAATGGTATTGTCATGTTTTTGTTAATGAATTTAGTTAGTCAACAGGAGACATCAACATTTTTTATATTGAATTTTCATTATCTTTTCTATTTTTGTTTATTGATTTTTTAAAAACATCAGAACCTAATTGGGCTCAACTGAGTGATTTATTTTCTATTTTCTTTCATTATTTGTTTCTGGGTTATTTTGATTCTTAACTTGCAATTGCAGGTTGTTTTGGCGGCATTTATTTAGTAATCGAAATGAATCTGTTAAACGGTGGCTGCCAACCCTATACCATTTGGTAAATTTTGTTTGTAAATTGTGTTTTGTTATGTTCTTTTGCTAAGTACAACCCCACCAATATACTTTGCAGTTGCTGAGAGGTGGTGGGGCTGGTGTCCCAGGTGGTGGTTTCCCCCTTCCTGTTAGCTGTGTATCCTGGTCTTGATTTTGCTTCACTTTAGTCTGTGCGAATGACTGCAACTGGTTTTTGTCTGTCATATGTTCTTTTACACCAAACAAGTGGACAAAGGATGCTATTTTAGCAACATTTGGTCCATACTCTGCCAGTAAAGGGGATAGTTGGGTTGCCATACCTTACCTTTCCTCAGGCCTGGCTTCTTCTGTGTGCATGTCCTCTTATTTGGTGCTTATTTGGTTGCATGTGATTTTGCTGTTTCCTATCCCCCTGTGTGTTCTTTGTCTTGCAGTTGATTGTAATCAATCTACTGAATACTGTTGGTGGTGAAGCCCTCAGTAACCCTTTTCCCTTCACTTTTCTCCTCCTTTGGGTTCCCCAGGCGCCCTTCCCCCTGTACTGGTAATGTCAATCTATCTATATTGAAGCTTTTTTTTTTTTCAATATCTATTTAATTAAAACGATCAATTTCTGCAACTTGAAGTTCACATCTCTGCCCCATTCTTTTGATTAAACAGACCTGGGTGTTTTGGGGATGTTGTCTGGGTTAAATTCCCAATATGTCGGTGTCTTTCCCTTGGTCTGATCAATCTTTTGAAGCTGATTCTGGATTTCTTGTCCCTCCATAGAAAACCTGTAAATAACTTGAATACATTAGGGGGAATTTAAGTGGTAAAGCTGATATAAGAAATAATAGTCTACGTAAAATATTCATCTTAATCAATTCTGCCCTTCCACATAGTGAAATAGGTCAAACTGGATCATCTTAAGGAGGTGTGGGCCATTTAAATCAAAAATCTCCTGTATGGGAGTCCTGATGTTTAAACATTGTCTATTTTGACATCAAGTGGAATACCCAATGTAGAGAATATTTTGTCAAGTTTAGGAATCGTCCACACCAACTTTTTCCCATGGTGACTGAAACCTGGCTGTGTCGAGATGAATATGTTAGTTTGAATGAATCCACTCCTCCCAGTCATTTTAGTACTCATATACCTCGAGACACTGGACGAGGTGGTGGAGTAGCAGCTATTTTTAATTCCAGTCTTTTAGTTAACCCTCGACCAAAGCTGAATTTTTCTTCTTTTGAAAGCCTTGTTCTTAGTCTTCCACATCCAGTCTCAAGAACCTTTCAGCCAGTTCTAGTTGCTGTAGTTTACCACCCTCCTGGCCCATATTCTGAGTTTCTATCTGAATTTGCAGAATTTTTATCAGACTTAGTCCTTAGCAGTGATAGAATAATTGTTGTAGGTGACTTCAATATCCATGTGGATGTTGATAATGATAGCCTGAGCACAGCTTTCATGTCACTGTTAGACTCTATTGGTTTCACCCAGGGTGTAAACAAAACTCATCGTTTTAACCACACCCTGGATCTTGTTTTAGCTTATGGAATTGAAATCCATAACCTTACAGTTTTCCTAGAAAATCCTCTGCTATCAGACCATTTTTTTTATTACATTTGATTTTGTCCTACCAGAATTACCTCTGCCTGGAAGAGGTGTGCTCTCTAGAAGTTTGACGGATAGTGCTGTGGCTAGATTTAAGGAAGCTATTTCAGCTGTTTTTGATTCAGTACCGTGTTTTAACCCAGTTGGAAACTCTTATGATAGCTTTAGTCCCTCTCAGCTAGATCAGTTTGTTGATAGTGAAGTGGATTCGCTGAGAGTTACTCTTGATTCGATTGCTCCCCTGAAACAGAAGGTTGTCAAGCGGCGGAGAGTGGCTCCATGGTTCAACTCAGAAACCCGTACTCTGAAACAATCGTCGCGGAATTTTGAAAGAATATGGCGCTCGACCAAAACGGTAGAATCTCGTTTTTTCTGGCAGGATAGTCATAGAAGATATATGAAGGCTCTACGTCACGCCCGAGCTGCCTACTACTCCTCTCTAATCAGGGAAAACAAAGGCAATCCTAGATACCTTTTCAGCACTGTAGCCAGGCTGACAGAGAGTCATGGCTCCATTGAGCCTTGTATTCCTTTAGCCCTCAGCAGTAATGACTTCCTGAGCTTTTTCAACAACAAAGTTCTAGACATCAGAGACAAAATTGGTAACCTCCTGCCCTTACCTGGTGCAGATACGTCTGATACGGCAGAGACAGTTCCAGGACCAGATATTAGTCTCGATTGTTTTTCTCCAATCGACCTTTCAGAGCTATATTCCATTTTTTCTGCGTCTAAACCGTCAACCTGTATTTTGGACCCAATCCCAACCAAGCTGTTTAAGGAAGTCTTTCCCTTAGTTAGCAACTCCATATTAGATATGATCAATATGTCTTTACTGGCAGGCTATGTACCACAGGCATTTAAAGTAGCGGTAATCAAACCTCTACTTAAAAAACCTACTCTAGATTCAGGAACTCTAGCTAACTACAGGCCTATATCCAACCTTCCTTTTTTCTCGAAGATCCTGGAGAAGGTGGTAGCTGAACAGCTGTGTGACTTTCTCCATGACAACAGTTTATTTGAGGAGTTCCAGTCAGGATTTAGAGTCCACCATAGCACTGAGACTGCACTAGTTAGAGTTACAAACGATCTACTTCTAGCCTCAGACAGGGGACTTCTGTCTGTGCTCGTCTTGTTAGATCTTAGTGCTGCTTTTGACACCATTGACCATCAGATCCTGTTGTACAGACTGGAGCATTTGCTTGGAATTACAGGGACTGCTTTAAGTTGGTTTGAATCCTGCTTATCAGACCGATCTCAGTTTGTACATGTTAATGATGAGTCCTCTATGCACACTAAAGTTTGCCATGGAGTCCCACAAGGTTCAGTGCTTGGACCAATTCTCTTTACATTATATATGCTTCCTCTGGGAAATATTATGAGGAAACACTCCATACAGTTTCATTGTTATGCAGATGATACTCAGCTTTATGTATCAATGAAGCCCGATGGTACCAGTCAGTTATGTCAGCTAGAAACATGCCTTAAGGACGTTAGGACCTGGATGACCAAAAATGTTTTGCTACTTAACTCAGACAAGACTGAAGTTATTGTGCTAGGCCCTAAGAACCTCAGAGAGACTTTTTCTAGTGATTTGACTGTCCTTAATGACATCAGCCTGGCATCTAGCACCACTGTTAGGAATCTAGAAGTTATTTTTGATCAAGATATGTCTTTTAGCTCTCACATCAGTCAAGTTTCAAGAACAGCCTACTTTCACCTTCGTAATATATCCAAGATCAGGAATATCCTGTCGCAAAGTGATGCAGAAAAACTTGTTCATGCATTTGTTACCTCCAGACTGGATTATTGTAACTCTCTTTTGTCAGGGTGCTCTGGTGGGTCTCTAAAGACTCTTCAACTGGTCCAGAATGCTGCAGCTCGTGTACTGACCAGAACCAGGAAATGGGACCACATCACTCCTGTCCTGGCTTCTCTGCACTGGCTCCCTATACAGTCTAGAATAGAATTCAAGATCCTTCTTCTCACCTACAAAGCTCTAAATGGCCAGGCACCATCTTACCTGAAGGAGCTACTAGTGCCGTACTGTCCCTCGAGAGCGTTGCGGTCCCGGAGTGCAGGCCTGCTGGTGGTACCTACAGTCTCTAAATGTACTATGGGGGGTAAAGCCTTCAGTTATCGGGCTCCTCTCCTCTGGAACCGCCTTCCAGCCGGGGTCTGGGAGGCAGACACAGTCTGTATTTTTAAGAATAGACTTATAATAAATCTTATAGTTAGGGCTGGTGCTGGTGTAGACCAGCTCTTAGTTATGCTGCTATAGGCTTAGACTACCGGGGGAACTGGCACCCTGAGCTCCTCTCTCTCTCTCTCTCTCTCTGTGTGTGCATATACAGTACATCATATTACTGCATGTATCTATCTATAAATCTCAGTCACTAACCACCTACTTTCCTGGGAGCTCTTGTTTGCCACACGCGCTGCATGTTTTCCTCCGTGCCGAGCACGGTATTCTTTCACGGTGGGGAGAAGTACCAAAGCAGTTGTTGCATCTTTTCTTTATAACTCCCCTCCCCATATCCGCCAGAACACTTTTTTTGCGTTTGTTCCATTCCCTTTGCCTGAATCTCAGCAAGTGCCATGGTTCTGCCGAGTGAGAGGAGCTCTGTCAGCGTCATCTCTGGTTTCTGTAGTGCTTGAGGCCGCGGATTATTACATGTGCACGATTGAATAATTATAATAATACATTTTATTTAAAGGCGCCTTTCAAAACTCTCAAGGTCACCTTCCAGAGCAGAGATAAAAACAACAAAGTAACAACACAATGATACAATTAACATTAAAAACACAAATGTACTGGATGTAAAGGAGTTATGAGAACGGGTGGAGAATGATCAGACTGAATATGCTAGTTTAAAAAGATGTGTTTTGAGGTGAGATTTGAAAATGGTGAGAGTGTCGATATTACGGATTTGTGGTGGGAGGGAGTTCCAGAGGTGGGGGGCAGAGCGGCTGAAGGCCCTGGACCCCATGGTGGACAGGCGGGCGGGTGGTGCAGTGAGTTGAATGGAAGAAGAAGACCTGAGAGTGCCAGTAGGTGTGTTGATGTGCAGGAGTTCAGAGATGTAAAGCGGAGCGAGGTTGTGGATGGCCTTGAAGGTGAGGAGCAGAATTTTGAAGGTGATGCGATGTTTAACCGGGAGCCAATGAAGCTGCTGTAGGACAGGGGTGATGTGATTAACAGAGGGCGTTCTGGTAATGATGCGAGCGGCAGAGTTCTGGACCAGTTGAAGTTTGTGGATGGACTTGAGAGGGAGACCAAAGAGAAGGGAGTTGCAGTAGTCAATGCGAGATGTAACCGAGATGGGTGTTGACGAGGATGGCAGTACTGCTGGGAGTGAGGGACGGGTGGAGGCGATTAATGTTACGTAGATGGAAATAAACAGACTGGGTGACATTATTGATGTGAGCTTGGAATGATAGTGTGCTGTCTAGGATGATAATCATAGTTTTGATCTCTCTTTCGACATCAGGAAAGTCACAGGTTGCTGCTAATTGCCACATCCTTGTGCGATAGGAGAGTTTCGCCAGCTAGTTGTTAAGCTTGTCTGAATTTCTAAGTCTCATATGCTATGTTCATTTTAGGGGAGAAGTACCCAGTGAGTTTGTCCTTTGCACATTTATAATCCTTTGCTTTCCCGGTGTTAGTAAGTGTATCAAATATGTCTTGTACACCTTCACTGGAATAGTGTAGAAGCATTGCACGTTTCCTTGTATCATCCTTTACATCCAGTGCAATTATGAAGTTCTCAAAACACTGTAGCCACTTCTTCCAACGGACGGACGAGTTCTGATCTTCAGTGATATCGAAGGCAGGGAACGGCGGCAATGCAGCAACCATGTTTGTGTCCAAAAAAAAAAAAAGTTTAATCCTCAAAGTTTCTAAATCTTCAACACATGGTTTTAAGGTTCTTTAGTTAGATTTCTGGTAGCATAACATTCTGTGTTGTGTCTGCTCTCATAGCCTCAGTTTTCTTCTTCATTTTTCCAACACATCTTTCAAACATGAACCAAGAGGGCCCCCTTGTGGGCCAAACAGAACACTACCAAATTACAGCATCACAAGCATAAAACATAAACATTACATGGACCAGCTCCTTGTTATGCTGCTGTAGGCTTAGACTGCCAGGAGAACTGGCATCCTGAGCTCCTATCTCTCCCTCTCAAATCATATTTCTGAATGTCACTATCAGTGAGGGCACGCTGCAAGCTGACTGCCTTACCTTCACTCACTGGAGCCACCAAACCGTACACTCGGTAACGCTCTTTGATGGTAAGTCTAATATGCCAACTGCTGTCCCGACGGCATCCACGGTGAAATCTTCACGTCCATTCTACAAACTGACCGGCTACCTGGTGTTTACACTACCACTGGCAGGTGATGTTCATTCAAACCCTGGACCAGCAAATAAGGTGGAGCAAAAGACGCCGTTAACCGCAACTGAATCACACCATGGAACAAAGAGCAACGCTACCCTGCTAAATGACGTTTTTAACCCCAGTGTTTGTGCACGCAAAGAACTTAAAAGCAAAACGGCGAATAAATGGAACTTTAATTTATCAAAGGTCTTATGGGATAAACGAACAAAGCCGAAAGGATTACTTGGCGGACATTTAAATATTAGAAGCATGGTATCCAAGACCGAGCAACATGAAAAATTGCTGATTGACTCCATCATGGATTTTCTTTTCCTTTCTGAAACATGGCTTAGTAAGCTCTGAGTGCTTTTGTTATACCTGCATACCATGTTTTTAGAAGAGACAGAAAATCCGGCAGAGGAGGAGAAGTTTCTTGTTTGTTCGAGATAATTTCAAATGCGCAGAAGTGCACCTGAACTCCTCAGAGGACTTCTGTATTGTCCCCTCATGTGTCTTTTATCATTGTTGGTATTTATTGAACCCCTAATTCTAATAATTTATTTTATGATAAACTTGACTTATTATTGAAAGAAATTGGCACTAAAATGTATTTAATTTTATTTGGTGATTTTAACACCAGATAGAGAAAGCAAACAGGAAAAACTCATAAGTATATCTGATCAGTATTATCTTACTCAAATAATTAAAGCACAAACACAAATAGATCTCATATTAAGTAATAAACCGGAAAGAATCACAGAAACATTTAATTTTGTAACAGGCATGTCAGATCATAATCTGACTTTAATTGGAAGAAAACTCACCAAACAACGATATTTATACAGACAGAAGAGAGTAAGTGCTTTTTTAGTGTGATACCTAAAAATGTAGTCAGTCAACTCGAAAATACAGTAAAGCAGCTGGACTGGAATGACATCCTGCAGTCCAATGATCTAGAAAAGGCATCAAACATATTGATGGAAAGAGTTAATTGGACAAAAAGTGAATTTTCTAAGAAAGTCCCTCCCTCACGCAAAAAAATGAAGTTGCCAGGGGCATCTCTGGACATTAATTAAGTAGAGAGGCGTAGCATTAAAAACAGCACTTAAATCTGGGTTAACACATGATAATAGAACATTTCAGGATTTAAGAAATAAAGTAGTAAAAGAAATAAGACAGGCAAAAGCTAACTATTTTATTAAATTAATTTATGAGTCTCAGGAAAATAAGAAATCAATTTGGGAAAATATTAAAAACATCTTAAAGAAGGAGGACAAATCAACTCAAAATTTGACTTTAAAGGAAAAATCAAGTGATAGAAGATAAAGAAGAAGTTGCTGAGATCTTTAATTCATTCTTTGTGTAGTCAGTGCAATGTTTAGCCAAGCATTTTTAAGACCAATAGTTTTTAGACCATCAAATAATGAATTATCTGATTTTACTATTGAAAATGTTTCTGAATCCACAGTAATGAAAGTGTTAGACTGCCTTAAAGGGTCTAAATCTAAGGATGTATTCAATATCGATGCTAAATCTGTAAACGATTATAAATCAATACTATTAACCCATTTGATAAATCTTTCAATAACAAATTCTTATTTTCCTTCCTCTTGGTAGACTGCAGTGGTGACTCCTGTTTTTAAATCAGGCGAAAGAACTAGTCCATCAAATTATCAACCTATTAGTATCCTCCCAATAGCTTCTAAAATCGCAGAAAGGGTAGTTTGTAGTCAACTAGTCTCTCATTTAAATGAAAGTGAACATCCACTGCAATTTGGCATTCGAAAGAACCTTTCAACAGAAACAGCAAACCGCTTTTTTGTTGAAAAAGTCAAAAGTTATCTTGACAAGGGTGGTGCCGTGTTCTCAGATTTTAAGAAGGCATTCGACACATGTTAACAATAATGTTTTACTATCAAAACTATAAATATTTAATTTTTCTGAAAGTGCACTGGCATGGATGCAATCCTATTTTATTTTTTTTAAAGATTTATTTTTGGGCTTTTTGTGCCTTTTTTTAATGGATAGATAGGACAGTGACTATCCATCACTGTCGGAGTCGGAAATCAGGGAGAGAGAGTGGGGAATGACATGCGGGAAAGGAGCCACAGGCTGGATTTGAACCCGGGCTGCCTGCTCGGAGGACTACAGCCTCCATACATGGGGCACGCGCACTAACCACTGCGACACCAGCGCCCCAGATG
This sequence comes from Labrus mixtus, assembly GCF_963584025.1. NCBI lineage: Eukaryota > Metazoa > Chordata > Actinopteri > Labriformes > Labridae > Labrus > Labrus mixtus. The sequence continues at coordinate 781,522 of NC_083620.1, read as the reverse complement.
TAATCCTATTTAAATGAGAGAAGTCAATGTACAAGAGTGGGTGATAAGATTTCCTCACTTACCAGCTGTACTGCTGGGGTCCCTCAAGGGTCCATCCTTGGACCAATTTTATTTAGCGTATTTATAAATTATTTCCCTCAAGTTGCAAAGTCTAAAGAAGAAGCTTCTGCTAAACTGACAGCTGCTATGAGCAGGGTGTCAGATTGGCTCACTCAATCCTGTGTGACTCTAAATTTAAACAAAACTGTCTGCATGTATTTTACAGCAAGGAGAGACAACTCAGTGAATCCTGACATTCTGATCAATGGTGAAGTCATCACATCTGTGACACATGTTAAATATCTGGGCATTATACTTGACACAAATTTATCCTTAAAAAAGCAAGTCAAGATTCAAACAGTTAAATTTAATGTAAATAATTTCAAAAGCATCAGGCATCAGTTATCCTCATCCGCGGCAAAGCTCTTTGTATACACTTTGTTATTTCCACATTTGTCTTATTGCATTACAACTTGGTCACAGGCGAATGTCACTCAAGCCTGTGCACTCACTCTACAAACACATCTTAAAAGTATTAGATAAAAAGCCATGGGATTATCATCATTGTAATATCCTGAAGAAATATAATTTCTTCAACTTTGATAATTTCCTTTTTTTACTCTGATACCTGCCTGATGTTTGAAATTATTAATAATCTTGCTCCCCCTCCCCTTAGAGAATGCCTGGCCCAACCCAGCTGTGGCAGAGCAGGGAGGACTCGAGCATCCACCAGGTGGGACTAGGTGTCACAGTTCAGAAGGTTGACATTTAATCAATCAGCAATTTCAATTACAGCAGTGACAAAGAGGAACTATACCTACAGACACTAGACATTTAGGAAATCTTTTTGGCCATAATCTCCATGTTCCTTTTATGTGAGACTGATATGTGAACACTGTAAATGTTTCAATCAAGGTGTTAGAGGTAATAAAATGATTATGGATACCAACTGCCATAAATAAAGATTAGAAGAAGAACTTATAATTCAGACGTCACAACAAGATGGCAAATGCACTATATAGTGCACTACATAGTAAGTAGAGGGTTATTTTGGACACAGCCTGTGTGAAAATGGCAATTTTAACAAGAAAGTTTACTTGTGTACCAGATCTTTCCTTTAAAATAATCAACAAATGGGCTGATGAATTTGACAGGATCCCCCAAAGGCTTAAAAAAGGATACAGCAAATGGAATGAGCATTATATCCACAATGTTACACGGACCACCGGAACAACAAAAGAAGTCAGCGAAACCAAATAATTAGCTTATAAAAGTGTTAAACAGACTCTGACATTGTTGTTTGACTAATGACTGCATCGATAAAGACCATTGCCATTTGCAATTCATATGTAACATTCACAGGGAAATTGTTTGACTGTTGTCATTATTATTTCAAACAGCCTTCATATTTGGTTCTGATAAGAGCAGATACACACCACTCTGTTCATACTGCCTTTTTTATTTTGTAGCTTTAATTTGAGCCTCTGAGGGGAATTAAATACTTGTTCAATGTACACAGGATTTTGCAGAGATGTGGCCCTACAGAAGAGTTATAACAAAGTTCAATCAATCAATCATTATTTGTATAGCGCCAATACATAACAAGTGCCATCTCCAGACACTTTACAAAAGAGCATTTGGAATAATATGCAGGAAGGATTTCTCCTTTGTGTACTTGTGTTCCTGTTGTCATTGAAAACTTCATATTGAAAACAATTGACATGAATGCAATTAGTTGCAGCTGGTCCAGGATGAGCTCATTTCAACTACTTTAGCCTACACAAAGTAGCTAGTAACAATTATTTTATGATCATGTCTGAAATTGTTCATCTTCAAAGTAACAATAAATGATAGGCCTAGCTGTCCGAATAATTTACAGGGAGTTGAAAAGCTAACTGATCTAGGCCTAAATGTCTCTGAATCGGTTTTGAAAAGAAGCATGGCTAGGAAAAAAAAAGCTTATTTCTTAAAGAAAATCATACCTACGTAACCTACAAATGTTTTAAACAACTGAGATTTACCTCATACGATTTAGTGTAGCCTAAACTCTGGAATGCAGGTATTTACGATGCACACGTGAACGCCTCATGGGATTGAGCCGACTTTGAAGCTGGCGCGTTGAGCCAAACTCCAGTGAATTAAAACCACACGGACCAACCACCCGGCCGACCGAGTGAGCAGAGACAGTGTAGAGCAGACAGTCGATCACAAAGTGAAAATACAAGTGTTTAATTTGAGTTGACCTGCTTCTTCTCGACTCTTTGGCTCGTTGAAACAAATGAAGAACAGCGAGTTGACAGGCTGGCTCCACTAGGCTACTGTATCTGTTCTCTCCTCCCCCTCCTCCACCCGCTCCACCACAACCAGGAAATCGTCGAGGTGTGCTACTTTATACTTCTGGTTTCTCCCAGTTTTCGAGTGTAGCTGTGGGCTTTTGGCGGAGTTTTTCCGTTATTATTTCACCACTTTGACATTAAGAGCCGGGTTTCAGCACTGAAGTCAGACAAACTTGCCTACCAGGAGAGGATCTCCACTCCGAGCGAACAATGAGGTGGGTAAAGCAAATCCCTTCATCTTCATTGTGTTCCCAGGCTACATTTTGTGTTACGGCCTCGGTTCACTAAAGCGACTGATACGTGGTGACACTGTGATGTTTTATGAGTTCTGCAGAGTAGTGTAACCTACAGTAGTTGTTGTAGAGGTGTACTGAAATAGATGTTTCGGTGGTGATTCACTCACAGGGTTCAGCTTGAAACGGTGCAGCAGGTTTTTTGTTACATTTCCCAACAAATAATCGGATGTTTCGTGTGTCAGGAAGTAGCCTAGAAGTGTTTGCAAGGTCGTAGTGGGTGCCAGCTACCACCTGTTCACGTGTGAACACTTTTAAGTAAGTATTCATGAACTGTAGGCTAGTGTAGGTTAGACCAAAAAAAAAAGAATCGGCTTCAAAAACTCTGGACTCTTGTTTCACTACAGGGGCGTATAGCAGTTTAACACCGCTTCCATGTCTAAACCAAAATCACTATCACATAATAAAACAGTGATAGAAAAGGGGAACAGGTTATTTGTAATAAAGTGCTTGCTCAAACATTAACGGAACTAGGTGACTTGCATGAAGGCACTGCAGCAGGATGGGTTTTTTCTTTTTTCGTCATTTATAACTTCATAATACATTTGCTTGCTGCCTCGATCATGGTCCTATGTATTCCATGACCCTTCTCCAAATCTAGCCTCTTCTATCTTTTTTTCTCTCTTAGGGAATACAGAGGCTTGCAACGAAATCAAATTGCTCTGTTGAAAGCTCATGTCCACAAATTCCACATCCCGACAAAGACAGTGCACTTTGTAATCTAGCTCTGAAGCCATTACTGCAGGATGGGCTTTCTCTTGGCTGACTTCTTAGCGCTTTACAGATGCAGGTTTAATTGTGGACCATGTGGTACATCAGAGACTGATGTGGGGAATTATTAAACTAACCTTGTTAATGAAGGCATTGAAAAAGTAGTGCATAACTTACTGTTTAAGTTGCACTAAAGGCATCTGTCTGTTTTAACTTGTTGATACACTTTTAAATATACAATCAGTTTAAAAAGTAAGTGTGGGATTCACACATACATTCATCGTACATAATACAAATCATTACACAGCATGCTGTAAGAGAATCTATTGTGGAAATGACCAGTATGAGTCACAATACACTCCATACTGTAATTATCAAAAGTAAGGAGCCTTTCTGTCTCTATTCAGGTTGATGATCTTAAATGTGGTATCTGTCAGCGGGTCATGCACTCTTTGATCCCTGTTTGATGATTGTAGGTCTTATTTTACTTACTGCTCCTGCCAGCCCTTCATTTTGGCCTTAACAGCCTATGTCTCCTTGAATAATAGGCAGAGACTGGAATGCGGCTCCACTCATGTTCATTGTCATTTGTGCCTGTGGTATGTGAGTGTTGACACAGAAGCGCAGTCAGTTGGTCAAAAGTACAACAATTTGACCTAGTTGAGAAAGTTGTTCAGTAATAAATCCTAAATTGAAGCTGCCTGTACAACATTAAAAAGAGTGTTCACTTGTACAGCTGCATCATCACTGATTGACTGGTGCACATAAATTGAAGATGCAAGGATGCTACTGAAATTTGGAAAATACCCACGTGTTATACTTTTGTGATTTTTTTTACACTGAACATGTTTGCATATTTCCTAACCTGTTTTTATTTCTCCATTGTGTTTCTATGTACCATAACTCTGTTTAGAGCCTTGCATGAGTAAGTATTTCATACCATCTTACCATTTTGTAGATGGGCCTGGGTATTGTCAAGAACCTCACAATTAAATTTGTTTTAGATTTCTTTGGGTCACGATTAGAGGTGGGGAAAAAAATCGATTCATATAAAAATCGAGATTCTTATCTTCTGAGATTTAAAATAGATTCATCACTTCCAAAATCAAAAAAAAAATGTGTGGCTAATCGGTCACTCCCTGTTAAGTGCTTAGGCTAGCTCTTTAACTCAGCAGAATGCCAAAAGGAGCAGCAACAAATTCAGCCAGTCTCACATTTGACTGGAGTAGATCCTGAAGTTTGAACTCATTCAAAAATAGATTATGAATCCAATCGTGATCTCCAACGATCGAAATCGATTGTCATGATTCGATACCAATATGCTTCGATATCCATTCAATAATATGCATAGAATCTGACAGAAAGACCCATATAATTCAAAACATTACCTTCTGGTATTTGTTAAATAATAATGTGTTCATTATTTGTAGTAGTGTTACTTATGGTTCAGATCGGATCACAGATTTGGATCGTTTTTTCAGATACACAAAAATAAAATACTTAACTTCTCCATTCCTCAGCTAAACATAACTCAACAAACTGTAATAAAGAAAAAACTGAATCCTATTAGAAACAGTATTTTTACAAGTGACATCAACTTTAAAAACACAAGATAGAAATCTTTGGTTCATAGATCGGTCAAACAAATGGTGTGCATCCGTTTACAATGGATATGTTCAGTTTTTGGACTGAACACAGCCCTCTGTAACAGAGTTTAAGTTTACAGCAACAGACCAAAGCAAGCTGTAACATTACTAATGTGAAGCTATACTTCACATGCAGCCAACAGCTGTTACCTGCATGAGAGCAGACGGAGTGAGAGTGAACAAAGACAAAGTCACTATCCACAATGAAATCTCAACGCTTGACCACCTGTTTCTGTGTTAACAAATATATTTTAAAAGACTGTAATGTCTTCCAATTTGCAGCAGGTCTACATGAAGCTACTTAAACGCCACCTTCTTTTCACTGAGACTTTCTTTGTTATAGGCTACATCATGGCACCATCGAGCATTATCTGTTTCACCACCGCTATTGATTTAGAAATTAAGGTATTGTTTAGTCAAGTTGGAAAGTGGTACAACTAGGAATTAGGTTAGGGCGGTATCAATTTCTTCATACTTTCATAACGTCTTGCCATTTTACCAGGGTATAGGGTTATGATGGTATTTGTAATAAAAAAAATGACCGCTTTCATGCAAAGTATTTCTATTGGCTCTGTTTGTGTGTGCCTGTGAGTCCATGCACTGGGATAAGGACATTTAGCCCTACCATTTTGGATGTCAGACCACCTTATTCTTTTGATGTTGTGGCACAGGCACCGCATCCATCTGTTTTAATATTACAGTTACCATCATAGCTGACTTGAAGCTTCCATTTATGGCCCACTGATTCGGTCTTTGTGACTAAAAGGTCTGTCCTATGTCGCGTTACAACTGCATCAGATTACTTATTTAAGATTACTTGCATGATACAGCACACCCACAGTTGTATTTGGTCCACTCTACACTGTTTACAATTTAACAAATTGATTAATTGACAGCAGTTTATTTTCAAGCAAAGTTTCCTGTGCTTAGTTTAGAATCCCCTGTCTAGAAGCAAGGCCACACTGGGATCCTCCACATTTCTCCTTACACAGTTATGCAAGTCTATTGATCAGCCGTGAAAGTGGGGGATAGGCCTCCATCTCCATCTCCCTTATCGCTCTGGTTCAGCTTTTTTGTTTTGGTGCCTTAGCAGTAACTCAAAAGAAATGCAGCACTAACATTGATCTTTGAATTTTTTCTATCTGCTTCCTTTTTCAAAATTATCTTCTTGTCATTTCCCTGACAGAGCAGTTGCATGTTTCATTCACCAATATTCTTGTTTATTTATATGTGTGGGCTAAAGAGATAAAACTCTTTTGGTTTTGTTGCTGTTGTGTAATGTTCACATTAACAAGCATGCTGGGATACAGCTTTTTTATGTCTCTACTTGTTGCCTAACACTTTGGCGCACCAATATTGCAATACACATTTTATGGAAACTCATTAGACATCTTTAATGATAAAAGGACTGCATGGATCTCAGAATACTGAAGGATAAAAAAACTATGTATGAATGTAGTAAATCGCAAAACCAAACTAGATGTTCTTAACTCCTGTTGAGTTTAAATAATTGTTTATAGAACTATAATATAAACAAAATATTTGTCTGATACTAAGTCTTGCCAGTATTTTTGTTTAGGACGGTAGCTGCCCTTATCTAATCAATTCTTGATGTCTTATGTGGATCAGTGGTAGTCAGTTGCCTCAGATCCCGAGCTCCTGCAGTCATATGTTAAAGTATCCTTCAACTCAACCTTTCAAAGACTGAGCTCCTTGTCATCCCAGCCAGTCCCTCTATGCAACCACAGATCAATATCCAGCTTGGAACAACCAAACCTGGAACCTGAGTGTCATGATTGATGACCAGCTAACTTTTAAGGTTCAAGTAGCCTCGATTGCCCGCTCATGTAGATTTGCCCTGTACAACATCAGGAAGATCAGACCTTACCTGTCAGAACATGCTACACAGCTCCTGGTACAGGCTCTTGTGATATCACACATCGATTATTGCAACTCTCTACTGGCAGGTCTTCCTACATGCACTATCAAACCTCTGCAGATGATACAAAATGCAGCAGCACGACTGGTCTTCAACCTTCCTAAAAGAGCACAAAAGAGTCACTCTGCTGTTCATCTCCTTACTCTGGCTCCAAGTTACTGCTCGCATCAAATTTAAAACTCTGCTGCTCGCTTACAAAACAGCGACAAAAACAGCTCCTCCTTACTTTAACTCATCCAGGTCTACACTCCCTCCCGCCCACTACGCTCTGCCAATGAAAGGCGTCTGATCCAACCTTCACAACAGGGTCCTAAGTCTCTGACTAGACTCTTCTCCTCTGTTGCCCCTCGGTGGTGGAATGAACTTCCAAACTCCATTCGATCTGCAGAGTCCCTCTGCACCTTTAAGAAAAAGCTAAAGACCCAGCTCTTTCATGAATACCTACTAACTTAATGATGATGGTCTCCATATTATTGATGATGATGATGGTAATGACGATGGTTTTTGTTTAATAAACGATGACTTATAAGATGGTTTCTATACTGATTAGAGCTCTCAAGAACTGCCCTCAATGTTGTGCTTTGCCTCTGGTCACTTCCTGTCAGCACCTGTGTGTCCAATCAGACTCAAAGCTGATCGTTTGCTCTTACTGACATTGTTCCCTTTTTTCTAGATCCTTGCTTGTGTTGTACTTACTCTCTGATGTACGTCGCTTTGGATAAAAGCGTCTGCTAAGTGAATTGTAAAATTGTATCCTCCCACTGCTGCGTCAGCTACCTGTGAATGTTTATGAATGGATTAGTTTATACTGATGACATTTTACATAGCAGCCTCTGCAATCAGTATGTTAATGTAGTGTGAATGGGTTAGTGTGACCTGCACTGTAAAAAGGGTTTTAAGTAGTCAGAAGACTAGGATAGGGCTATACAAGCATAATTCCATTGCTTTTATTCTGAGTCTATTGCTTGGTAAATAACGAGCTTGATAAGAATGTAGCGGAGAGATGTCCCCACAGGAAGTTTTATTTATATAATTTCTGTATTATAGCTTGTAAGACTTATCTCCTAGCAAAGATCTCAATGTGTAACCCATGTGAAATCAAGCAGAACTGTGGACCAGCCAGAGCTTGTTGTGGGCAGAAATGCTATAGCGATGTATAAGGTTTGCCCTGCTAATGGGTGCAAGGATACATTGGGTTCATCAGGAGTCCATTCCTTAATGGAGTGTAATGGATACCAGTTACTGTACAATGTGCTTGATGATATCAGCCATCTTAAAGGCAGAATATGCCTTTAAAATAATTTATTGATCCAGCAGATGTCGCACCCTTGAGCACCAGCATGAAACCAAAACAACTCGCTCTGCATTGTTGCTAGCGATCTTTATTATGCTCGTATCTTCACACTGCATGTAAATTTACCTGAAATGAGCGTGATCTAGAAACACAGTTAAGCAGTGAGTACAGTATGTTATTCTTCTTTTCTCTAGTCCCTCAATTAAACAACTTTTATACACGAGGGGAGGAGTCAGTCAGCCGGCCGTCCGGGCGATGTAAACAAAGTGAAGATAGGACTCTGAAAACATCACAGACAGTGGGACTCGGGTGTTACACCCATTGTAGACAGTCATGACTCACAGAGTTATTTTCAGAGGATATACTTGATTTCTATTACATTTAAGTGTGAAAAATCACATATAAAGCCTTTAAAAAAGTTTAGCTTTAGGCCATTAAATTCTAACTGGTATGATTGTGATTGCTTTATTAGAAAACTGTATTGGAGGAGGCCAAGCAGATGATTTAATGAGCAGCAGTTTAATTTTGTTATCATTATGCACCATGATAACGCTGGGTCACAAGAGTATTACCAGATATGAATAAAGAGTCAATTATAACTATGGACAAACAAACATTGGAAAGGTCAGTGAAACTACATAATTTAAAGGCTTGTTAAATAAACGCAGTGGTTCCCACACATAGATGATACCTGGGCAGGAGAGTAAGTACAACACAAGCAAGGATCTAGAAAGATGGAGACGTCAGTAAGTGCAAATGGAACAGCTTTAAGTCTGATCGGACACAGGTACTGACAGGCAGCTGTTTTAGGGTGAAGGCATACGCAAAAAGACCATTTTAGCTACCTAGGTGTCATCAATCATGAAACCTAGGTTCCAGGCAGAGTTTGTGGGCATGAGTTTAGTTGTACCAAGTTGTACTTTTTTTGGCTGATTCGTCATGTTGAATCTGCGGTCTCTCTGATTGGCTGTTGGGAGGTTTCATTGAGACAGGTTCAGGAAAGCCCCTTGATCACGCCACTGTAGTATCCATGCTCTCATTGGTTTCTCCTTATTTGTTGCCTCCACCTCTTCTTTTCTGTGGTGCCGTGTGAAAATGGTTTTTCGTATCATAACAATGGACTACCGCCCCCTGCTAGCATGGAGAGTTGTTTCCTCTCACGCATGCTCATAACGTACGTGGTGATTGGCCGCTGGCTCCCTTCATCGACACTAGTTCTTTGCCATCTGCTTGTTGTGTCAGGGCCTTTAGTAGTAGCTTAATAACAGTCGTTTTCTAAGTTGACAAGGTGACAGGCGCATTTTGTGGCATAAAATGGTATTACATGTGACTGTATAATTGTAAACAGCTTGTGATTTTTAATCAGTAAATTCTTAAATGGGATTAATCATTAACATCACTAATATCTATATTTATCTATGTCTACAGATTAAAGATAGATCTAAGAAAAATATAGTTTTTTTCTCTCCCTAATATCGGACCCAAAACTCCCTTTTCGGTCTCTCCCTACCACCTACCTATTTACACCCATTCACACACTGATGGCAGATGTTGCTAAGTAAAGTGACCTTCAGTATTAACTAGGGATGCCAATTTCAGTCATTTTTCTTAACCGACAGTTGAACACCTTAACGATCAATTATCGATTAATCATTAATAATTAATGAGTTACAAAGTGCACGTCTTTTTCTCAGTTTATGTTTTATTGAAACCATTATAGCAGCACAGTAGTTGCTTGAAACATTAATTCATTAAATACAATCAGTTTGAACTAATAAAACAACAAGGCTCTCTCTCTTTTAAAAAAAAAAAAAAAATTATTTATGGGCTTTTTGTGCCTTTTAATGGAGAGATAGGACAGTGGATAGACTTGGAAATCAGGGCGGGAGAGAGAGAGTGGGGAATGACATGCGGGAAAGGAGCCACAGGTTGGATTTGAACCTGAGCCGTCCGCTTGGAAGACTACTGAACAGCTTCCATACATGGGGTGCACGCACTAACCACTGCACCAGCGCCCCGGCTCTCTCTCTTTTAAATGTATGACGCTCCTTATTTAACGGCACTGCTAACAATACCAATCGTGCGCTACTGCTGTTTCTATACTAACAAGGCTGACCGAATGAAACTCCTTTTTAAAATCAACATAAAGTTCTGTATTAAAGTGAAATAAAACCATTTGAGCCTCTTCACAATACACTTAATTCTTCTGTTTTGTAGTCAAATGATCATTTCTACACATTCAGGAGTGAGCGCATAAAAATGTTCTTCTACTTACTTATTATGATTATTATCTATTTGGTGTCATGCTCCCTGAATGATGCTGCATAAGAACGGTGAAACTAAGATGGTGGTTGCCCCAGCCTTTTCAAATGGGAAGATCAGTCACTGTCGGGATACTGGGGAGAACTCTGACAACTGTTGTGATGACTCACTCAGGGTAACATTGTGAATCTAAAACAGCTTTTTGTTTAAGATTTGAGAGTAACAGGAGAACTCACTCTTTTATATTACTGTGAGTAGATTAACCCTGACCAAAATGAACTGTGAACGGGGGCTTAATGTTGATTGCCTGTTGTGATTGTTACTGTTTTAATACATTGTTCTTTTTAAAGATTTGGCTTGTTTCAGGTCTGTTTATATTTGCTGTTGCTTGTTAATGTGTCTGACTATTTCTCTGCAATATCGGGTACAAATTCAGGCTGCAAGGCCAGGAAGTGGTTAAAACGATGAAGTAACCTTTTGTAATTCCTTTTCTGGTTTGAATGTGTATTGAAAGCTGTGAAAAGAATAATTACAGCAATTATGAGTCACAAAGCTGCATGGAAGTAGTTCATTTGCAAAGTCGCGAGGATTACTTAATTATTTATTTTTTTAACCCCCCCTAATATAATGGTAGGGAAACACTGGTAAGAATAGTGGTGTTATAACCTCACAGAGGTCATTATATCACTACTTAGTCTACTGTAACTTGGATGTGTCTTGGTTTGGCTCCAGGACTGAAATCTGAATAGTATTTTTCTTATCACCACTTGCATGATTCACATGATAAAGGATTTGTATCACTGTGCTAAAGCTGCTCTTATACCTGCTTCTACATATGGCATTAAGAACACTGCATGAATTCAACCAAGTAACAAGTGCCAGCAGGTCTTGTTCTTGGATCACATGATTGAGGGAACATGTTTAGGAAAGTAGAGAAAAGTTGCAAAGGAGAGATGTGGGAGGGTCAGGTAAACGGAGGCGGAGCAGGACAGAATACTCAGATCCACTGGGCCTGACTGTACTTGCCAGCACATTTGGGAAATAGCTCTCAGATCACAGCCATATACAGACATCTCGAAGAGTGCATGTTTCCAGGCTGTGCTCTGTGATTTCCTGTTAACCCCTCCCTTACAGTTTAACAACAGAGGGATTATGAACTCACTCTAAGTGTATAAACAGCAAGTAAAGATGGACTGGGTTTACTTTTGAAGGTGTTTGGAAAAATCATTTGCAATTTGCATGGCATCCTTTTTATCTTCTTTTCTTTGCTGAAGTCCTCTGTTGTCTCAACAAAGTCCTTTTTTATTGGAGGTATTTTCCAGGGTTGATGACTCAAATCCCTCTCAGAGCATCAGCTAGAGACCTATTTGTGTCCAAGAGAAAACCTCCTAAGTCAGTGTTCACTTAGCTGGCTTAGCCCTACAGCTAATAACAGTGTCCGTAGAAAAGGGCTGGTTGGTTTACTTCAGAGGAATTCTTAGCATTAGAGCCCGCCTTCCATGATGGACAGTCCAGTCAGCTGGCAAAAGTGAAAAGAGCACCTGAAGTGCAAAGTGCACATGGCAAACATGTGAGCCCTCTTCACATATGAAATTGAACTTAAACACTATCCTTTCAAAACCTGGACTGCATATAGAAGTGGTGAATAAAACTTTACACCTTTAATGACTTATTTGTTACCAAAAAGCCATCAATTCTATACAGCAAGTAGAACTGCTGAAACTGAAATTAAATAGAAAACAAAATATTCTTAGAATTAACGCAAATATACATTATTTTCAAAGTATATAATATTATATACTTTATATATATTATAGTAACGCAAAAAAAAAAAAATCAATAAGATGAAAGTCAAAATAAAAAGAAGCTGAGTTACCCCTCCCTCAGGGCCCGGGCTGGGCCATCCCATTAAAAAAAAGTCTTGAATCACCCCTGCTTGTTGATCTTGCGGCAAAGGTCTCTATTTACCGGACAGAGGGGGCAGCAAGTGAAGGACAGGGGACTCCACTTACATCAGGTAAAAGTCAGACAACTTTGCAAAGATTACAAACTTTCCTTCATCTGATTAACAGTGACTGACGCTCTTTCTGTTGAGAATAGAAAGGCTGTTGGATATCTTAAAAATCCAAGAAACATCTTTAATAGAATCCAAAACAATATGGTATAAGAAAAGGAAAGCGTTTTAACTTGTGGCTCAGCCACAATTCATACCATATCGCTGCGTCTGAGTCTGTGATTGTATCAGAGTATAAAACTCACTCTTGGATGTAACTCAAGAGCGGAGCAGAGATGTTTATCAGAACAGAATGAATAGATTAACAAGGTCCCAATTCTAACGATTGATTTAGGGATATTCAAGTAAAAATAGCAATTCTGCTTCAATGTTTTTAGGATTCTCAGAAAAATTATTTAGTAAATTGTATAAGGAACCTTCTAACCACTATTTAAAATGTTAAGGTCATCAAGAAAAATAAAACCAAAACAAACACGACAAACCTCCAATTCCTCTACACTCGCGTAGGCACAACAGAGTTATGAATTAGAACACACCCATAAGAGGGCGCCACAGGAATGAGTCCTAAACCCTGAAGTGAGTTAGCATTTGAGCGCCATGGGGTCTAACGTCTAAAACTCAATGAGGATTATGAATGGGTTTGTGGTTAGATGCCTGAAATAAGGTCTGTGGTTAACAAAAAAAAGGCAGTGGCTAAATGTGACTACAGTGGTTGTCGGGGACATTAAACGTCATCACGCCGGACACAGAGGCCGGGAACTCTCTCACTAGTCGGAGATGTCTCCTGTAGGTTTAATCTTTAGGTTAAGGTGAATATTATGTTAGTAAACAATTTATTAAGATACATGGATTAGTTTATCAGAGATCGTTTGAAGCATAACGGTAGTGACATCACAATCATCTGACCGTGGTGTAGTTAGCTTTATCATAACGTTAGCTTTTTACTTCTGTCGGCCACATTAACTCTTCAAACATCATAAAAATGGCGTTCATCTGTGAAGATTATCCTGCTGAACAAAATGCCTATACTTCAGAAACATATGTCAAAGTCAATTGATACAGAGAATAGTTTTGTATTCATAACATGTAGTTTACAAAGTCAGAAAGTATTATCAGAAGTGTTGCGACACCTGTGTGATTCATTATCCTTTTTTGGAGTACATTAAATTATTCTCATTTAGGACAAAGCACTGCAAAAAGGCTTACCATTATTTTGTTATATTCATTTTTTTTTTCAGTTCCTACAGACACCTGGCATACGCCAATGTTGTGCGGTGGTGCTGGGAATACCTGGGCCAGCACATCAGGGTGGTCATGCCGTCTTGTGTTGTCACCCGCATCAGGAGAGTTCCCTCAACCTGGTATAGCTTGTACAGGTTTCCAACTCCCTCCCCTTGAATAAAAACATTACTGGAGCTCTCTCATATCCACAGCTACATCCAGTCCACGTTTTTGTTAGGGCAGGATGTTTCCCTACCACATCAAAGAGTTTAAGGCAATACAGTTTTGATTGGAAACTATAGCTGAAGTTTTATACTTTTTGGGGAGGGGGGGAAGGGAACTTCTTCTTCTTTATGAATTACATATGGACATGTCCTTTTTAGATGGTCCTGGTTAAAAGGCAGCAACAACTTCACAGTGATAACAGCATATCATAAAACATGTCATATGGCCCTTTATCATATAAATAGTAGGAGAAGCATGGGTAGTAGTTTAACACCAGCAGCAGTCATTTAACTGTACCATTTGCAATAGTAGATTGATGTTCAATTAACACTCTTTTGTAAACTATAAAACATGCTCCACTCTGTTTCCCAGTTTAAATTATAAACTACAATTGATTTTGAACAGTCTGTGATTGATCAGGAGTATTTCATAAGCACCATCAAAAATAAAAACAGCAAAATGAATAAGCACATTAGGGAAGAGACACCAAACGCCTGGAGTTGGTGCTGTGCAGCTTGAAGGACAAATTGTTCATGTCTCAGTCGTCCATGTGAAGATTGCAACCAGACAGTACACAGCAGTCTGAAGTGTATTCACTTGGGGTGACAGGAACTTACTGCCTGCAAAAAAAAGGAATCATAGTCACATAAACAGCAATACCAAGAAATGTATATTTACAAAATATTATGTAGTGAGTAAAACCTTACATGTTCTTGAAGAACCTTGACTGGTGTCTCCGCTGCCTCCTTCTTGTCCAGTCTTGTGAACTGGGCGCAGAGTTTCTCTGGTACAGAGTCTGTGTCCAGGAACTCCTGGTATAGACAGGGGTCTTTCATAACATTGTGGAAAATGTTAATCTGTCCAGCAGCATGTTTGGTGCTGACTGGTTCTGTCTGTCACCCGATCACCTCTGCTCAGTTTAGGCTGAAACAGAACATATGCTATATCACCATTCCACTTCATCCCAGCTATTGGACTCTCGCCGTAAACACAACGGACGAGTGTATCCACTGCACTACGTTCCCCCAAAAGCTTCTCCGCCGCCGGTTTCCCGGGATACCTGGTTGATCCTGCCAGTAGCATATGCTTGTCTCAGTCTAAGTAGTGTCATCTCACCTGCTGTTAGGGTCTGGCAGGGCGGCGTGCGTGAGTGGTTGAGCGACTGAGAGAGAGGGAGCGGTGAAGTGAGCGGACCAGAGCAGGGATTTTGACAATCTGACAGTTTTCTTATAGTTAACATCACATAAGGGGTATATTGAACAGTTTCGGGTTTAAAGGCAGCGGCCTCCAGATCTGTGCGTTCACCTTTGTCTTCAGTCAGAACGGGCTCTCGGATTTGTTTTTGAGGTCTAAGTTTCGACCCTCCAATAGCCCATTCTATTATTTATTTCACGTCCTCGGCATTCGGCTATTTGAGTATCGTCAATCTGTCTCTGTGTGCTTTGAGAAAGTTACGTTTCTCTCTTTGTCAGTTGAGTTAAGTTGCTACAGTCATTTCCTGATATGACATCAACAAAATAAAAGCATTCCAGGAGGACTTTTATTGTGACGGATTTTTCGGAAATACAATGTTTTTAATCATCGAAGTGACTGCGCTTAAAGTAAGTGTGCGATGTTATACACAGAAATTTATAACAGAAATCAAATATATCCTATTTAAATGTCTCTCTGAGTCATGACGGTCTACAATGATTGAGAAGCATTGATTTCCACATAGTCCATGAGCACTGTGTTCTGTTAGTGCCACGGATTTGCTACGACGGACAGCAACCGTCCCGCCCTTCTGGGTCAGTTTCTGGATCATGAGTGCTGCCATTAGCACCTGTACACATATTCCAGGAGAACAACTATAAGATCACAGGAATAAAGAGAACATTTACAAATATGTTGTTTTGGCTTTCTGGGAATGATTTACTGTTAATGTGGTGCCTGTTTTGACATCAAGATGATAAAGTAATGGAAAATACAATCAGGAGTCTGCATATTGTGTTATTTTTTTAAATTGTCCGAATGCTTTGTGCATTTCCTTGTCTGACTTTGTTCGGGTCAATATATTATGTTCAGCTTGACGTTTGCTTGCAGTGGGCCCTGTTGAAAATAGACTTGGAGCAGATTATTAGGAAAGGAGCAGAGCTTAGTGGCATACTGCGGTGGAAATAGGAGCATTGCCTTGAGTGGCAGTGAACAGCGCCATAGTAGTATGGACTGATGCGCACATAGACAACATATGACTCTATGGCCTGCGAGGTCCATGCGTCACAGTCAGATCTGCTCAGCTTTTCTTTGACTTCAGACAATCTTGTTGTAGATTTGAAGAAAAACTTTCTTAACAGTATAATGTACGTCTGTTGAAAACTTGGTTTTGAAAATCCGTATTTTCCACAATGCTATACGGACGAAGGTTTTGCAGGTAAAATGAACTATTGACTTTATGAAGATGCTTTTGCTTTGTATAAAGTTCTGGGTACTTCAGTGTCCATTGGTTTGCTGTTAGTCATTTGGTTTGCTCTGTGTTCAGAAGGTGACATGCACAGTGGGCACTCATGTTGGTAATATTTCCACAATATAGCACCTGGCCTATCACAGAGTTTGCATATGGCTTTAGCCATGTCCAGCTCTGCTTTTCCAGACATTTTTTTTTTCACAAAGTGCATCCATACTTGAGATTTAAATTGTAAAGATGCAGGCTTAAGCTCATCTTGCTTCAAGCTGATCCTGGATAGCATCGGCTTGAAGCGGAAGATGCAAAGTGATGATGTAACGCTTCCGCCAACGCTTCCGGGAAGACTGTTGATTTTAAAATTGGCCAACAAAGAATACTTCGATTAATCTGTTTTTCCCCCAGTCCTACTTGGTGGCCAAAATTGTTATCAATAATGTAGACACTAGGGATGCAACAATACAGTCAGCCAAAAAACCAAAAAACTGTTTTTGGTCATGGTTCACGGTTCGGTTCTGACAGGCCGGGCTGTTAAAATGTTTCCAGTGTTAAGTATTTTAGGCAAATTTTACAGAACATCAAGGGATTTAGAAAGAGAGCTACTTTTTTTCATTTTAAAACTATTTATTTTACTTTGAAGCAAAAACAAATTCAGGTGCTCTCCTTTCAGCCTATTGCAAAGGTCAGATTAGATTTGAACATGAAGTAAACTACAATTAGCTCAATGAATGTCAACAAAAAAGTGCATTGGTGGCATACTGTCATATTTCTCTTTTAGTTACGATTATGGCTCCTCTCTTATTCATGTAATGTTCAGTATTGTAAATATTTTGAGTTTTAACAGCAGCTCAAACGATTTAAGAACACTTCAAAAGACATCAAACCTCACACTGAAGGTTCAGACGTGGTTTATGACCAGTTTAGAGTTTTTAATAAGAGCAGTGAGGGTGATGCGCAGACGCACAGACAGAGGAGCACTCAGTTGATGTTGAAAGACATCAGTTAGTTAACAGACAGCAGCCTGCCATGTAGTTCACATACTTCACTGGTTAACATGTAGAGCAGATGATCAATTTCACTTTTTGTTTCTTGTCCGTCCACTTATATGCGTAATGGCACATTCCCCGACTCTCGCTCATCCGTATAGCGCTCTCTCCCTCTCACGTTCACGGACCCACAGTTATCTTTTAATGCATGTTTTTGACATAATGAGGGAGAGAGGCTTTCGGAAAAAGGGCGTTTGTGGTCGTTAATATACCTGGACGAGTGGGAAACACTGCGCAGTACATGTTTTCCAGGCGCACACACTCGCTCCACACTATCAGAAACTGGTCAACATCGCTACTTGAGCAATGACTGCAGCCTGTATGATCTATAGACTGTCACTGTACCGGCCCTGGCGGCCCTTCAGGCAGCCCGGCCCACCGGGAATTGTCCCGGTTCTCCCGATTAGCCACTCTGGGCCTGGCTGCTCCTCACTGCTCGCCATGCTAAAAGTAATGTTGTTGTCCGCGTCACCAAACTTTAGCGCGTGGTGATTGGCTATTAACTCACTTGGTGAGCGGGGTTTCCTCATCCCTGTGCGCTGACTCACAGGCACACACAGACAGAGCCAATTTAGAGAGAAATACAATGCGCGGAAACTAGTTAAACGCCAAACCGATAAAACCGCAATTCACAAGTCAGTATTGAACCGTGGATGCCATACCGAACGGTTCAATATTTTATTGCGAATTGTTGCATGCCTAGTAGACACAGTATTTGTTCTGAGGCCTTGCTTTCAATTTCTCAGTCCAAACCTCCAACTTCCATCAGATACATGTGCATTACAGCTCTGCTCAAGCACGGAGCAACACCACAGGATAGTTGAAGTCCTGAGACCAAGGAGTTACCGTGGTAACTAGAGAATCACGTGTGGCTTCTTTAAATAGGTATTTTAACGTTTAACGTAGTTTGCAGGACAAGATGGTTAATAGCATTACATCCTAAATTATCTCAAACATCTCTAACACTTTTTTTTACAACATTTATTTCCATCTGAAATTAATGCAGGTATATTAAATTGGAATAAGGTACAATATAAACCAATTTCTCAGTCCTCATGGTTTCCATAGGAAATGTTGTCATCCCCAATGCATTGCATAATTTGACAACAACTTGTACACAGTAATGGCCCTATCCAAAGGGTTACACATCTCGAATGCTTCTACAGCCAAACAAAGCTCCTGTGAGGAACTTACAGTCTGCTTTATTTTAACAGTGAAATGTATCAATCACTGTCAATCTTAACTGGAAAAGGTTAAACAAAACAAAGGAGCTAGATTGGCTGTGTTCTGTTAGGGCACGGTCACACTGGCATGGAGGCATCATTATCAATTTCAGTCTGTCTCATAATCAACTATGAGAAAGACGTATGTCAAAGAAAACAATTACATTTAGGTGTTTTAAAGTTGCAGTTTTTTTCATTATTTATTGCTTGTTTCTATCAGAATCACTCAACAGATAACAGGCAAATTTATTGGCCCAAAAACTTGAGAAGGAGAAGAGCAAACAAGGATCTCAAATACTTAATCATTTATTAATAATATTATTAGATTACTCTGTCTTTATTTAAGGTTTATTAAGCTGTAAGCATTGAAGCAAAAAAAAAAATCAACAATGGCTTGATTTCAATGGTATATGTTAGATGTTTATTTTTTTTTCTTTAACCTATGAGAGTGTGGCCAGTGACTGTTCACCAAGAGGCACACCGTATTAGGCATTGCTGGCAGCAGGAAGTGGGTTGTGGCTTTGGTGCAGTTAAACAGGAAGTAGCAGATTGTATCATTGGCAGGACAGATGGAGGGGGAGAGGGGGAAGAGATGGATTAAGGCACCAAGGGAAGAATACGGAGGGTAAAAAATACAATGAGGAGGGGGAACAGACCAGTTAAAAAAAATCTGATTTACAGTTCCTCTGTCTCTGTTCATCTGTAACTTTAATAATTATTCTCAATATTTTCTTCCTTTTCCCAATTAGTTTTATACAACATATTTTTGAGATGTTTGTTTTTTATAGTCATGGTATCATTTTCAAATATGAACAATTTGTTTCTCTTAAGATCTGTGTCCGAAACATACATTGCATTCTCTGACTCTTCTACCTGAAAGTGCATGTGTTTGCATTCCTGAATGTGTTGTAACTTGTGTGTATTCTGCTTGCTGTGAATAAGCTTTTGTCTCATGCCACACTTTTTCTTATGTGTTTTTAGATGGAGGTTTGTACAGCTTGTCTCAAAGAGCTCAGTTTAGGATATCTCCAGTGTTCAGACAATGTTATTAAAATTAGTAAAGGGACAAAATAAACCCAATTTGACGTTGTAAATAATTGTTTTTCCCACACTTCATCAGACACAGGATGTGGGATAGATACAGTGTGGCTCCAGGAGCTCAGCCTGTTTATCGGTCAGGATTCTTTTAGTGATTGACATTCACAGGCTTTTAACAGAATAATCTGTAGAGGCGATATTCAGTGTTTCTCAGATGCTTTAAGGTTTAAGGTGGATTCAAGCTGAGCTGCCATTAAGTTTCATTTAATTGACGTTGTGATGGATTGAGAGAGCGATCGATAGCTGTAAGAAACAGCAGGAAGGTTGAACAGTTTAAGCTGTGTGCGCAACAATGAACTTCTACCTGCTGGTGTGGGTTGCTCACACAGTGACGGGGCTTAGCCCTGAAGTTACCTAAATATCCCCTGTGCTTTCTGTCTACGCTCAGGACTCAGCAGGGAAGGTTAATTCTGTTGTTTGCAGCATAAGGGATGAAATGCTCTTAGTTTAGAAGTTTTAGGGCGCACTCACTAGTGCTGGGATATGCTTTTGTGGCAATTCAATTTTATCACGATTCTTGGTTGCTGATTCGAATAATATTGTGATTCAATACTATTGATTATTGCGATTTTATTATTATTATTTATTTATTTTGGAAGCATACAATGGGAAAGAGAATATAATATCATCATGAAATAAATCAAACTTTATTGTTTTTAAGGTTCAGTCTGAGAGTGGAGTTGTAGGTTGTTGATAACCTGAAAGACTCTGAACTACTGAGAAACCAAGGTGTACATTGACTGCTCCTTCACACTTTCAGAAGCTCTCGGCTCACCTCACATCTGTAACGTCACGATGATCGATCCCAACACAGGACCCCATACTATAGTTCACAAGCTGCAGTTGTATATGGAGATTGCAGCAATTGGTGGAGCAGCTGCAAGAAGAATGGTGTTGAATGTATCTCAGCATGCAAAAACTGTATCAATGATGATGTAGAGCAGAGGGTCCCAAACATTTGAGCCTGGGACCGCCAAAATGACTGTGCTAGAGACTGGGGACCCCCACTGTCATTTATTGTAAGATAGGCTAGAAGCAGAACACAAGTTATCTCCATGCATTAAAACTGTAGGACTGAGTAGAGACTCAAAATGTAATAAACAGACACTCAGGTGATGTATGTGCAACAGACACACCTACATTGTTGCACTGAAGTGAAAACCTACATTTAAAAGACTATTTTTAAATTCAACTACTTGTTTGTATATATTTTGACAATAATGGGTCAAATATGCCATTTTAAATCATTAAACTTTTTTATTTGGTTATGAAAGGCATCTAGGGACCCCCTTCTCAGGTTCTCAGGAGCCCAAGGCTCTAGGGTGTCCCAGCCCCCACTTTAGGAACTGTAGATTCTGGAGACTCATACGTGGACCCCTGAGACAATTAACAAAGTGTTGCAATATCTCTTTTTTTTTAAATAGTATTCCAGAAATTGAAATAAACATATAAAGCTACTTTAAAACATACATTTAAAAGGGGGCGTGGCTGTTTTCCCACCAAGGAGTGGATTCTTTTGCAAAACTAATGTTTGCAATGGATTCAGAATCCTGAAAAACATATCGTTTGACCCCTCACAAGCTACCTAAGGCAGAGGTTAACATTTTCAATTTTTCCCCAATGAGGTTCCAGGTACCCCAACTTTGAGCAGCTCTCCTGGATTTTCCTGCAGAAGTTGGATATAAATCTTTTTGTGTTAAAAGACACCTCTAAGAACACATTTGTGAAGAAATTTCTTGGTGAGACCATTTTTTCTCAGATTGGCCAAATATCTGTTAAATTCCCTCACTATATATCTGGGCTGTAAATTATACCCCCACAGCATCCGCAAGGCAAATGCTCATGCCTGTCAGATTTTCATATTAAAAGCTAGGTAAAAAGTCAAGTTTCAATTTTGATTTTGTATTCCCGAAAAACAAAATATTCAAGATAAAATTACTATTTTTGCCCATAGGTTTTGTCGTGTATAGAAATGTTCCAAAGTGTTGTTTTGTTTATTTTTTATATTTATATATATATCTATTTTTACTTATTTTCATTTGTTTTTCAAAGTGTTTAGAATGTCAGTGTTAAGATGTTAAAGTTTGTAAAATGCATGAGTAAATACATTAATAGATATAGATGTATACAGTCCTGTCTGACAGGGATAGTCTCCCGCTGTGAGGTGCAGAAGTGAACAGCCAGGTCAGAAGAATATCTGGAGCAGTCCTTCTAAAATTATTTAGATATTTTCAGGAGTGCAGATTAGGGCTGCAACTAACGATTATTTTAATAATCGATTAATCGGCTAATTATTTTTCCGATTAATCGATGAATCGGATAAAAAAAAAAAAAAGAACATTTTGAATTTCCACACGTTTATTCAAAAACAGAACATTAGTTCATTGACAGTGCAAACAAAAGTTTAAAAAAACAACAGGTTACTGCTTGGACGTCTCCATGAGCTTTGTGAAATGGGTCCTTGAGGGAAGAGTGTAGCCAGGGTTCAAGGTGGGGATCATTGTAGTGAAGTTACATCTTCATTTTCAACCATCGTCAGAGGCCTCATGTCAGCGATGAGCATGTTGAGGATGCTATCTGTCAAGACGGATGCTTGCTGTGGTGTACATGATGTTTTCTGCAATGACAAAGATAGTATTAGTATGTAAAACAGCACAATTTACATCTAATCAATGTGCCTTGTTGTTTTAGTTATGAATTATTGTTATGTAAAGGCAAGTAAGTAACCCAAAGAGCACTTACAGACAACACACGTTTTTATAATATATATTTATTTACACTCATACAGG
The DNA here is from genome assembly GCF_963584025.1 of Labrus mixtus. NCBI lineage: Eukaryota > Metazoa > Chordata > Actinopteri > Labriformes > Labridae > Labrus > Labrus mixtus. Next base: position 758,946 of record NC_083620.1, on the reverse strand, counting down.
TACCCTAAAAACTACTTATTTACACAAATTTAATTAAGTGTCTAAATGCACTTGCATACAGTGCAGTGTATTAACTCTCACCTTATTACAGAAAATTAACACTGGAAGCTTAATCATTACATTATTAAATCATTGAAGTAAGTACATTCGTTTTTAATTGTTTATTTATTTACAGCAAGCTGACAAAGTGCTTTAAAAATGTTTTAAACTAAAATAAAATGCAAAACACACACCTACACAAATACGTCAACAGAAAATAACGTGAAAAAAACAAAGAATATATCTGACAACGTATTGAATGTAGGCCTAAAAGGCAAAATAATAAAGTTTGCTTTAGTCTAAGCTTGTTTGACATTGGCAAAGTAAAAAGTTTGCTCTACCGCCGTCATTAACCAGCTAACGCTAACGTTAACGTTAAAGCACCAGCCGAGCAACCGGAGAGACTAACGTTACATTTACTTACTTGAAAACGGAACAAACATGGGATTTTGTAGTGACTTACCCTGCTGTCGAGCTCCCTTCCTAGTCAGCGATGACTCCGACATGTTTACTTTTCAGGTGGTGCTCCCGTGCCGCGTCATATCGCTATTGCAAAGCTTGAAACTAACTCATGTTTTTATGCATTGTGAAGTGCTCCCACACTTTAGAAGATTTCGGTTGAACCGTTCTCTCCGCTCTGCTATGTTTAATATCCGAAATACCAGCTCCGCTCTGTCACGCTCTAGCTCCGGCATGCTGTGCTGCTGTCGGCATGTAAACAGTTCGGCGTGTACGTCACCAGTCTGCGACGAAGGCAGTGACGCATTAATTGCGTGACGCAACGAATCGATAATGAAATTCGTTGCCAACACTTTTATTAATCGATTTTTATCGATTCGTTGTTGCAGCACTAGTGCAGATGTTAAAATGGTATTAGTGTGCAACTATTTGTCCCTAAATTAATATACTTTATTGGTGTTAAAGCATATTTGTTGTATACCTCCACTCCATGTGCTTTGTATAAAAGCTTCTTTGTCTTCTTCCTGTCATGTTGAATACTGATATAAAATGTGAATCTGAACAGAATACCCCAGAACTTGATTTTTTTTAGACCTGACTTGAATGTGTGACCTTCATAATGCCATAATTCATCTCAATAATGTTTCTTTCTTCCAGTGAGTCAAGTATTTGCCAAGCTCGGGCAACTGTGATGATCTACGACGATGGCAGTAAGAAGTGGCTACCAGCAGGTGCTGGGCCCCAGGCCTTCAGCAGAGTTCAGATCTATCACAACCCCTCCACCAATGCCTTTAGGGTAGTGGGTCGCAAGATGCAGACGGACCAGCAGGTATATCTGCAAGTTTTTGGTTACCTGTGTATATGTAACCACATTGTAGACACATGCAGAAGGTAGCGTGTACTTCAAACTAGAGTGTGTTCTGATATTTCTGGTGGTGCATTTGAAACTGTTAAATGTATTTTGCGGTATTAGGCTAGTATTAGCAGGTTTCTGAGGGATATTCCATCAATAAAAACTATTTTTTTATAAGCCCTTTTTGTGTCCCTGGAAACAGCAGAGAAGTAAATGACAACCAAAGAACTGACAAAGCCAAAGAGCTGTTGTTCTCAATGAGAAAAGGTTTATTTTATAACAACAGAAGAAAACTGAATTTGATGAACAAGGTGGGGGTGAAGATTGGACAAAGTGGATGTGCCAAACAAATAAACTCAACAAAACAAAAGCGGACCCAACTAGTCTCTAATCTCTTAAAATGAATCCAAAAACAAACCTAACTAACTTCTCTACAAAATATTGAAAGAGAAAACTACATGGGTGGCACAAACCACACTTAGCTAGTGTTTCTAACAAAGTCAACTGAGTAAGTGTAGCAAATGTAGGGGAACCCCAATTTACCTAGTCCAACCTCACCACAAACCTTTCAGAACAATGATCCAAAACAAAACTGACAGAGAATGATAATCCAACATGAATGGCAGAGTTACTTACTGCAGAGTTGGTGTGTGTTTTTATGGAGCCTCTCAGGTGCTGATCATTTGAGGTTGATTAGGTGATTACCTAGAGGAGCAAATCAAAAAGGAGTGAGGTCTCATGCTGTCAGCCATGTAACAGCCCTGTTTAAATGAATCATTTAGACTCAAACCGTTACATTAACACAAGTCGTCCATGTCAGTGTTACTCCAACAGAGCTAAAATAAGAGGCTCAAGCATAGACCCAGAATAGACCCTGTGTGGAAAAAGAAACTGCTGTGTTCTTCTAAGCAACAGAACAAACCTTGCTGATGGAATTGTGTGTTGAATACTTATTATTCACCAAAAATTACAATAATGTTTTTAACACAAGTCTATTTTTTATTGATAAATGAACGTTAAAATCACTAAATACAAGGCTGAGACTTAAATATTAGGTATTGTCAAAGATATGTTTGTACGTAAAGGATTTATTTACTGATATACAGCCAGGTGTTAGCCCAATTGGTGCGGTTCTTAAAGTCCCTCTGACCTAACTCTGGATCCATATTAATATTTCACCGTTACATCTCTGCATGAGTCATCTAAATATCCAGACATGGCGTTTCATGTGGCCAGAGTTAATGATCCTAATCCATTCCCTTGATGCATTAGTCGTGTTTATGTGTGAAGTCAACTAACCTTAGGTTAAGACAGCAGGATTGATGTTCTCATTAAAATTAGTCTGCATTTGTGCAATGGATGGGCAGATTTTCTGCCAAAACTACTTAAAAATGGACCCAGCTGAGTCTGAATGCGCCCTTAGTTGTACTGTAGTGAGTATGACAGTTGTATTTGTCTTTTTTTATTAATTGTTTTATTATATATAACCATTTTTAAGCTGTTCCTTTTACCTGTTTAATCTTTGAAAAAGGTATTTTAATAGTGGTGAGGCTTTCAAGTTTTAAAAAAGGACACCTATTGAATTGTATTGATCATCTGTCCTATTCCTTCCCCAGGTGGTGATAAACTGTCCAATTGTGAAAGGTCTCAAGTATAACGAGGCCACACCAAATTTCCACCAGTGGCGGGATGCCCGGCAGGTATGGGGGCTCAACTTCGGTAGCAAGGAGGATGCTGCTCTATTTGCCAATGGCATGTCTCATGCCCTGGAGGTGCTCAATTCCATGTCAGATGCAGGTAAATAAAAACTAACTATATTCCCAGGTTCACATTCATGGCTAAAGTGATTTAATATTTGCTAGAGTAGTTAGGGCTAAGCAGTAGAGAAATCATCCCTGTCCCTCTCTGTCTAGACTACACTTTTTAGGTTTTCTCTGCTGATCCATAACAGTAGTTCTGTTCTTGTCTTGCTGAGTCGTATTGTGCCCGTATAAAGATGACAGTTGAAGTTTCCGGATGACTAGCTTTGTCAAAGTGCATCTATAAGCAGAAATGGTCCACTTAATCATTTAAATGAGACACAACAAATTATGAGTAAACATCTTGTACGTTTTGCACAGTAATGAAAAGAAAAAATAATTTTCTCCCAAAGATGTCAAAGTAGAAAATACTACATATTTATTAGCTTGTGGAGCCCCAAATAATTCACAACAAAATTAATTGCCAACACTTTTTATTATTGATTTGTATCAATTTGAATCATCGCAGATATAAATGTTCCTCCTAAAAAATGCCCTGAAGTGAATTCAGTGATGAAATAGTGACAGAATATATTTTAAAACACTCTGCTTCCCTTCTGGTCTTCTGACTGTGTAGACGGTAAAAGTCGACAGTGCAGCAGTTGATGAATGGGCCAGTTCTTTTTTTTTTTTTTTGGGAAGGGGGAAGTAACACAAATTGTATGCTGTAAATGATAAAATAATAAAAACTGCATGTTGTAAACGTTAAATGTCTGTTGGATGAAAGGCGATTAATTTATTACTGGAATATCACTTTTATTTTCAATTTACACAATTTCATCATTTAATATTTCAAATCGCATGAACTTTTATCACCTCCTTCCTATCATCACCTATAGCTACTCCCAGAATGCACAGCAACGCAGGCCACTCCCACTAAGCTCCTCTATTTACAGACATGTACTTCAAAACATAAGGCCGTTTCCTCAACTGATTCAGAGATTTCTTCCAGATTTGATCTTGTAAATTCCTGTCAGAAAACAGACTCTATGTCTGTGTCCATAGGCAAACAGTGAGAGCATCGACACTACCAGTCCGCCCCAGCTCGAGCCGGCCCCAGCTCCTCGTCCTCACCGCAGTAGCTGAGCCGGCGGCACATCAGCCGAGGCATAACACCTGCCTGTCGGCACCAGCTGCTTCGCCGCTATATTGCTGTTCATAGAGATAGCCACAAACATCCGATTCGAGCACAAGTTTCTCAGTTTGAAGTTGAAAGATAATATTTTTGCCATTGTCGGTTCTTATCAGCTTTCTCCATAGAGCCTGTTAGCATAGCTTCCAAGCAATATGGCGGATGTTAAGTTTCGATTCTGGGAGTGAGTTCCCACCCACTGATCTGTGATTGGTCTGTAGCTTCAGTGGTCGAAAATATGAGGAACTAGCGTTGTAGTTTCACCCGGCTAACCGCAACAGCTTCCAGTGACGCAAAAATTGTCATTTTGCGTCACTGGAAGCTCCTTTTCAGACTTAGAAATACAAAGATTTTCCATCTCGAGAAAATGAGGGAGGGATGCACGACCATTCAAAAATACTACCAGGTTTCTAATGATACAAAGCTTAATGCAAATGAGTGAAGTATCCCTTTAATTAATTGTCATCCATTTTTCAAATCATTTGAATTTTTATCATTTTTTAAAATTCTTTAATTCTTCATTAAATGATGTAAACACCCCCTGTTTTTATCATTTATTTTTTGTTAGTTCCACCCCTCATACATAATCAGCATACATAGTTTGAGTCAAAAGTCAGCTCTCTATTTGAATTAAATCTGATTGTTTTTTGTTTGAAAAAATAAATACCGTGAATAGAAATGATGCTGTAATGTAAGACCACTGCAACATTGTTTAAAAACTATTATATTATAATTATAATGTAATATAAATATAATTATAGGTCCAATCCCTGATTGTGGCAGATAAGCTTTTTTGTTGACATGGACAGTCCTCAGACTTTGAAATGCAGCTGCATGGGTATAAAAGGTGTTTACAACAATGAAGGCACACAAATAAGAACATTGACAACAACATTTGATCTTGTTACCCATGATATTTGTCATTATTATCCACATTGTCTTTTGTCCCTGTATTTCTTTTCGGCAGGTTATGCAACCCTCCCCCGCCCAGTGTCAAATGGACCTACACCAGAAGAGCTCGAACAACAGCGGAGGTACATTCAGAATTACTTTTTTAAAAAAGTATTGACTCTCAATGGCACCATCAACACTTCATTGTGATTGTCCTGATAGCAATACCAAGTGTATTCTGAGTAATGTCAGTATTTGTTTTATAAGTAGATTTTCTTTGGAACCAAGAATCTTGAGGATATTTTGGTTGTTCTGTGAGACTGAGAGGTTTAAGTTTGTAGCCACCAAACTTCTGGTTCTATTTGAATAATTATCAGTAGCAAGTCAAGCTGTCTTGGCTTTGTGGTTATCCTGTTGGCATGGCGTGTGTAGAGGATTTGATGGCATTAGTCAGTAGTGCTAAACCGAGCAGCCCCTGTAGGTTAAAGCTTAGTGACAACAAAAGGACTGCTCACATCTGTGCCACCTCCGTTCCATTCACCTATCTACTTCTACAGATAGTAACAGATATATGGCTAGATTGTAGTTGTAGTAACACCATGACTGCTTTCATTGAAAAGGTATTAACCTTGTAATCTCATTTAGACTACATGGTAAGATGTTTCAAAGTCAATGAGGCTTTTTGAATTGCTAGAGATCCTGTTACTAGGACTTCCAGTGGCCGGTGACATATGCAGCTAATTGAGTCTTCAAACCTTTTTAATAATATCAAAAGGAAGTACTCCATAAGTTTGTATTATTATGCAGACGATACTCAACTATATATATCAATAAAGCCAGGTGACACCAATCAGATATGTAAACTAGAAGCAAGCCTTAAGGACATTAACTGACCTGGATGACCAGAAATGTTTTACTACTAAACCAAGCGGCAGTCTCCGGTGTTAAAATTGAAGCTGATGCAGAAGAGCAAAAACCTGCAGTTAGTCCAATGTCTGCTTCAGGCTTGCTGCAGAAGCAAGTCACATATACATCCATTCAAAAAAGCTGTTTTTACTGCAGAAATGACCTTCTTCAAGGCTTTGTTCAAGAAGATCCTGAGCCCCCTTGTCTCGTAGGTTCCTCTGGAACGTGGGTGTGGACCCGCTTGAATCCAACTGTTGCATCTATTATAATCAGCCCATTTCATGATCATTATAGTTCCTACTGTTGATATTTGAAATATCAGTCTATTATCATGCATTGTTGGTCCTGCTAATACCACACATACCGTTATCATTATTACTGGCACTGAGCTGTAAATCAATCTTATTCATTGTATTTGCAGTTGTTGCCCTGTTACTCCCTATTCATCTCTCTCTATCCCCAAAACAGTTCCTGCAGATGGCTTTTCAACATGACTTCTGTTCTGCTCTACCTTTCATGCTCATGGGGGATTATTGTTAAACAGTGTATGATCCAGACCTACTCTGTTTGTAAAGGATCTTGAGATAACAATTGTTAGGTATTTGCGCTTTACAAATAAAGAATGTATTGATTTCGTAGCAGTAAAATTAAAGATTGTAATTTACAGCTCAAATAATCCCCCTCCCCTGTTTGACAACTTTTTTCATTTTGTGCATGATAACATATATTTATAGCTGAAAGGTGTGTGTGTGTGTGTACACAGATTGGAGCAGCAGAGATTGGAACAGCAGGAGAGAGAGAGACAGGAGCGGGAGCGACAGGAAAGAGAGAGACTGGAAAGAGAGAGACAATCTGCTGCAGGTCAGAAAACAACTGGGATGGTCAACATAACATAAAATAACATCGATTAGAAGACAGTCCAGTCTGAGTCCCTAATATTTTGCCTGCGTATGGTAATGACTTTTTCCTTAAGTATTACCACCTGTTATAAAGTAAAGGCAAAACAAAATAGATACTTTAATAATCCCCTGGAGAGAATTCGTTTTTTTTAACACTGAAAACATTACACCAGAAACTGAGAGCAACACAGTACAGACAATAAGGTGACATAAGACATTGTCCAAGGTTCTGAGTGCAATGTTTACATTATTTCCTCCTGTTTGTGCATTGACATCGACTGGAATTTCTAATACTTTAAAACACCGGCTATCTTTGGACACCTAAGTATTTTGTGTGCTATCCTATTTCAAAATATAAATCAGTTTTGGTTTGAAGATCAGTAACTCCAGCACCTTTTTATCAAGATTATACACTGTCAAGGAAGTTTACTCTCATAATTTACCTACATCACACTGTCATATCATTTAAGAATGGTAACTGATGTTTTCTCTTTTTCTCTTTTGAAAGTCCCCATTCCACCTGCTCCACCTTTGGCCCCTGTAAGCGCTGCTCCACCACCAGCACCTCCCCCACCCCCTTGCCCTCCTCCCATGGCTGGCATCCCTCCCCCGCCAGGACCACCTCCCTCAGGACCTCCCCCAGCCCCTCCCCTTCCTGCTGCAGGAGGAGGTGGGGGAGAAGGAGGAGGGGGCCTTGGTGGTGGTGGAGGGTTGGCAGCTGCCTTAGCAGGGGCTAAACTCCGCAAAGTATCCAAGGTTGAGTATAAAACTACTGTCTTTTGATTTGAATGGGTAGGACCTGTACTGATTCTTTTAGAGTTTTATCTGCTTACCTTTGTCAGTCATTCAGTCATTGAGGCCGGGTTGTTCAGAAGTTATCCAACAGGATCTTATTGGATAAGATCATCTTGAAATTCTGTTGTTCAAAGGAAAAACAGGATTACATAATCGGATGAGATCTGTCCCCGTTCCTCATATGAACTCATTTAGCTGGATAATATCAGGATAACCTGTAAGGGGGAGGTACCTTAAGCTGAACCTGTGTTGTACACACAATGAAGAGGTATTGTAGTCTGGGAAGATACTCACTCTCTTGCCATGGAGGGCGGCCTTAAGGAACACCACCTCTCTCTTGAAAATAGTGACATTTCACCACAACCACTCTCGGAGGCTCTCCTTCGCTGGGTGGGGGTCGTAGGCTGTGGTGGGCCCAGTCTGAAGTCGAGGATCAGCAGCTCCTGAAGTAGCTTAGCGATTGGCCTCCGCTGTTCTCGAGTCCTTCTTTTATTCTGACAATGCGAGCATTACAGGTTGTCTAGCTTTAGCTGTAGCATAGCAACCTCCAATTTCAACTGGCCGACATCCCCCTCCATATCCGTCGTGTTATCCAAGTACGTGTTCAGTCCGTCTTCCAAATCGTTCAAACAGGTCTCTTGTTTCGCCATGTCGTCCCGTATAGAGTCTATCTGAGACAGTATTTTACTCTCACTGCTTGCAATGGCAGCCATCACCACAGATAAGTCCATAGCCTTGTCGTCCGGGGCTCTCACAGAGCCTGAGGCTTTAGCGGCCTGGTCTTTACCGGATCTGATTTTACTCATGGCACCCTCCAAACTGTCAAAAATGGAGTATAAAGTTGGGAATAATATATAATCTGGACTGGATTTGTAATATGTGTTAAAATCCTAAAGAATAACCAAACCTGGAATAATAAAATAGACAATAAATGGTGTGCTAAAGTCAAGAAAGTAATTGATAAAGTAATGAAGAAATAACTAATGTCAAGTTAAAGTTAAATTATGAAACACATTTTATCAATGTATATGTTCTTGACTGTTAAAGAAAATTACCATGGAAGGTCTTTTTTGAAATGTTTTTTTTCAATGTTGAAATAAGTGACCTCATGTTAGCTGTTCTACCCTTTGTTCTCCTCAATATTTAAAAAATATTTGTTAAAATATTTTAAACTGGAATTATTGCATCCCCACTGACATTTAAGATTTACTTTTATTGATCCCCGCAAGGGGAAATTTCAGTTTTTACACTCTGTAGGTCATGAACACACACACAGGCTGAAATATAAACACACGCAGAAACGGCATCCTAATGCACTAATGGAGAGAAGCCAGAGTTACGGAGCAGCCCACAGTGGGCGCTCCTGAGCTGATGGTGGGGAGGGGGTTTGGTGGGTGGTGCCTTGCTCAGGAGGTGATCTGGCACCTCTCTAGCTACCAGACCAACTTCCATATTTGGTCCGCACCGGGACTTGAACTGGCGACCCTCCGGTTCCCAACCCAAGTCCCTACAGACTGAGCTACTGCCGCCCGCGACATAGTTGTGAGGTAGAAATGGTTTCATAGAAAATAACAAATGAAATATTCCACCAAATAGCTGTTAATATAAAAAATTACCAGATCTGAATCCTTCTTATCCTGATAAAACCTTTTGAACAACTGGGCCCAGCTCTACTAGATGTCCTCTGAATTATTGTATCTGTTTTGTATTTGCTGCCCTCAGCAGGAAGAAGGAGGCACTGCAGCACCAATAAGCAGAGCTGACTCCAGTCGCAGCAGCAACTCCTCTATTGGAGGTGGAGGGGGGGCTGGATTGATGGGGGAAATGAGTGCCATCCTGGCACGAAGGTGAGTTACATCAAGTTTAATGCGAGATAATATATATCATTTCTCACACTTTATTACTCTAATGTGATAACTTGATTTCAATTTAATATAGTTCTTTTTATCTTCATTAAAGCAAATTATTTTAATACGTCTATATTTTGTCACTATTTTTTAACTGAGCCTACTTCAGAATGATGTACATTTTTATTTTTTTTATGTTTTAAGACTTATTTTGCGGCTTTATTGGAGAGACAGGACAGTACATCCCCCTGAGTGGGAAATCAGGGGGATTGAGAAATGACATGTGGGAAAGTAGTAGATTTGAACCTGTGGCGCCTAATTTGACAAGGGTCGCAAGTGAAATGAAATGGTTCTTCAATAGTTTAGTGTCTCCTCTGGACAGCAAGACCCCTGTATGAAGCACGGCTAGAGTACCAACTCTGAAGCTAAGCCATGAACTGCTGTGGATGGGATTTGGAGAAAAATGTAATAAAACCGCTGAAAATGTATGAACTAAAGTGTATGCTATATATTTGCACACTTCCAACTCTTCATGTTGTCATCAGACTGCCTTTTCTATGGCCCTATGTTTTTTTCTGTATTTTCTACATACTCAGCATATACAGCTGTTTCGGTTAGGTGTTTATGAAAAAGAGAACAAAAGCAAAAAAGGTGAGATAAATGTATTTGCACCCGTAGGTAGATTTGGTGTAGTGAGTGATCGACCTCCTTTAAAACATAATCAACTGCACAGGACAGTACAAAACACAATTCACAGTGCTCAATACTAAGAGAATAACCCTTAGTAAAGATAAGATCAAATATCTCATCAGTAAGAACGAGGCAAATTAAAGCAAGATAGAAAAGTAGTATATTTAACCAATCAGTAAAATCATTGTAAGCTTAAATAAGATCACTAAAAACAAGATGAAGGAAAACAAGATAGAATGTGCAGAGATCCATAAATAGTCAATAAATAGTACTGAATTTTGCTCCTTCAGCATCAGTGCGTTCATCTCTAATGGCTGCTGGGACAAAGCTATTTTTTTTTACCCCTTTTTGACTAGATGGTACTTTATACCTAAGTCCAGGTGTGAGATGCTGAAATTCACCATATACAGGGTGGGTGTCATCTTTTAGAGCAGGCTATCCTATAAAAACTGTCTGGTGTACAGGGATTCTTGACTAAGCTGTGACCCTTCCATCAGTCCACTGGACCCGTTTCATGATAAAATCACATCATCAAGGTTGTATCAATGTGGAAGGAGGAAAGTTTTCTCAAGCAGAAAAACTGCTTGTGTCCCAATTATACACATAGCTTCACAATTTATGATGTAAATTACAAAATCTTGTTCATGTTAAAGGATACTTTAATGAACCAGATTATACTGAGGTATAATAAAGGGAGAGGGACGCAGCCCTTTTATATCTGAATCCCTTTTAAAGTTTAGATATATTAGCAGTAACTTTGCACTTCATGTGTTAAAGCAGATGTTGCACAACAACACATTCATATACAGGTATTTGTAAACCTCATATATTTATATTTTCTGCTTTTAGTTTTTGTGCCGTCATTACTGTATCTACATATATTCTTAATTTTAAACATATTTGGGTCATTTCTTTTTTTTAAATGTCTATCCATGTGTTTCTTTAATTTGTGATATTTGTTTTGGGGTGAGGCTTTAAATAAGCTCTCTGAGTTTTCTGCGTCATACTGCACAGTGTATTATCTATCTTTGTTATTTGTGTATTTTCTTAATCATACAAAACAAAAAAATAAAACGAATAAATTGGTATGAAATATGCAATTATACATCATGCTATATAAATTAGATTAAAATGATTGATTTTGGAGAAGCAGAAAGTAATTAGATATGATTTTCATTGATTTATTTGTAGGTGCTTGTTTACATTGTAGCAAAAATATCTAAAGTTATGTTTGGGTACTGATAGAGAAGTGATGTGAGTATGAAAATACTCCTAATTTAAAAATGTCATTGATTATTAAACGATCTTTGAATCAGCTTGGTCCTTTGCTGATATGGTTATTGATCTGTTTTGCTTCAAACCCCATCCACAGGAGAACATGGCTTAATTTAATGTTGGTCCCTCGGCTTCTCCAAACAGAAGCTGTGCTGACTGCCATCTACTGTACGCAATAAACTCACTATCGAAAGGCACCTTGTAAAACTCCAGTTCAAAAGGTCCAGACTACCCCTTTAAATCGATTCCTCTTTACCTCAGGAGAAAAGCTGCGGACGTCGGAGAGAAGCCACCTTTGAAGACGCAAGATAATGTAACGTTCACTCTTTTGTCATATTTTTTTTAATCCTCAAGACTACAAAAAATGTGTTTTAATACAAGGTCTGGCAATATATGCCATAGTCCCGACCAACACAAATAGAAATAGGTTGAGGATGATTCACTCTTTTTTTTCTTCTGTACAGGATGATCCAGAGCCTCAAGGTCAAAGTGGTGAGAACTAAACATTTTTTCGTAAGCATGCCATCTATATTAATCCAGGTGATACATTTGAACTAAATGAAAAGGTAAATGAATCCCATTTGTATCCTTTGTCCTCTCAGACACCCTGAGAAGACCTTGGGAGAAGTCAACCATGACCAGGTAATCCAGGATTCAGTTATTTCCACACAGCCATCGTCAGTAAATCTGTTACTTCCAGATTTGGTGCCCTGTATTCAGAGTTGTACTCAAATTAGGTCCCCTTCATGTGTGGTTATGTGTATATGAGTGAACCTTTGTTTCCCTCTGAACACAAGCATGCTCATATGTGACAATCTTCCATTTTTCATTTGAAGACAAGGCTGTGTCTGTCTTACTTACAGGAATAATTCGATTGGCAAGAGCCCAGACTCGACTCCGTCACTGTCCCAAGTGTCCAGGTATACATATTTTTCCTTTTTACTCACAACCTTAGTTCTCTTTGCTTTTCTTTTCTTTGAGTTGTTAACACCATGTAATTGACCCAAGAATGACATTCACCCATGGGACTTGTTAGTGTACTGGCTGAATGTATTAAATCTGAATAATAAGAAATAGAAGTCTGATTGATGTACATCACAAACTTACTTCTAAGCACTGGGGTCAATGCTGTGCTTGACTTGTGGTAAACTTAACCACACCATGTAACCCTTTTTTTTTTTACATTATTTCTCTCACTGATCATTTCTCTTTGATTACTTGGCTTGTCTTTTCTACTTTGAGCTATTTAAACACAACTCTGGTGCTTAAAAGGTACAAACACCAATTCCAGTGGGACATTGTGTAAAACGTAAATAAAAACAGAATACAATGATTTGCAAATCCTTTTCAACCTATATTCTATTGAATGTCAAGACAACGTCAAGATTTTTAATGTTCAAACTGAGAAACTTTATTGATGTTTTTTTTACAAATATTAATTCTTTGAATTTGATGCCTGCAACACATTCCAAAAAAGATGGGGCAGGGGCATGTTTACCACTGTGTTACATCACCTTTCCTTTAACAACACTTAATAAGAGTCTGAGGAGAAATTGTTGAAACTTTGTGGAATTCTTTCCCATTCTTGCTTGATGTACGACTTTGGTTGCTCAACAGTCTGGGGTCTCCGTTGTCGTATTTTGCGCTTCATAATGTGGCACACATTTTCAATGGGAGACAGGTCTGGACTGCAGGCAGGCCAGACTCGCACTCTTTTACTACAAAGCCCCGCTGTTGTAACACATGCAGAATGTGGCTTGGCATTGTCTTGTTGAAATAAGCAGGGACGTCCCTGAAAAACATGTTGCTTGGATGGTAGCATATGTTGATCCAAAGCCTATATGTACCTTTCAGCATTAATGGTGCCTTCACGGATGTGCATGTTACCCATCTGCACTAACACACCCTCATACCATCACAGATTATGACTTTTGAACTTTGCGCTGATAACAATCTGGATGGTCATTTTCCTCTTTGGCCTGGAGGACACCACGTTTATGATTTCCAAAAATAATTTGAAAAGTGGACTCATCAGAGCACAGCACACTTTTCCACTTTGCATCAGTCCATCTCAGATAAGCTCGAGCCCAGAGAAACCGGCTGTGTTTCTGGGTGTTGTTGATATATGGCTTTGGCTTTGCATGGTAGAGTTATAAGTAGCACTTGTAGATGTAGTGACAAACTGTGTTAACTGACAATGGATTTCTTAAGTGTTCCTGAGCCCACGTGGTGATATCCTTTACAGAATGATGTCACTTTTTAATGCAGTGAGGGGTCGAAGGTCACGGGCATTAAATGTTGGTTTTCAGCCTTTCCTCTTACATGCAGAGATTTCTTCAGATTCTCTGAATCTTTTGATGATATTATGGACTGTAGATGATGAAATCCGTTGAGAAAAGTTGTTCTTAAACTGTTGGACTATTTGCTCAAACAGTTGTTCACAAAGTGGTGAACCTCGCCCCATCCTTGCTTGTGAACGACTGAACCTTTTGAGGATGCTCCTTTTATTCCCAATCATGACACTTACCTGTTTCCAATTAACCTGTTCACCTGTGGAATGTTCCAAACAGGTTCTTTTTAGCATTCCTCAACTTTCCCAGTCTTTTGTTGCCCCTGTCCCAGCTTTGTTGGAACGTGTTGCAGGCATCAAGTTCAAAATGAGTGAATATTTACAAAAAAAACAATAAAGTGTATCAGTTTGATCATTCAATATCTTGTCTTTGTAGTGTATTCAATAGAATATAGGTTGAAAAGGATTTTCAAATCATTGTATTTTGTTTTTATTTACGTTGTACACAACATCCCAACTTGACTGGAATTGGGGTTTGTAGATAAAATCCAGATGGGTATTAAAAATGATAACCATGAAATTATATTTCAGGAGAGCACCAGCCTCATTTATCTTGGTTGATATCACTGGAATTAGTTTATTAAATATTAGCATCATTGAGGTGGATATATGTTCTGAAAGGTTAGTAAGTGAGAATGTATACATTCTCTGTTTCTGTGTCCCTGTGGTACTAAAGAGATGGCCTGTCAATGCAGTGCCAATGCCCTTCTTGGCTTTTGTGAGACACATAAATTATGCATTTGTATTTTTTCTCTTCCTTTTCTTTTTACAGGGCAAAGCCTGCAGGACAGAGTAATGATGCGGATGGTATGGATGACTCAGATTTGGAGAAAATGAAACAGGTACATTTCTTATCATCCTATAATCTTAATTTCTCCACCCAGAATCAGTAAGACTACACGCACTCAAGTAACAGGGCCAAAGTTTTCCCCTGAAACATGATGTGGGATGAAATATCTGATACAAAAAAAACAACAACCAGAAACTCAAACATTCTATCTCTACAAGCAATCCCTTTAGCCAGAAATGAGATGTTGAAATGTGGTTGAATACAGGATGAAATCAGGTCTGAACATCTATGATATAATTACCACCTTTTTTCAACCGGCTTAAATATGGCTTTAATATACTTTTGAATCAGTTTTAACTGTCTTTACAATGGTGGTCATAGGTGTCTTTTACACGTCTCTTACCTGAAAAACAATGATTGGGAAGTAAGTAAATTTTTACAGGCTTAAATAAGAAAGCTATGCTTCTGAAGTTAGGTTTGGGTAGGAAGAAAAATATCGACTAGACCTTTACTTGTTTACATTCATTACATTACCCTGCTTACTTAAGTGCATGTAAACACATTTGTTGAACTGTGTTACCACATCTGACTGTCTGTTTGTCTCTTCTGTAGGAGATCCTGGAAGAAGTGCGCAAAGAACTACAAAAAGTAAAAGAGGAAATCATTGGAGGTGGGATTATCTTGTACTCTCTAAAATGATTTAACAGCTTCTATGTATAGTATTTTGGGTGCTTACTGTATGTTTCTCATCTCCCCTTTCACAGCCTTCATTCAGGAGCTTCAAAAGAGAAGCACATAGTTCTGCTGAGTGTGAGGTGTATCAGAGGGATGTGATGGATTGGTGGGTCAAGGCTCGCTGTGACCTCTCATCTACTGAGCCCTCCCATGTAGCCCAGGGATTTTTGTTTTATTCTGCTGCACATTTTCTCTTTACTCTTTCTCTCTTCAACAAACACTTGAGCATACTTGCTTATGAGTACATTATGCTTATTCACTTAATGTAAATTGTTACCCACGGAACCTCATGTCGCCATCCAGCACTTTCAATGATCACTTACTAACATTGCTGGGGTTATCCTACCTATCCTATCTCTACCCTGTTTATTTATCCCATCCCTTTGTGTGCTAAATCAATGTAGAATACACAGCCAAAGTTGCGCTGTCCATTTTGTGATCAGATACACTTCATCATTATCACCTTTTCTACCTGTCTTTTCCCATCTGCTATCAGACAAACCAATTACTGAAAGAGCTTCCTTCAGCATTCAGTAAAATTCGGGCATTAAAGATGCTTGCTGAGATTGTTTTTCACTCTTTCTCAGATGACCAAAAATGATTTTTCCTCAAACTTTTAAATGTATAGGGCAGTTCAGTACATCGCCTAGTAGGAAAGGGGTTGGATGTGATAAAACGACTAAATTGAGGCTGGATTGGCAATCCCAACTTTCTGACTACTGCAATGTCTCTCCCTCGAATAGACTTTGAGCTCCCAGCAATGGCTAAGAACTTAAACAACACACCTGTCTTCACTGCTGCAAGACAGAGAAGTTGATGGAGGACATGACAAGTGAGGGGAACCAGATGGATAAACCAAGTGCTGTGAAAGATGAGTCTGTTGTTGTTTTAAGATGTGAGAAATGTATTCTTATTTCATTGCACTTGTTCTAGAGGAAGTGGGCCTGTGTGCCACACTGCCTTGACAGACTACTTCCTCTCACTCATGAGATAATTGTGTGCCAGTGTAGTGGCCCTACCTACACTGTGCTTCTTCTAGTTTTTTTTTCAATCTTTTTCTTGCTGCAAAACATATATAATGGCCATGATGGAGTCCTTTTTTGCCATGTCCAACTGCCTTGAGAAAAAAATATATATAAATGTATAAATAAGGAAAATATATTTGTTTTGAGGGAAATGTATTCAAAAGAAAAGAAATTGTGTTTCTATTTTAATTGAAATGACTGGTGAATGGGGACTTTGTTTTTTCTTTTTCAATTATAGTTTTCTTATCAAATGTTTTCTTTGGGGGTATAGTGTTTCATTTTCTAGTAGAGTCTAGGCTTTTTACAATGAAATATAAAAATCAGCTGATAGACACTGGATTAGAGATGTCTTTATAGTTCAATACAGTTGCGTCTTGAAATGCATTACGGTGTCTTGGCTAATCTTTTGCATCCAAATGTTAAAGTAACCTGAATTCAGTCAAATGAAGAAATTTGAAATATAGGGCATAATGGCGAACATGCACACATTTATCAGAATACAAGATAGATTTTTTTTTTTTTTTAGCTTTGCCTTGAATTGTTCTGAAAATGAATATAATAAGGTTTTTAATCCCAAAGAAACTCAAAAGATGTGCGGACTGACAATAATATTGACTCTTTAGGCTACTGACAAGTGGTTTTACTAAATTTAACTGATATCTAATTTAAGGTTGTGGGTGTCTGTAGGCTATTTCCACTAGGAGTTTTTGCTTCTTCCTCGATGGCCAAGTTGGACACAAGCTTTAAAAGATATACTCTCATAACAGAAATACATGACTTGTTTGTAAAGGAATTGCCCTTCATTCACAGGAGCAAAATTACTAGTTTTTATATAAATGATTGGAATTGTTGAAACTTGCTAATAGCTGATAAATCGACAAAACATTTGATTCACCTTTAATTAAAAACCATACATTGTTTAGGCACCCTTCCCGACCCAGGTTGAGAGACCCTTCCAGAGCTACCAAGATGCTTCCGGATTGGGAAGCCTCTGTACCGTTTCCGCCGCCATTGCGGATTTCGGACATAAAATCAGTCATAACCAGTAGCCACTGCTTTCCATCGATGCAGCGCAGAGAAGGAACAGATAGGTGGGACGTTACGTACTCAACACGTTTACTTGTTTCAGACTTTTGAAACACGACACGGCATATTACCTTGTATCGTGTTGTATTTTCTACTGACTGGCTTCGACCTACACGTACAGTAAGGAGGTCGTAGCTAGCACAAGGCTACTGCCTCGCTAACTAGCTGTACGGGTTGGCTAGAATATCAGAACTCCCGAGTATTTAAAAGAAAACCACCATGGCACAAATTCTACCTATCCGCTTCCAGGAGCACCTGCAGGTATGTACTCAAACTACTGAGCCTTACAAAACAAAACACACTATTAGATTTGAGTTTCCCCACATAACTGTTGTTTGACAGATTGGAGCTAAGCTAACGTTCAACCCGCAGCAAATGAATGAATGCCCCCGTCCTCCCGGTTAGCCTGTAGCTCACACCTAGCTTTCAGGCTAGCAGCTCATTCATCTCTCTGATACTGATGCCTTGTCGACTCACCGTTTACCTACGTCAGCTGTCAATTACGACTTAGGTTGAGAGTGAGTAAGCGATATAATTGATTATTAAAAGCCACCAGGATATTTTTCTTTCAGTTCAAGACAACTATTGTGTCAACAGTGTAAATACAGTAAAAGATGTATGATTTTGTTTACGTCGGTTGTCAAAGTGAACACAAACTTTCTGAGAGAATTTCTCAGTAGTTTTTACTTTTGGTATATTTAGTAAATTTGACCTCCAATTGCGTTTTTCTGTCTTCTGTAAATTAGCATAATATCAGAAACAGCTTTATATGCCAGTTATGCTTACACACACACACACACACACACACAAGGAATTTAACATGGGTGAACTGTGCTCTCTTATGAACAGGTACAACATTAAACATCAACAATAAACAGAGTAAGAAAAGACTAATATTTACATGACTAAATATGAAACAGTGCAGTGGTGAATAGTGCAAAAGATGAAGTAACTGATAATAAAAAATGCAGTTATGTGACAGATGGGTTAATTTACATGAGGTAGAGTATTCAGTATTTACATTAAAATTGTGTAGATTGATCATTTAAATGAAATAATAGTTATATACGTACGTATATATGTACATTCACAGTGACAGTTTTGTTCAAGGGTTACTTCACAGTGACAGGTCTGACACTCTGTGACTGTTTAGCGTTCATCGGAGTGACAGCCTGGGGGAACAAACTGTTCTTATGGCGGCTTGTTTTGGCGTACACTGATCTGTAACGCCTGCCAGAGGGGAGGAGTTTGAAAAGTTTGTGTCCGGGGTGTGAGGGGTCTGCAGTGATACCTGCCAGTTTCCTGGCCCGGGACTGGTATAAGTCCTGGATGGGGGGGGCAGGTCGACACTGTCGATTTTTTTCTGCAGTCCTTAGTCTGTTGCAGTCAGTGTCAGTCCAGTTTGGTTGCAGATCCAAACCAGACAGTGATGGAGGTGCAGAGAACAGACTGGATGATGGAGGTGTAAAACATGATCAGCAGCTCCTGGGGCTGGTTGAACTTCCTGAGCTGATGCAGGAAGAACATCCTCTGCTGGGCCTTCTTTCTGATTGTGTCTGTTGGAGGTCCACTTCAGGTCCCGGGAGATTGTGGATCCCAGGAACCTGAAAGAGTCCACAGTAGACACTGTGCTGTTCAGAATGGTTAGGGGGGCTTCTGCTGAAATCCACTGTTATCTCCACAGTCTTGAGTGGGTTCAGCTCCAGACGGTTCTGACTGCACCATACAGCCAGCTGTTCCACCTCCCGTCTGTAAGCAGACTCGTCCCCATCCTGGATGAGTGTTTCCCACAGGATTTCATGAGACTACGGTGGGGGGGACCGAACCCTCTAGGGGGGTCTGGGGGCATGCACCCCCGGGAGAAAAAATGTGTACATTTTAAAGTTACCGGTAGATGCATCAATTTTGTGCAAAATTAAGAGGTTAAATGTATCATAAACTTTGTTCTTTTATAACAAATTTGTGCTCTTGTAGTGCACAAATTGTCAAATCATAAAATCCAAAGCCCATGGAAGTTAAATGGCTTTAGGCTTGGCCCATAGAGACCCTCAAGCAGGCATACTGTTCCTACTCCTCTTTCAGTTATGATTATCGCTCCTCTCCAGCCTCTTGTCCAAATTAGGATAATTTCTCCACAACATGCTTCTATTTGATGACGTCATAAGATTTACTGCACAAAAGCATATTTTATTAATGAATTGTAATGTTCAGTATTACAAATATTTAGAGTATTAACAGCAGCTCAAACAATTTAAGAACATTTCAAAATCAAAACGTTCACACGTGGTTTATGACCAGTTTTTAATAAGCAGGGAGGGTGACGTGCAGACGCACAGACAGACGACCGCTCAGCGCACATTGAGCAGTTTGGACGCCATCATTCTGTTTACAGAGACTGCAGTCAGCCATGGTTGACATGTAAACTAGCAGAGTAATGTTCAATTTAACTTTTTGTTTCTTGTCCGTCCACTTACATGCGCAGTGGCACATTCTGGACTCTCGCTCGCCCGTATAGCTCTCTCTCTCTCTCTCTCTCTCTCTCTCTGCCTCTCAAGTGTGGTCCGCGGACCCACCTTTATCTTTAAATGCACGTTTTGACATAATGAGGAAGAGAACCTCTTGGAAAAAAGGTCTGATCTAATGTTTAGACTTATAATTAAACTTTAAGTGCAGTTTTTCAAGACAACAGGTGAGCTGCGGAGCTGCGCGGCGTCTTAAGGCGAAATGGATTTGTTTCATTCTTTCAGAAGTTGTTTTGCAGGTTCAAAAAGAATATTCAGCTCGAATTTCGATATCTAGGTTTACAACTAGTTATGCTGCTTTGTCTGACAGGGTGATCAAACGTCTTTGATTGTGTTTAAAACCTCCGAAACCTGTGCAGCGATTGAAAAGCTCCGAAAAGCTCTGAGTTGTAACACTCTGCAGGAGGTATTATAAACAAGGTACGGACAAACAATCACAGATTCCGGTGTAGGCTACTGCAGCCACACATCACATTTAACGGGGTAAACTGTACTTTAAAAGTTCTTTATAGTTGATAATAATTCCCTGACACTAGCATGGCAAATTAGACTATGGCGCGACAGATCAGACTATGGCGGGCTGCCACAGTTTAGTTAATTAATGGGAAACACTGTAAGTGTCAATAAATATTTGTGTTATTTTGGTGGGTTCGACTGGATCATGGGTCTATTTCTTTAAGAAAAAAGTAGGTACCGGTAAAACCCTTTGCCTAACTCGTACAACTGACACAGATCCTGAAAATTCTTTAGATTTCCATATTTAATTATTCTACAGAAGGAGGTGATGCCTCATTTAGTTCATTGTTTATACGTATGGTCGTGTAATTTCAGGAGGAAGTGTGGATGGAATGCAGGCCAGCTTGTTACTTAGTTTTTTGGCAACACTCTAACTGTGGCATCGAGCGATGCAGCATGTTATGCTAGGCACGCCGTCTATTTTCATCCCATAGGATCGGCATTTAAAACCAACTAGCTGTTAGGTTATGGACCTCCCTCACTATCTACCTCTCATACATGTCACAGGTCTGTACACCACACTCTGCAGGTGACCAGAGAGAAAAAGAGAGAGATATCCGCTGTTAGGTCTTTCAATGCAAAACACATTTTGTGCAGCTGCATACTGCAGATGTGATTTGATTCAGCTCTCTCTTGGTTTTACCTTTTTGCTGTGTCTTGACAAGAAATCTCCCCACATGAGGGTCACCCGTTGTGATAAAGGGATCACGGAATTAAGTTAAACTTTTTAAAACAGGAGTTTTGTTGTGTTCAACGAATCCACCGTAGATAATCTGTGCGTTCAGTGCGGTCTGGATGTTGATAATCATTGCCATGCAGCAAGCGCAAGCAGGCAGATGCGAGTGTGTCTGTCCTTCAAAATGTCGTAACCCTTCTTCAACAAATAAACAAAAAAGGAACTCAGAAAAAAAAAAACTATGATCACGTCTTCACTACCAAAATGACCATGTTTTAGAAATGAATTACATTCTGGATTATTGGATTAGAATGGATACATTTTCATATTGTTTGCCATTCTAATTAGTTCATGAACAAACCAAAAAAAATTTATATATAAAATCCTAAATTATATATCAGCTATACATAGTTTATACAATATGTCATTTTCACGCGTTGGGATTCACAATTAATTATATATATATATATATATATATATATATTGCGTATGCAAACATGTATGTATAATACATGTTTGCAAGTCTATGTATAGACTACTAAAATTCTGCAGGGCTGGAACAGTGCAAAAGCACTACTGGGTCTGGCGGTGTTCAGGAGCGCTGTGACAAATAGGGCAAGGCACAAAGCAACAAGCAGTTAGAATCCATCAACCATCCATATACCACTGAGTAGCGACGACAATCTTGTAGCCTGCTAGAAGATGAGGAGGGGTTTCAAAAGCTGCCGTGGATGAGCCAAATGATCTGCAGCTGTCAGTCCCTCCAGGATTTTGTGGACTTTTTGGGGGATTGTTGCGGCCTAAAATGCAACTTTAAAAAAAAAATTGCAATGCAAGTTGCAATGTTTTTAGATGGGTTTTTTTGCAATTAAATTGCGGCAGCAAGCGAAATTTGCAACAATAGTTACAATTTTTTTTACTGAAAAAAATAGAGACTTTTCATTATTACACTTATTTTCTTACACAGGCTTTGATGTGATTGAGTGATGCCTAGATTTTAACCTGAGCAGAGCCATTAGCTTTGTGAAGTTACATATTCCTCTGCTTCACTCAGTGAAGTCTCTCTCTCTCTCTCACTATTTTCATTAATACACACACACACACACACACACCCCGTTTGTTTTGCATTCAGACAAGCTCTATCCATGCTTATTTATTTAACTCGCCTTGCGTCTTTCAGCCTCTGTCACTGATTTGTCTTGTATGTTGTCCGTGTGTTCCAGTCATTCTCCTGGTGTGTTTTGAGGTAGATCGATGACTTTTGTTTGTGTTCCACCACAACGCTGCACAGTGTGCAAAAAAGTTTTGCTGCTTCCGTGCAGAACATCGGGGAATTGCCTTGCACGGTCCTTAGCTGTTTTTGTAGGAGGTAAATGTGCAACGTTTGTGTCGGACATGTCTGCATCTGCATGTAAACAAGGAAGTGAGTAAACTTTGGTGACGTATGGCTCGCCGTTTTCGCGGGGGACTGCTATGATTGGTGAAACTCGCGGGGGAAACTATTTTGATTGGTCAAAGTTGCAGAAAGGTTGCGGTGATTGGACAAAATTGCAAGGTCGCCCAGAATTCACAGGGATTGGTTGAATTTGCTTTAATTTCCTGGAGGGACTGCTTAACACTTCGAAGACTAAAGAACTGGTTGTTGACTTCCGCTAAGAACTTAACAGGATCCCCAACTAGGATCTCCCTGCAAAATAAGCAAATATGTACCAGCACTTAGGTCACTTAGGTAAAAGAAATGAGTCTCTCAAATTGACCTGCACCTTGCTCATAGGTATGTGCCACTGCTCAAGCATTTCCATGATAGCGTTTGAAATGTGGTGGCGCTGCTCTGCGGCTGACACGCACACGAGAACTCTGTGTTTGTCTGATTGTAAGTGTTTGTTTTTATGTGTTTTTATGTGCTGTCCTGTAAATGTTTGTTTGTATTGTGTTTTTTATGATCTCTGTGCAAGGCAAATTCCCCTAGGGGCAATAAAGGTTTCATTCATTCATTCATTCAAATACAGCAGTTGGTGTGTGAGCCTTTTAAGTCTTTAGCTTGTAGCACCGGACCTTATCGCTCGGTCACTCTCTCTCCTCGCATGAGACTGATTTCCAGAGTGACAGGATTGAGTGTTCTTCAAGGTAGCGGTTGAAGAGATTGCAAAAAAAAATCCTAAGCCTATAGCATTATAACTAGGAGCTTGTCTATACCTGCACCAGCCCTAACTAGAAGGGATGTTTTAAATCTATTCTTGAAAGCTAGGAGAATGTCTGCATCCCGGACCCTGACTGGTAGATGATTCTATTTTCGTCTTGCCATTGGAGAGATTATTACATGTACTGAGAAGTACTCTTGAGGTTTTTGTAACGGAATGGTCTCCATTAGCAATATTCCTGAAAGAAGAATGGTTAAGTGTAATGTGAATGGGGATACAAATTATCTGAGTAAGTTTCAGTATATCAAATATTTTGCAATCTCTGCTTGTTGTGATTACTGCTATTTTTCTTTTTAAATTGCGTTTGTGTTTGTGCCTGTTGTTGTTTGTGGTTTTTATTGTCTTGTATTAACGTGTATGTCCTTGTATCTCGTTATTTTAATTTTTAAATTAAAAAAGGAGAAAAAAGAGTTGCACTATTTGCCAGCACAGCCTTTCACAGATACTGTTACTTACCTGTTACCAACATTCAATGTTTTTTTCTTTTTTTTTTTTGGTTATTTTTAATAAATTATGGAGTTTCAATGTTTTGCTACTCTTCTGGGGAAGAGCATGTTGGCTCGAAGCTTCACTTATCAATAAATCCTTCAAACAGGAGCTTCCTGGTGTGCAGATCTTGTTTCTCTTTACCTATATGTGTTCATTGGAATGTCTTTTTTTGATTTTCCATTTTACGCAAGGTCCCAATTTTTTTGAATTTGGATTATTATAAAGAAAATACTGACATGTTATTTTTCTCATTTCTAGACAGAAACATTTTTATTTTAGTTATTTTAATTCAAGGCTGGTTAGTGCCTCCATTACAGCTACAAGGCTGAGTTAGATGCAACTTACCTCGGCTGAGAGGCAAGATAGTCAAGATAGTCATTGTATTGTTTAGAAAATTATGTGAGACTGTATGAGAAAAGTAATCACAGAACATATAGTTTCATTTTGTGCCTGCATATGAACGCATGTGTATACACTACAACTAACCCTTCCCCATGTCAAACAAGCCTATGGAGCTATTATTGTGGCAAAACTATTTGAAAATGTGTACACAGATGTACTGATCTGCAAATGTAGCGATTGCAAAATGTTTACTGATTTAATAATGGCAGAAAAGTGAGCTTTTTTTGCTGCAAGTCCTGAAAATCCACACAAATCATTGCTTACAACTGAGGTGGGCCTCTCCATTGGCCTCTCCATTTGTTGCCCTGAGCTCAGGGTAACAAACCAACAGGTGTGTTTGCAGATCATCAGACACACATTTGAAGATATATGTACGCATTTACGGATCTTGCGCGGCAGGAGTGTTGCAAAAGTCACATCGAAAATGAAGGCCAATGGAGAGTTGTTTCAGGACTTAGAGCAAAAAAGGTAACTTTTCTGCCATTAGTAAATAAGTAAACATTTTGCAATAATTGCAGATCAGTACGTGTACGCATTTGTAGATCTGTGTGTGCATTTGAGGATCTTTTTACACATTTTCAAATAGTTTTGCCACAATAATAGCTCCATAAAAGTCTGTGATGCAATACTCCACTCGTGTCTATGCATAAGACTTTAGATAGGTGTTCAATATAGTGAGTCCCGTTCAGCATTTGGGCCGTACACATCCACAAGATGCAGTACATGGCCTGTAAGAGCAGTGCTGAGGCGGAGGGGATGTGACAACAACACAGAAGCAGGCACAACGATGGCAGAGAGTTTTTGGGACATACTGATTAACCACATGGGTACGATGTGTCATTGACACGGTGATAAATATGCCTGTTAAGTTAACTGACGAAAGGTTGGTTCTTTTTTAGAATTCGATATTGAAATCTGCAATCTAATGGGAACAAGAAGTTGTTTCAGTTTAACCAGTGACCCTGAGTGTGTCTGTGGCTGCATTTGTATTTGTTTAGTTTTCATTAAATACTTATCTGATGTGTTTATTTTGGTGTCATAATGAAAAGCAACACAAAGATGCAGTCGTGATGACACGTTCAATTTTCAACGGCTGCTGTAACTATGACATCTATGGACACATTCTTTTGAAAGTCACTAGTATACGGAATAAGTCATTAAAACAACACACATGGGGTCATTCCATGAAGCAGGATTAAGCAGAATCCAAGCTTTTTTCAGTAAGTCTGGCTCATTGAAGGAGGGGGTTTTGTTCCATCACCGTAGCTTATATGAATCCTCGCTAAGTTACCATGGTAACTCATGCTGGTGAACAAGTCTGCTCTGGACCAGGCTAACTGTCAAACTGAGTTTAGCTGTGAGTCAAAGAATGTCTGACGTGTAGAAACAGACTAATATAAGACCGTTCAGTCAGGTGAGTTTCAGACATCACTCATGTCATGTTATAATAATAATAATAAAGATCATAAAACTCTCAGCTTTATTCAAAATCTATCATGAATAAAAACTTTAACTATGCAAAAGTCACACATCTAATGCAACTACACATGAGAAAATATAAAAAAAGGTAAAAAGAACATCTTATCTTATCTTCTGATCTTATAAAAAGCCTAATAAATAATTCACATCCCACAAGGACACACCCTACTCTGTCTCTGATTGGGTAGTAAAACAAGAGATACAGGCAGACAGTAATAGACAGAGAGAGAGAGAGAGAGAGATAATAATAATAATTTATGCTTTATTGATCCCACGAGGGGAAATTTGTTTTTACACTCTGTCTAATGAACATACTACACACACATAGGTGAAATACACACACATGCACAAACAGTATTATATGGACATGCGTTAATGGAGAGGTCTCAGAGTGAGGGGGCCAGCGCTCAGAAAACCACTATTCAACCTGGTATAAATGGCATCTCCTTTTATATATTATTTTGAAAATATTATGACAATAAAACTGAAATTTCACTGTATTGACCACAGTGGAATTTTAGTAAGTAAGGACTTACAGCTTTTTCAGCTGCACACTAGTTGGACAATAATAATATATTACAACAATTACCTTAAAGTAGGCTATGCACAGACTCATTATGAACTACTTCCATTCACACACTGCTGTACCATAAAGGCTTCTGTGCAGCTGTAACAGAGGTCTGCTCTATATTTTACAGGTGTCATTTTAATCTATGATTTTATAGTATAAAGGGTTTTATACTGTAGCGACCCTAAATGGACAGTCGCTCTGAGATCGGACAGTTTGTGGAGCAAAGGCTCATGGGAAGGTTAGTCCAGTTAAGAAAAGTGTGTTAATAAAGTTAAAGTCAATGTCCAGTAATGTGGTTGTTATAATTGAGCATGTTTAATGTTCACTGTGATAGAGAATGTGAAATCAGGTAATGATTGTTAAACCATGAGTGTGAGAGCTGTTGCAGGTGTTAGATCTTATGAGCAGCTGTTGGATGCTTCAATTTCCCTCGGGATGAATTATGTTTTTAAAGAATCAAATTAGGTATCTGTATCTATCCTAAACGTTAATTTATTAAAACATTTGCAATGAAAGGTAAGGTTTTTTGTGCAGCAGATTTCAGACAGAGGCAATTGAAAGTGCATTAAAATAGATAGACATTTTCAATAAAAGATATAGAATAATGTAAAGTCAAATGCACATGAACCTGAAACATGCATAACTTGATCATTTAGTCTGTCGGTATTTTTCTACCATGCCATCTCCCTGGATTATTATTATTTGGAGTTTTACCTTTTTTTTTAGTAATAAAATCTTTAAATTCTTCGAACAGCTCACTCAGCAGTGTTGGTTCAGCTGTTGAAAAAACGTTGCTCTTACTCTCCCCTCTGTGTGACTCATTTGATCGTATTTTCATTCATCCATTCATTTGGGCTTCTTGTAAACATCAGGTGCGTGCACAAAGCGAGACTATGCAAGCCTGACTTGAGTAAGTCCTGATTAATTAAGGCTGGATTGTGTTCATGGAACCACTCGAGGCTTATTTGGGAGATGGAATTAGTTTCAGTCTGACAAGTGAGCTTGGCTTTCTTTAGCTATGTTTATGGAAGACCCCCAGGATAATTAGGTCCATGCACTGAGCAAAATGTTAATGAAACGGGATGCTGATTTTACTGACAGTGTGTTCTGTTCATCGGTAGCCTAACATTATTATCTTATTATCTACTATTGAATATTTTTATTATTGACGTTATTAACATAATACTCGATATACTCAATCTCAATAAAGTTAATACACTTGTGTTTCTGGTGAATGATTTTAAAAAACTGAAGAAATTGCAGTGTGAGAGCTGGCAAAGCTGTGAGCATTAGCAGCTACCAAAACAGACATGGCTGTTGCAGCCATCGCTACCACAGTCTCTTTTGCAGCTTTTTCTACCTCCAATCTGCAGCTAAAATATTTAAAGTCCTTGAGCACCACCTGTAGGCAATCATCTGTCAATTGGTACAACCTTAAAGTATAAGTTCACTAAAGAAAGCACAAGTGTGTTGCCAACAGCCACATGGTGGAGCAAAAAGAACCATAAGCAAGTATTTCAGGAAAATTATGTAGAGGAAGTTATTTTTCAAGTTTAAAAAGAAAAACTAATTTTGAAATACACATGTATTATAGTTACTGCAGCGCCCCCTTAAATGGTATGAAATCTTCATCTTCAAGGAAGAAAGAGCAACATTTTACAAAAACATAAATGTGTCTCTGAGTCAGACTGTCTACAATGAGTGAGAAGCGTGAGTCCTGCCAGCTGAACTTTTGTCAGAGTCGTGTTTACATCATGTTTGGACAGCTGTTTAAGTCAAGGTCTAGAGAAAAGAAGAATAAACTAGCCTACTCACTGCAAATTTTGATGTCATGTAAGTTGTCTTTAGATCATGATCATTCTGTGTCAATTTATGTGCAATATAAAGCTTTGAGTTAACCAAAGTGTGCTAACATTAGCATGCTAACACAACAATGCGCGCCGCAGGCAGTTGCAGCTCGAGCAAAGGACAATTTTGTCTGCCTCTTGTGCTTAATGGTGATTAGTTATGGTGTGTTCTAATTCATAACTCCTTCATGTGATCGTGATTGGAGAGGGGTTGGAGGTGTGCTGCTGGAGGAGTGCAGAGGCTTCAGAATAGAGGAGGTGTCAAACAGCAGTTTGTTTTGTTGTGTTTTTGCTTTAATGCTGGTGCTCAAGGGCGACATCTACTTGATCAAAAAATTGCACATTCTTCAATTAAAACAACTTAAAGCATACTCTAACCACCCAAACCCTTAAATCTGTATAGGATTCTACTCCAGTTACCTTGTAAATTAACCTTTCCCCCTATAATATAATTAGATGAACGGTATAGGTCCTTGTTTCTGTGACATCCCCCAACATCACAGAAAATAGATCCAGCTCCAGGTATATAAACTAATTTTCAAGTACATTTTTGAACATCTTCCCAAAATGTAGATATCATATAACAATACCAAAAAAGATGTACTGTTGACTCAGATTCTAACAAAACCTACATTAATCTGATTTTCTAATACCCCAAATATTTAACATTTTTCTAGTAGCAAGAAAGTTATAAATAATTTTTGATTGAAAGTAACTTGTGAATGAGTCAACAGCTGTTTTATATATCGAACCAAAAAACACTTTCCACGGTGTAGGGCAGTCTAAAGTATCCTCCCATTTTTTAAAGGTAGTGTGTGGAATATATCCCAAGGACCAGCGTGTTAAATGGAAGTTATATATGTTTCGGTTCGTTTCCTGTTTTGTAACCATCTGTGATTTTTTTTTTATAGCTGATTGACAAACTAACAGTTTGTAAATTTCCATCATTATTTTTTCTTATCAAATGTATTTAAAGAACAGAACACAGTTGATTAAAGGATTGGAAGGAACAAATAGTGCCATACATTTCAGTAAATTTGTTGCTCTTCATTAACAAGGTCATTTATATACAAAACACCCTGTTCAAAGAGTTTCTTTCTAAAAAACTGGCTTCCCTTATTAAAATATTAGAATTAAACCATATAACCTGATGCAAAACCTAATTTCTTCCCACTGGAGGATTAAATCAAAGTCAAGTTAATGTCAAGTTATTGCCAATTTTTTCACAAGTGCTAGACATACAGAAAAAAAACCAAAAAAACGTTTCTCCACGGTTTACGCTGCAAGCTAAGTATAAAAAGATTTAAAAATACAATACAAAATTACAAATATTAGGATAAAAAAAGATATACAAAAGTACAAGATTAAATTAAAAACATAACCAACTCTGCATTACCGCTTTCAAAAATACAGATAAGTTTCCCAGTAAGTTCTCCACTAAACCTGTATGACGAGGTTGGATTTGAAAAAAAGAGTAAAGCCTTCTTTGGAACAGAGGATGAATACCTTCCAACAGCTTGGATAAAAACCAATCCATGTGCAAGTACTTTTTTTTTTAACAAAGGTGGCCTTTAAAGTAAAGCATAATACTTCAAGATTATGTAGTTTTAACTCACCTGATTCATAATTATTATTAAATATGACACTATGTTTAATTCTTTCCGGTTTATGACTCCAGAGGAATCCAAGAATCTTTTGTTCAAGAGTCTTAAAAAAGGGCCGTGATGGGCTAGGGAGGGACATAAACAGACCGAGACTTATCAAATATTAATAATTTTGCAGCTGGTACCATTATATAGTACTCTAATCCAATTAATCAATGATTCACTGAAATTAAAAAATCCCAAACACTTCAAAATAATATCCAAATACATTTTTTGAAAAGCCTTCTCCAAATCAGTAAAAAATATCTTTAATTAACAATTTTCCATAACTTTCAACAATTGTCTTATGTTATTACCAATGAAGGGAACCTGCATAAAGCCTGATTGATCCTGATGAATAATATTAGACAACACTTTTTTCAATCTATGGGCTATGCACTTTGCAAGTATCTTAACATCATAGCATTGGAGTGTGGTTGGTCTCCAGGATCTACTGGGTCCTTATATTGACCATTGGGTTTTCTGTTTTAGAAGTAGTGAAATGAGGCCCTCTTTTTGAGAATTTGACAGTTATCCAACATTATATGTACAATTAAAACAGGAAAGTAATGGGTTCTTAATTAAGCCGAAACATTTCTGATAAACTTCTACGGGTATTCCATCTAAACAAGGAGTTCTGCCTGCTTTAAAGGACATTATATCAGAAGATTATATCAGAAGATCCTCCTCTGTAATCAGTCCTTCATGTAACTCTTTTTGAATATCCGTTAATTTTCTTTAATAATTATCTGGAAAAAAGAGTAGAGCTTAGGCACCACAGTAGTTACTTGAAACATTAATTAATTAAATACTATCAGTTTGAACTAATAAAACAACAAGGCTCTCTCTCTTTTGATGCTCCTTATTTAACGGCGCTGCTAACAAAACAATACCAATCGTGCGCTACTGCTGTTTCTATACTAACAAGGCTGACCGAATGAAACTCCTTTTTTAAAATCAACATAAAGTTCTGTATTAAAGTGAAATAAAACCATTTGAGCCTCTTCACAATACACTTAATTATTTTGTTTTTTTAGGCAAATTTGCAAAGCTGCATGTTCAGGAGTGAGGTGTGAGCTCATAAAATACTCTACTCTACCTTCGTCGGCGGCCTTCATCGCCACTAGTTCTTTGCCGTCTGCTTGTTGTGTCAGGGCCTATAACAGAAGCCTAAAACAGTCATTTTCTTAGTTGCAAAGGTGACGGACGCCCTCTTTTGGTATAAAATGGTATTACATGTGACTGCCAGTAAAATTGTAAACAGCTTCTCGGTGAATACATTTTTAATCGGTTAAATTCTTAACAGCGAATAATCGATTAACGATTAATCATTAACATCCCTAGTTTAGAGTAGCGAACCTCTAAATTGAATGCAGTTTACAGCACAGCAAGCGATCAGTTTAATCCGACGAACATGTTGTGCGAATATTACTTTCCTAAGGATAATGGTATGCGAGTTATGAGCCTTGAACACAAAACACTTACAGGGATACTTCACCCGTTGAAACATGAATCTGTATTGACATTGGGTCATATATGTAGTAGAAATGTGAGATACATTTTGAAGTTGGTGCCTTCTTGACTGAGAAAAGGCAGAAAGTGTCTTTTTGGCTCATGTGGATGAAAGACACCAAATCCCAGAATGCACAGCAACGCAGGCCACTCCCACTAAACTCCTCTATTTACAGACAGTTGAGGAAACGGCCTTATGTGTTGAAGTAAATATACTTCAACACATAAGGCCGTTTCCTCAACTGATTCCGAGATTTCTTCCAGAATTAATCTTGTAAATTCCTGTCAGAAAACAGACTCTATGTCTGTGTCCATAGGCAAACAGTAAGAGCAAACTGGGCCTGCTTGTGCTAGTGCATGAACTGTACCGTGCTGAAGCACACCTCTCTGAAACGTGCCAGGGCCAAGGATGTGTATCCTGCTTGACCACGGTACGGAGCGGTCACACTGGTCAAATGAACTGGACTTCATTGGTGAAGCGTGCTGAGGCACGGTACGGATTGCCAGTGTGACCGCTCCCTAGGACTCTGGGAAGTTGTCCATAACAAATTCCTCTGTTGGGCTGATTATTTGCTCAACCTACCTGCCACCTTGGCTGGTGGGTTGAGTAAGCCAACACTGTCAAAACCACAATTTAAGTCCTGTACTATATGCACTGATCTTATAATTCTTCATATTTAACAGTGTAGGGCATGAACTGCTACTAACACTGCATATGCTTTTATACATATATATATATATATATATATATATATATATATATATATATCTATATGTATATATATAAAATAATAAAAAATAAAAATATATATTTATTACCTGTCACCTCCAAATTAATTGTATATTGTATACTATATCGTATTATTTAATTGTATTTCTTATTTGAATATTTGGTTTTAGTATTTGTATATTTGTATATTTCTGATATTAGGCATCTGCAGGCTTGCTCCAACAATATTTCGTTGTACATGTACAGTGACAATAAACATCGTATCTTATCTTTTCTTATATTTCAGCTCCAGAACCTGGGAATTAACCCAGCCAACATTGGATTCAGTACTCTTACCATGGAGTCGGACAAGTTCATCTGTATAAGGGAGAAAGTAGGTGAGCAGGCCCAGGTTGTCATCATTGATTTGGCAGACCCCAACAACCCCATACGCAGGCCCATCTCGGCAGACAGTGCCATCATGAATCCTGCCAGCAAAGTAATTGCCCTTAAAGGTAAGCTCTGCTACAATGAATATGTAGCACGGTTATCACTTCATGCCTCATGCGCAAGCTATAGAGAAGTGTTTAGTGCTTCTGGAAGCAAATAGAAATGGTGGGTTTGAAAACATAGGATCATTTATATTAATTGTGTTTGTGTTGTCAGTCAGTTATGTAATTGTTATAGACTGCCTCTTTTTTATGTTCATATGCAGACCACTCCATTTGTGTTTGTCAGAAAGGTCAATTAACTAAAGTGAAGTGTAAGAAGTTTGAATGTGCAATACAAGATACTGTTTAAAAAAAGAATCATTTAAAACCTCAGCACCAGTAGAAGTGAAATGTCATGCTGTCATGAATGCTTTGTCTATTTTGCTTGTTTTTGCTCTTTTCATTTCCTACTGCTTCTTATGTTTGCAGACGGTGAGTTGAATTTTACATTTTATGAGTTGTAAAGTGTTAACCTGTATTCACCGTATTGAAATGTTTGCAAATTAATTCATTCTATGAATGCTTTTATAGATAGATAGATCCTTTAATAATCCTTTACAGGAAATTACAGTGCCACAACAGCTTCAAGACAGAGAGAACACCACACATTTCATAAGATAGCTTCCATACTTAAGTTAAAGTTAAAATACAATAAAAAAAATTTTTTTTTTAAAAGTGCAAAGTTATTTTTGTGCATTATAAAACCTTATAGCAGCTGGTATACAAGACTTTCTGTATCTCTCAGTTTTGCACATTGGTGCAATCAGTCTCTGACTGAAGGTGCTGCTCTTGTTCACCTTCAGGGCGTGGAGTGGGTGAGTGGAGTTGGTCATTATTGAAACCAGTTTGTTCAGAGTTCTGGCCTCTGCCACCTGCTGGACCGTTAGTTATTTAAATGATAAGAAGCAGGGAATATACAAATGAAGTCAGTTTAAAGGAGTGTTTTTTCCCCTTATACTACACTGAATACCATAACTATTCTATGAACAGCCAGGCTTTTATTAACTTCAGTCAATGAAATGACTCTTCCTTTATTTGGGACAGGTGTCAATACCAGGCCGACCTTTTATTATTTTCAAACAAATCTTGTGCACAGCAAAGATGGGAAAGAGTATGAAATTGTAAGAAGAAGATGATATACTTTATTAATCTTCCGAGTAGGACTGGGTATCACCACTGATTGCTTGGATCGATTTGATTCACAAGTTCCCAATTTGATTCAATTCCCGATTCCATTCGATATCGATTAATTTAGGGATATGTAAGGGTACAATACCAATTCTGCTAAAATATGATTAGGATTCTCAGAACTAATGTTGTAAATTGTATAAAGAACCTTCCTTCCATTATCAAAAATGTTAAAGTTATCAAAAAGTTAAGGTTTACATAATAATTTGACCCCAAAGCAGTTGCATGCATGTACTTTTTAGTTATCTTGGACAATAGTTCAGCTTGATTCATTGCCCTGGTGAATGCCTCCCAGAAGTTGACTTATATATTCATGGAAATCCTGGAGACAAACATTTTTCCTTTAAAAAAATAAATAAATAAAGATATTCATCTGCCTTTTAACAACACTCTATGATCCAGTTCATGAATAAATATTATATAGTCGACGTATATGATGTCAGCCAGCAGAGACCGGTTAATTTACATTATTTTAAAATGTGCTCTACAAAAAATAGAAAAAGAAATTTGCTCAGAAATTTCACCATACACAATAGGGTTTCAGAGTTTTGCGACACTGGACTGAACAGAACATTTTTTGCATTAGGATTGGCCTGAAAGTAAATGATTTATTCCACTCCTGAGCTAGCTGTGACTGCATTTAGGCAGCTTGACTCACAATGCATCTCAATAACTTATTCCATCCTTACCTTTCTTCACTATACACTATACTTTACTAGTCCAACTATAATGTCAAGCAAGTCAGATACATCTGAACAAACTTTTTAGTAGGATAGTTAGTTATTTAAAAAAAGTCTGAGTACAACAGTCTAAACACAGAAAAATAAACATCATTTCTGTAACAGTATTTGTTACACCCAACTATGTAAATCAACATTAGAAACACCAAAAATAAATCCGTCTGTTGTTATATACAAAAACAAGTGTAGATAAAAACAAGTGTAGAGTAAAAGGAGAAAGTCAAAACACTGTTTGATACAAAGTAGACAACCACAATGAAATTTCAAGAACACTTTAAGAAACGTCTTAATATTTCTACAGAGTGCCTACACACACAGTTTAAATGCTGTGATCATTCACTCTGTATTGGTATTCATTGGTTGTAAATGTATTTTACACCTTTATACATTTTTTACAGCAATGCACAGATCACATATTTGAATTTTGGGGTATGATCCTTTGCACCACTAATACCTCACCATATAGATCAGGGGTGTCAAACTCATATTTGGTAGGGGGACGGATTTGTTCAAATGGGGGCTGGACTTTTTTGCCAACATCACTATAACTCAACACATGGATATAGGCTGCTGGCTGATTATTATTATAAATAATTAAATATAAGTTATTTGTACCTATCAGTTAGCACTGCATGTTAACACATAAAAATGTAAAAGTACATCAAGCAGAGGGGTAAACATGAACAAGTCTGAAAAAGTTATGCAGAAAACATTATGCTATCTCTGCAAAATGTAAAAAAAAAACCCCATCTATTTCTAATTTGAAGGTTTTGTCATTCACTAATGATGACTTAAATGTCTTTGTGATTATTCACTCACACAGTATATTATAAATTTTGCTGTTCACGACTATAGCAACCCATTTTTTTTATGAGTACAATAATGATAGAAGATGGGAGAGATTTGGGGTTTGTAGCAACAAATAAAAAAGTAGAACTTAAGGCCCTGACACACCAAGGAGATCGTTGGCCGTTGGTCCTAGTTGGACCGTCGGTGAACGGTCGTCGCCCTAGTTTTTGCCGGCTCTTGTGGCCATCGCAACAATTAACGCAAATTCAACCAATCCCCCCGACCTTGCAATTTTGTCCAATAACCGCAACCTTAGTTAGATAGTTAGTTATTTAGAGTTAAATAAATAAGCATGGATAGAGCTTGTCTGAATGCAAAACAAACGGGGTGTGTGTGTGTGTGTGTATTAATGAAAATAGTGAGAGAGAGAGAGACTTCACTGAGTGAAGCAGAGGAATATGTAACTTCACAAAGCTAATGGCTCTGCTCAGGTTAAAATCTAGGCATCACTCAATCACATCAAAGCCTGTGTAAGAAAATAAGTGTAATAATGAAAAGTCTCTATTTTTTACAGTAAAAAAAAATTGTAACTATTGTTGCAAATTTCGCTTGCTGCCGCAATTTAATTGCAAAAAAACCCATCTAAAAACATTGCAACTTGCATTGCAATTTTTTTTTTAAAGTTGCATTTTAGGCCGCAACAATCCCCCAAAAAGTCCACAAAATCCTGGAGGGACTGGAGCAATAGTCACATCACAGGATGTGCGATGGGCAGTAAGGGAAATTAACTCAAAACGTCATTCAACTCATACAACTCCTTTGCTGATTGTTAAGAAAGGAAAATTCATCCAGTTCTTTTTTTTCCATGATTCATCTACAAAAGAAGTATGTCTGGAATAACATCATTTCGTCTGATTTGGGTTATTGCAGGGATCGGTAACCTTTTCTATCAAAAGAGCCATTTTTGCTGGCAGTCCCCCCCCCCCCCCAAAAAAAAGAAAATCTGTCTGATGCCACAAAATACATTTGAACCTTTCAATGAAGTTTATGTAGCCTGTATAAGCCCATTCACATTACTAATAGATCTAGATGAGAATTCATTTAAATACAAACCCCAATTCCAATGATTTGCAAATCGTTTTCAGCCTATCTTCAATTGAATGTCAAGACAACGTCAAGATATTTAATGTTCAAACTGATAAACTTCATTGTTTGTTTTTTTTACAAATATTCACTCATTTTGAACTTGATGCCTGTTACAAAAAAGCTGGGACAGGGGCATGTTTACCACTGTGTTACATCACCTTTCCTTTAAAGGGATACTTCACCCATTAAGCTTTGTATCATTAGAAACCTGGTAGTATTTTTGAATGGTCGTGCATCCCGCCCTCATTTTCTCGAGATGGGAAATCTTTGTATTTCTAAGTCTGAAAAGGAGCTTCCAGTGACGCAAAATGACAATTTTTGCATCACTACAACGCTAGTTCCTCATATTTTTGACCACTGAAGCTACAGACCAATCACAGGTCAGTGGGTGGGAACTCACTCCCAGAATCGAAACTTAATGTCCACCATATTGCTTGGAAGCTATGATAACAGGCTCTATGGAGAAAGCTGATAATGGCGAAAAAATATAAATATAGCGGCGAGATGGCTGCTGCCGACAGGCTGGTCTTGTTGTTGTTGTTTTGGCTGCTGCGGCCGCCGCAAGCAACCGTCTCGCGGCTATATTGCTGGACGCCGCTGGACGCTGCCAGCTCAGCAGCCAAGACATAAGGCCTGCCTGTCGGCGGCGGTGAGGACGAGGAGCTGGGGCCGGCTCGAGCTGGGGCGGACTGGTAGTGTCGGTGCTCTCACTGTTTGTCTATGGACACAGACATAGAGTCTGTTTTCTGACAGGAATTTACAAGATCAATTCTGGAAGAAATCTCTGAATCAGTTGAGGAAACGGCCTTATGTTTTGAAGTACATGTCTGTAAATAGAGGAGCTTAGTGGGAGTGGCCTGCGTTGCTGTGCATTCTGGGATTTGTTGTCTTTCATTTACATGAGCCAAAAAGACACTTTCTGCCTTTTCTCGGTCAAGAAGGCACCAACTTCAAAATGTATCTCACATTTCTACTACAGATATGACCCAATGTCAATACAGATTCATGTTTCAACGGGTGAAGTATCCCTTTAACAACACTTAATAAGCGTCTGAGGAGAAATTGTTGAAACTTTGTGGAATTCTTTCCCATTCTTGCTTGATGTACGACTTCGGTTGCTCAACAGTCCGGGGTCTCCGTTGTCGTATTTTGCGCTTCATAATGAAAATTTGAAAAGTGGACTCATCAGAGCACAGCACACTTTTCCACTTTGCATCAGTCCATCTCAGATAAGCTCGAGCCCAGAGAAACCGGCTGTGTTTCTGGGTGTTGTTGATATATGGCTTTGGCTTTGCATGGTAGAGTTATAAGTAGCACTTGTAGATGTAGTGACAAACTGTGTTAACTGACAATGGATTTCTTAAGTGTTCCTGAGCCCACGTGGTGATATCCTTTACAGAATGATGTCACTTTTTAATGCAGTGAGGGGTCGAAGGTCACGGGCATTAAATGTTGGTTTTCAGCCTTTCCTCTTACATGCAGAGATTTCTTCAGATTCTCTGAATCTTTTGATGATATTATGGACTGTAGATGATGAAATCCGTTGAGAAAAGTTTTTCTTAAACTGTTGGACTATTTGCTCAAACAGTTGTTCACAAAGTGGTGAACCTCGCCCCATCCTTGCTTGTCAAGGTCAATGTCAAGGTTTCTTTATTCGTCTCCCTCGGGAGAACGACTGAACCTTTTGGGGCTGTTCCTTTTATTCCCAATCATGACACTTACCTGTTTGCAATTAACCTGTTCACCTGTGGAATGTTCCAAACAGGTTTTTTTTAGCATTCCTCAACTTTCCCAGTCTTTTGTTGCCCCTGTCCCAGCTTTGTTAGAACGTGTTGCAGGCATCAAGTTCAAAATGAGTGAATATTTACAAAACAATAAAGTGTCCAAACATTTCTGACGGTTTTGTTTCAGAGTGGTACCATAGACGCCAAGAGAGATGGTCATATCGCAACATATATCGCAGGGAAAAAAAATATTGCAAAGTCAGTTTTTTCCAATATCGTGCAGCCGTAATCGCTACCCGTCTGCCTTTTTGGCCGATTCGACAACAGCTCCAGACTCCAGCTCTCCTCACAGGTTCAGGAAAGCCCCTTGAGCATGTCGCTGTAGTATCCATGCTTTCACCCATTAGTGCAGTTTCTCCTTATTTGTCTCCTCCGCCTCTTCTTTTCTATTTCTACTAAGACTAGAAGCTGACAACGCCAGCACCATTTTCTACTTTTTATCAGACATTATTCTCCATTAGTAGGCTACCTATAATACGAGTGGTGCACGACAGCGGTGTGAAAATTGTCTTCTCGCATCATAGCAACAAGCTACCTCCACCCCTCACATGCGCAGAACGAACGAGCTGAGTCTTTGAGATGTGTTCAAGTGCAACTTTTTGGCCAAGGCGAGAGGCGACGCCACAGGCAGCCTTCGTCTCCACTAGTTCTTTGCCGTCTGCTTGGTGTGTTAGGGTCTATAAGTGGAAATGAACACCTACATTTTCACTTGCTGCTTGACACCTAAAATGTTCCTGTCAGGGATTAGTTTCTGAGCAGTTACGTTTTTCATGTTCTAAAGATGTGTGAGTTTTGTTTGAAGGTATTTCTGGAGCTAAACTCCTGAGCACCTGTGACAGTGGAACTTGTACTTGTAGAAAAGGCCTACATGTGTATCAGTTCATTTAAAGTCAGAGAAAAATGCTTTAGGAGTTGCAAACTTTTACAATTTTCTGTGTCTCCCATAAACACAAAACAACACTAACACCGCATCAAATTCTTCATTGCAGGTGCAAAAAACCTCACAAATCACAAATTAGAAAAATGAAACGCTTACATTTTTGCTACAGTTGTTGCATCAAATATGGTGCAACACATTTGCACACCCGTATCAAAAACTTTCAACTCATTGACAAAATGTGCACATCCACAAATCAGCACATGATGAATTCATGCAACGAGAGTAGCACACCTTTAGAATACTTTCTAACAAATACTTTTTTCTTGGATATTAGCACGAACATACAACAGGGCAATAACTGCAACAGCTTGAATCAGCCGCTATGAGTCTCAAATGCTGGTTTTCTGCTCACATATTTCAAGTACGCGCCACCCCTGCCTCTACAGGATCACAAATCACCTTTGCTCAACAATTACTGAGATATATGGTGTAAAAATGATTTGTGCACCTGTAGAGTTTGCCTTGTCCAACCCCCAAACAGATTTCATTGGTCCCCCTAACTCCTTTTTCGTTCTTCTTCTGAGTGCTGAGTCTCTAGCAGTCGGTCTACAAACTAGATTAGATCAGCTTAGAAACAGAAAGCTAATGCTTTGCTAGCGAGATTTTAAGACAAAAACTTTGCGTACTATTATCAAAGTAAATATCATTTGGTCGTATGTTTTACAACAATACTAGCTAGCTATCCAGCGCTGCCATTATCCCCAAATCAATATCAAGATATTCACAAACCTGTGTCGGCTACTGTCAGCCCCAGCCTTAACGTAACAACGTGGACTCATCATGTTGTGTACACTAACTATGTACTAATGATGTTTGCACTAAGGATTTCTGAATAATTACTTTCAAGTCATGTGTGTCATCTTCAGTTCCCCCTCTTTGATTCCTGGCCAAGAATTCAGCAAGTTTGGCTGGTGAAAACTAAGGGAGGGGAAGAATCTCGACTGCAGTCTGAGAGGGGAGATGACTAGAGCAATTAAATTATGCTTCTTTACATGAAATTATTATTGTTGTTAAATATATTAGCTTGTGTTGAATCAATGCTAGATATTGTAATTTTCAACATCAAAGCTGGGTAATGGTCGCTCGGTGTCACTCTCAGACTGCATGTCTGTCAACACTACAGTCTCTGGTCAATACAACGCTGTTTGCATATTAATGATGATGTTACAGCAGTGTTATTTAATAAAGGCAAATGCTTTAGTTAAAGTAAATAAGCAAATATTATTTCATTCGTTTTGTGACATTCTTTGCTGTTATGTGCTCTGTTCAGAATACCTTTGGCCGCCTGTACGCAACACATTTAAGCCATTTTCTCATATGCACTCCAGATAATATCTAGATATTTACAGGAGGACTTCTCCAGAGATTCTCCCGAACTAGCCGTTCACATATGCTCCTCACAGCGGGGGACTTTCCCTGTCAAGGGGAGGGGGGGCGGGGGGATTTCCCGACGTAAGACGTGACGTAAATAAACAACGCTGAAGTAGCGGCCGTAGCAACAGAGTCCGCTACACGACGCTATAATGAGAATATTTGTCTTTATATCAATGCTATGTGTAATCCAATGGAATGACAACATCCGCAAAAGAGAGGAGAACAACATACTGACGAACAGAAAACATAATGCAGCTG
Organism: Labrus mixtus; assembly: GCF_963584025.1. Taxonomy (NCBI): domain Eukaryota; kingdom Metazoa; phylum Chordata; class Actinopteri; order Labriformes; family Labridae; genus Labrus; species Labrus mixtus. The sequence goes on along the minus strand of NC_083620.1, from coordinate 718,098 downwards.
TTTAATTAGAGCACGGAGATTGTAGTGGTTAGACACTTTAGCCGGTCACTATATAAACGTCACTTGGGTCCCATTGGCTCGAATTGAAATCTGTGGAGTATATGCTGCCGCGTTCAGACATCAGCTTACTCTGATATTCTGCGGATAAAATACTAGGGGTCTGGTGAAAAATGCTTTGTTTGCGTTCACACATAGCCTAAAGAACCTCCGGGTAGACAAATCTCCAGAGTTTTTCAGGAGATTTCCGTATGTGTGAAAAGGGTTTTAGTCCTGTTGATACGTTAAGGCCTACATATGTTGAAAATCTTGATATTTTATTTGGGAATAATGGCAGTGCTGGATAGCTAGCTATTATTGTTGTTAACATACAATCAAATTATATTTATTGTTTGTTAATAGTACACCAAGTTATTGACTTTGAATCTCGCTAGCTTAATGGGGTTATGTTTGAGCTTTTTCATTTACAGTCAGGTTTTGGTTATGATTTTTATTTTATTTGGCTCAGCTTTCTGGTTCAAAGCTGAGCCAATCTAGTTCGTAGGTGCCCTGGTGCCGACAGCTAGAGACCGAGCACTCAGAAGAAGAAGAATGAAAAGGAGTTGGGGAACGAATGAAATTTGTTTTGGGTGTGGTCAAGGCAAACTTGTAAGAAACTTGTAATTTGTGAGCAGAAAACCAGCATTCGAGACTCGTAGTGATTCAAGCATTTTGAATGATCAACTTGCGTTTGTGCTAGAAAAAAAAATCCAAGAAACAAAACATATTTGTGAGAAAGTATTCTACAGGTGTGCTACACTCACTGCATGAATACACTGATTTAACATTTTTTGATACTGGTGTGTAAATGTGTTTTGCACCATATTCACTGCAACAACTGTAACAAAAACGTGAGCATTTCAGTTTCCTAATTTGTGATAAGTGAGAAAGGATTTGTGCACCTGCAAAGAAGAATTTGACAAGTTGTTACTGTTGTGTTGTGTTTGTGGGACAGACAGAAAATTGCAACCCCTAAAGCATTTTAATCTGTGACTTCAAAGTGTACTGATACAGTTGTGTGACTATTTTCTACAAATACAAAGTCCACTGTCACAGGTGCTCTGGAGTTCTGCTCCACAAATACCTTCATAGTTTGGACTTGTTAAGGTTCATCACAGACAAAGTTTGCTCTGTACATACAGAGTTTATTTGATGTAAATGCTGTCTTCTTTGGGTAATTTGATGCCAGGCATTATAGAATAAAAAATGGTCCCAAAAAGGCAGACATGAATTTATCTCTCAAGACAGGACACACTGGTAAAAACCATCAGGATGTTGTCCTGTAGCTCTGATCAAATCTTGGGAACTTGTTTTGAAAAAATAAGAAAACAGTAATACTGCTTGTTCCATCTTTCTTGAGTTGCATTCTGTGCCTGCCTCTCTCTTTTTTAACAATGTATTTGCAGAGCTAACATAATGCAGGAGCAGCAATAATGTGCTTGTGCCCTTTTTATGATGTTTCTCCCTGCTGAGAATATAGTTGAAAGTGCAACATTTGATTAATTTATGGTATCATCATAATTAACTCTTACTTTGCTAATTATACATAGTTTTTAACAGCTGGGTGAAAATGTAAAGAACATATTTTGATTTATAAAAATCTAATTTTCAAAATGTCCCCCCTTTCCCATAAACATCTCGTGGGCCAGATGAGGGACGCAAGTTTGACACCCAGATCTAGATTTCAAGACATTATTATTCATAATAATGACTTAAGACTTAACTGGAGGATAAAAACAAAAGGGTGTGAGTGCATCTTCCCCTTCATTATATCTATTTGTGTGCTTCTGTTGCTAATCTGCATTCAGACCATAAGGACACAATTTGATGTAAATTCCATATGGACTTCAACAACATGCCTAGAGTTTCACATCAGGTGGTCAGGGTTACAACTGGACACATAACATAAAGCGTGATTTTGACTTGCACTGGGTGCTATAGTTCTAAGCAGAATTTGGTCCTTTATTGATCTGGTTTGATTCAGTAGATCAGAATTGAACCACTGTACCTTATTGATGAGGGTGTGTTTGTTCACAAACTGCTGAGGAAAATATAAGATCCAGGCATATAACTTTACAGGCTAACCCAACATTTAAACAACACACAATTTTCTATTCTATGAAAAAAAAGAATAATAATAAAGTGATAGTAAACATCTAAATGATTACACACTTGTTATGAGTTGACGCTATACAAATAAAAATTGATTGATTGATTAAAGCAGTAGATGTGCTTTTTTCACCTAGATGCTGAACCTGCACATATAAAGCCAACTATTTTTCCCATGAGACCTAACTGAATGCAGATAAATCACTAATGTGGTTACCCTTTTGTTGGTTGTGCCTCTTGTCTTGACAGTGGTACTGGCTTTTGTTATGGTCTTTTTTCACTCAAACCAAACCCTGACAACATTTCTGCATAAATTGAGTCTTGAATTTCCAAATGTGCTTTTTACTGCCAAAATATATTGTGGTTTGTGTGTGGTTGCTTTAGTATTGTAATAATTATTATTATTTTGATTATTCAGGAAGTTACAGGGTTTATCTATTTCACTGTTAACCTTGACTCTGAATTCTTTCAGCTGCAAAGACCCTGCAGATCTTTAACATTGAGATGAAGAGTAAAATGAAGGCTCATACGATGACAGATGACGTGAGCTTCTGGAAATGGATCTCCCTAAACACTGTTGCCCTAGTCACAGACAATGCAGTCTATCATTGGAGCATGGAGGGTGACTCTCAGCCAGTCAAAGTCTTTGACCGCCATTCCAGTCTGGCAGGCTGCCAGATCATCAACTATCGCACTGATGCAAAACAGAAGTGGTTGCTGCTCATTGGCATTTCAGCACAGGTAAAAAAAAAAAAAAGTACAGACTCAGATGTGTTTTCAACTGCACTGAGGAGTTAAATGGGAATTCTTGTGCCAACTATGTGGCACAATAGAACACATAAATAGGGACAGTTTATCTATTTTGTTTCTGTACATAAAGAGTAGACTTTGTTTAAAATTGTATCTAAATGAAAAATATTTATCACACGAACATATTAATATTTTTCAGGCCATGATTCCAGTTAAAAGGTGCTGGTTCAGCTCAGCTGGTACAGCAGGTGCCCCATGTACAGAGGCTACAGTCATTGTCACACTGGTAGCTTAGTGCATGTAATCCACAGTCTCTCCCCACATTTCCTGTCTCTCCAGCTGTAATGTCAAGTTATGCTTTTTTTTGTTTTTGTTACTACAACAAGTAGAACGATAGGACCACTTTTCAGTGTTTCCTTCTTTTCTCTGAACTTTTTTCCAGTTTTGCTTTCGTCAGCTGTAATTAACATATCTCTGAGATTCTTCAGTCTCTCCTTACCTTACAGTATAACCCTTTTCACACATACGGAAATCTCCTGAAAAACTTCGGAGATTTCCAGGAGGAGCTGTATGTGTGAATGCAACAGCCATATTTTTTACTCCGATATTACCCGGAGTTTATCCTGCCAGACCCCTAGTATTTTTTCTGCAGATAATCCGGAGGAGCTGATGTCTGAACGCGGCCGAATATACTCCGGAGATTTTCAATTTCAGCCAATGAAAAGAGAATTACGTTTATATAGTGACCGGCTAAAGTGTCTGACCACTACAATCAATGTTTCCTGTTCGTCAGTATGTTGTTCTCCTCTCTTTTGTGGATGTTGTCATTCCATTGGATTACACATAGTATTGATATAAAGACAAATATTCTCATTATAGCGTCGTGTAGCGGACTCTGTTGCTACGGCCGCTACTTCAGCGTTGTTTATTTATGTCACGTCTTACGTCAGGAAATCCCCACGTGCGCCCTCCCCTTTGACAGGGATAGTCCCCCGCTGTGAGGAGCATATGTGAACGGCTAGTTCGGGAAAATCTCCGGAGAAGTCCTCCTGTAAATATCTAGATATTATCTGGAGTGCATATGTGAAAACGGCTTATGTTTACTTTTACTACAAAGCCCCGCTGTTGTAACACATGCAGAATGTGGCTTGGCATTGTCTTGTTGAAATAAGCAGGGACGTCCCTGAAAAACATGTTGCTTGGATGGTAGCATATGTTGATCCAAAGCCTATATGTACCTTTCAGCATTAATGGTGCCTTCACAGATGTGCATGTTACCCATCTGCACTAACACACCCTCATACCATCACAGATTATGACTTTTGAACTTTGCGCTGATAACAATCTGGATGGTCATTTTCCTCTTTGGCCTGGAGGACACCACGTTTATGATTTCCAAAAATAATTTGAAAAGTGGACTCATCAGAGCACAGCACACTTTTCCACTTTGCATCAGTCCATCTCAGATAAGCTCGAGCCCAGAGAAACCGGCTGTGTTTCTGGGTGTTGTTGATATATGGCTTTGGCTTTGCATGGTAGAGTTATAAGTAGCACTTGTAGATGTAGTGACAAACTGTGTTAACTGACAATGGATTTCTTAAGTGTTCCTGAGCCCACGTGGTGATATCCTTTACAGAATGATGTCACTTTTTAATGCAGTGAGGGGTCGAAGGTCACGGGCATTAAATGTTGGTTTTCAGCCTTTCCTCTTACATGCAGAGATTTCTTCAGATTCTCTGAATCTTTTGATGATATTATGGACTGTAGATGATGAAATCCGTTGAGAAAAGTTGTTCTTAAACTGTTGGACTATTTGCTCAAACAGTTGTTCACAAAGTGGTGAACCTCGCCCCATCCTTGCTTGTCAAGGTCAATGTCAAGGTTTCTTTATTCGTCTCCCTCGGGAGAACGACTGAACCTTTTGGGGCTGTTCCTTTTATTCCCAATCATGACACTTACCTGTTTCCAATTAACCTGTTCACCTGTGGAATGTTCCAAACAGGTTCTTTTTAGCATTCCTCAACTTTCCCAGTCTTTTGTTGCCCCTGTCCCAGCTTTGTTAGAACGTGTTGCAGGCATCAAGTTCAAAATGAGTGAATATTTACAAAAAAAACAATAAAGTGTATCAGTTTGATCATTCAATATCTTGTCTTTGTAGTGTATTCAATAGAATATAGGTTGAAAAGGATTTTCAAATCATTGTATTTTGTTTTTATTTACGTTGTACACAACGTCCCAACTTGACTGGAATTGGGGTTTGTAGATGTTTACATCATCAATATTTAATAAATATTTGCATTTAAAGTTAATGAAGGTGTGAGTCAGAGCACTGACTCATAGCAACACCAATAGTAATCAATGCTACTCAAACACAGAACTAAGGTTGTCAAAATGTTGACTACTTTGATACCTTTCGATACAACATGCCCATATGGATACAGTAGCTGTTATTTTTACGTTTGATACCAGTTAAAGGCACCCTAGTTATGAAAGAAAAACAGATATACACTTGTATTTTCAAACTAAAGAGAGAAAGTAAGAGGGGGAAGCGATGGTTGCTTGACATTGTGATTAAGTAGAGAGTGAGATAAGTGATAAATAGAAATAAGATGTTACTGTTAGATTATTATATTTTATAATATAATCTAACAGCATATATAACAGTTACTGTCCAAAGAAGTGGGTACCCAAGAGGTCATGAGTTTGTGCGTGCTTGCATATGGCATGGGAAGAGATAGGACAAGATGGAGACTACCACGATGTGTATCATCACCAAGCCTGCCTGTAGTGGAGAGCAAAGAAACACAACAGAGAAAACAACAACAGGACACTGCAGTCTGTCAAAATGAATCAAAAAAGCAGGTTTCAAAACGGATGTTAACACACTTTAACCAATGTCTCTGATCAACACAGTCTCATGTCAAAATGTGTAATACCTACGTTGGTCCACAGCGCAAAACGGAGTAGTTTCACAATAAGGACTCTAAAATTGTGACAGGTCTACGTTTCCTTTTGCCTATTCTTTTGTATAGGCATACCTCAGGTCACGTGACTGCCCAGTTTTCTAGTGATGGGAAAAGCAGTTCTTTTCAGTGTACTGAATCAGTAGAATCAGTTCAGTAAAGTGATTCGTTCAAAAGATTCGTTCACTGAATCGTTCAGTACTTCTCAGCAGCTCTGTCTGTGAATCAGAATTTAATAAGCTGAAACACGGCCGACCGTTTAGTTCTGCTCGCGATCGTACTGAGAACAGCCGGTGGTGAATAATAAACCAATGAGCTGAGAATTTAGTTGGATAAAGTTACAGTTTGCAAACTGAAAGCTGCTAAAACAATCACATTTATTTTCCCCGACCGTTCTTTTCAGTACGTTCAGTACACGAAGAGGAAGAGAGTGACTCGGAGGCGGAGCTCTCAGTCAGTCAGTGATTCATGTAGGAGCTCTCGTTCAGTTCGTTCATTGAACGAAACACTGACTGAACGTGAACGAGCGAGACTGCGAGTCACCAGCCTCAGTCACACACACACTGTACTGACTGAAACACGATCGTTAGTAGATGTTAAAACAGTCAGCTGAGTGAAATTAAGTTGGATATAAAAGCCGTTTGCAAACTGACAGCAGCTATAAAAAGCACATACATTTTCGCGACACCTAAATGTTAAATAATATATTTTCTACTTCCTCAATTTTGGAGACATGAGAGGGAGAAGTAGGGGCGGACTTTAGCGACACAGAGCTCCTGACCGACTCCGTCCTGTTGGTTCAGTCAGTACATATCACTGACATGAAAGGAAGCGGGAGGGCGGGCTTTGAGTTACTTTTACGGTCTAGAGAGAGAGACGGGAGACGGGAGAGAGGAGAGCGCAACTGAAGTTGAGAAATGAACGACTCTTTTCAGTAAGTGATTCAGTTCAGTTCGTTCACCCAGATGATTTGTTCGTTTTGAACAAATCGTTCACGAACTACACATCACTACAGTTTTCCCCTGGCGAAAAAAAAAACATGGCGGACATCCCTTCTATTTTCGGTGGAAAATGCAATATTTTAAGATAGTTTGAGGCTTAAGTGTCGTTTTGATAACCTTTCTGGTGACAAATGTACATTGTATCTTCATAATCTTCGTTCGGTTTTTGTTTATGATCTTTAGTTTGTTCGTTTCTATGAAGATTCTTTCAGGTCTCGCTAGAAAAAACGTTGGAATGGTACGTTTTCTACTGTTGCTATGGTGATAGCTATGGACGCTATCAACAACGAACCGGAAGGAAGTGGACGTTCGGTTCTTGGCTCTTAAAACGGGTTACATCAGACCCTAGACATCAAACTAAGCTCTTATGCAATAAATAATGATTTCTGTTACATTGTTATGGATGTCTTTCATTACAACCAAATTTAATAAAAACGATTGGAACAGATCGATGCATATTAGCAACATTATAAACTATAAAATGTAACAATCCTTGATACATAAAGACAATACTGTACAGTTCATGTGTGATTTATATTATTTTATTTAACAAAATAATCCTGACAGATTAATACTATCTTTAAAACAGGTTTGATTTGACCACTTTTTTTACAATATACAGTACATAGTCTAGATTATTTTACAAAACCCATTCGGCTTTAGTAAATATTTGATATAGTGGATAGATGAGACCTTTCCAACGATGTATGTCGTTCAGCTCTAAGCCAAAAACATAAATATTCTCATTTCATAGGCAAGGGGTCTTGCAGTCATACTTTCATAGAGCTCTTTCAAAGCCCAGTACATAAAATGTTTTTTATTTTTTTAAATTTTGTTTGTTTGTTTGTTTGTTTGTTTTGGTTTAAGTATATCCTAAAATCTGGGGAACTATATGCTTGGAGGACAGCCTTAAGTGCTTGGTTTAGAATTATGGCTAAAAGTAAAAATCTCTTATGCTCTTGTCCATATTGGGCGTTGAATCGATAGTGAACTAAAAGTTACCAGGTGCGCGCCCTCGGCCTTTAAACCGACAGTGGGCGTGACTGCACGATTGTGCATGTCAGCAGCACACTGGCAGACCATAGCATAATGGGCTTTTTGAATGGGTTTTTGCTTAGATTCCTGGAATGGGATCTTTGGTTAAAAAACATCAGTAAATACCCCCTGAAAGATCTAATAAAGAGGTCGCTCACAAGTGACGATTATCAATACGTCATTATGTGATGTCAGTGTCATGCGCCCGTTTGTAGTTCTTATCACCGGCCGGTTACTTTATTGATTGCATTTTCTGGTATTAATCTAATCCGTCAGGATTATTTTGTTAAATAAAATTATAAAATCATATAAATCACACAAACTGTACAGTATTGTCTTTATGTATCAAGGATTGTTACATGTTATAGTTTATAATGTTGCTAATATGCATCGATCTGTTCCAATCGTTTTATTAAATTTGGTTGTAATGAAAGACATCCATAAAAATGTAACAGAAATCATTATTTATTGCATAAGAGCTTAGTTTGATGTCTCTGATGTAACCGGTTTTAAGAGCCGCGAACCGAACGTCCACTTCCTTCCGGTTCGTTGTTGATAGCGTCCATAGCAACCACCATAGTAACAGTAACGTAACATTCCAACGTTTTTCTAGAGAGACCTGAAAGAATCTTCATAGAAACGAACAAACTAAAGATCATAAACATAAACCGAACGAAGATTATGAAGATACAATGTACATTTGTCACCAGAAAGGTTATCAAAACGACACTTAAGCCTCAAACTATCTTAAAATATTGCATTTTCCACCGAAAATAGAAGGGATGTCCGCCATGTTTTTTTTTTCGCCAGGGGAAAACTGGGCAGTCACGTGACCTGAGGTATGCCTATACAAAAGAATAGACAAAAGGAAACGTAGACATGTCACAATTTTAGAGCCCTTATTGTGAAACTACTCCGTTTTGCGCTGTGGACCAACGTAGGTATTACACATTTTGACATGAGACTGTGTTGCTCTGATCCAAGCCTCTGACTTGGAGATGGATATTTTATGCAACAACCAGATCTCCTCCAATGAGGGGGGGTCTAGCTTTTCTGCTTAGCTACAGTAGGTGTGATGAAGCACAAGCTGGGATACTGAGGAATTGTACTGTAGTCTCTTCTGTGTCTTTGTTCTTTTCCCGCCAGAAATACTTTTGTCAGGCTTCTACATTTAAATACAGACTGGAAGACTCCAGTCTTTGTCATTTCTTTTCTATTGATATGTGCATATTTTATTAGTGTCCTATTGAAGTTTAAAAATTCTGGTAGGCTATAGCATCAGCCGTTTTGCAAATCAAAATGTCTGGACTTTTGTCTAGTGCGAAATGTAATGAGATTTTGTGCAACCATAATCATTTAAAAGAGCTAGGTTTATCTTGGCCAGTGAAAGTTACTTCGCTACCAGGAATTAATGCATTTTTGCAACAAAAAAAACAAGTTATGCCTGTGTAAACAATACAGGCAAAGGATTAGAACATTTAAACAATCCGCCATTGCAGTTCTATGCTCAAAAACGGACACGATCAAAGTTGTTTGTTTTTTTACCAGTGTAACAAAACATGTTACTGCAGCTCTTAATCCCAAATGGTTCTGTGCAATGGCTTAATTGCTTGTTCTCTCCTCTTTAGCAAAACCGTGTTGTCGGGGCCATGCAGCTGTACTCTGTTGACAGGAAGGTGTCTCAGCCCATCGAGGGGCATGCTGCTGGCTTTGCACAGTTCAAGATGGAAGGCAACACTGAAGAGTCAACCCTTTTCTGCTTTGCTGTAAGAGGACAGGCAGGAGGAAAAGTAAGAATTATTAGCACTGAAATTTCTCAGACTGAAAACTGCAAAAAAAGCAACTCAGATATAAATTAACTTGACTGTTTTTTGAAAAATTTCCAGAGAACCTTGTTGCCTTGCTTTGTGTTACTTACTTTCTTACTTTTTATTTAAAACGTAATTTTTTCTCTAGCTGCATATCATTGAAGTTGGGACTCCGCCAACTGGGAACCAGCCATTTCCAAAGAAAGCTGTTGATGTTTTCTTTCCTCCAGAAGCACAGAATGACTTCCCTGTTGCCATGCAGGTACAGAAACTGTTTAGAAGAAGCAAACCCTTAGCTTGTTACCATTTTTCTTCTGTAAAATGGATTACATTCCCTGGTTTATAACACCTTTAAATTTTCCCCTCCTGCCCTTTCAAGCTCTTTTTCAAAAAACCAATGAGGCATAACACTCAGACAGTTTTGTTGATCTGTTTGCGGTAATTGCACCTTTTTTTGGGCTCTTTGGAATAGGCCCACTGCCTCTGTAAAGAAGTCCTTCTTAGGTATTGAAAAGACACAGATTTTTATGTTCATGGGCTTTTTGCACACATAAAGATATAGCCTTGCAAGCGCCCATCAATTTAGATCCCCATTAGTTATACACACTAATGTACAACTAACTAGTGTGTCTTTAACATGCTGTTGAAACTTGGCCTGAAACTCTCTATTTTTAGGTATTGTTCAGTTGTAATTACAAAATTAAACAAGTAGTTCTGAACAGTCAATCAACTGAAAATCTGTGGAATCTTGAATTTGCAATACCTTAATAGACATTGAATACAATTTCTTGCTTAAGGGCATTTTGATCATTAGTTTACGATTAACATCCACACTAACCTTCAAACGTACAACTTACGACTTCTCTCTCTGCACATCTAGATCAGCTCCAAGCAAGATGTTGTCTTTCTCATCACCAAATATGGTTACATCCACTTGTATGACCTGGAGACCGGAACATGTATCTACATGAACAGGATCAGTGGGGAGACCATTTTTGTAACTGCCCCCCATGAACCTACAGCTGGTATCATTGGAGTCAACAGGAAAGGACAGGTACTCTTACTCCCACACATCATGGTTCTGCACATAGATATAGATTGGTTATGTTGAGAGTCTTCTCAAAACTTCCCTCTTTGGGTCAGTTAAAATGGGGTGGGCTGTATGGAAAAAATATATCAAAATTGTTTTATGGCAGGATCAAGGTCACGATTTTATCATGATTTTTTTCATCCTGATCCTAAAGACTAATTTGCTGACCGTTTCTATAACATCACTGGACTAAGTTTGCTTTATTTACAGTATGGTTGAAATAACAATACTTATTTCTCTGTCTACTGTTTTCAAATGCACAGAAACTGTGCTAGAAGTTTAGTCTATTTGAAAAATGTCTTTGTTAGGATGGCCTGGAGGTCTCCCCCCAGAATATTTTAGCACCAAAAACACATTTCCCTACATTCTGATCAATTTGTATGCACAATTTTAGGGTTTAACACACCACTTAAATCTATTTTGGTGTTCATCAGGTATGTTATCATACAGTGATGCATTTATTGAAAACATGTGGACTTAAAGTTCTTGTGTTTCGGTTCTATTTTAGCCCTGCAGAATTCCTACAGATGTAGCTTTATACAAAAAGCCTTTGTTCATAACATTATTGGACTAACTTTGCTTTATTTACATAATGGCAAAAAAGGATAATCAAATATAATCCAGAATGTGATTTTTCTGTGACATATGGTCAAAGTAAAGTATTATTCATAGAGGGGTTAGGACAACGTTGATTGACAGACGGTCACCATGGTTAATCTCTTTCACCTGCCTGCTAAACACTAAACGAGAGAAGAAAGAGCCACTGACTGGTATCACTTCAAGCAATATGCATGGAAATCATTGCATTGAAACAAATTATTGTTAGGTTAAAAAATCGCCCCCCTTTTTTAACAACTAAGGGCCGGACCTTGCAAATATGATCGCCTCCCTCTGTTTCATAACTTGTTTCAATCACCTTTCCATTATCACAACAGGTGAGCTTTGAGTGGAGAGGCTTGTGAGTAACTTGTAAAAACCAAGATAGAGCTGAATAACACCGGCAGCAACAACAACAGGATTATATCTCCCGTCACTGATCTATCTATCTATCTATCATCTATCTATCTCTATCTATCTATCTATCTATCTATCATCTATCTATTTATCTATCTATATCTATCTATCTATCTATCATCTATCTATTTATCTATCTATCTATCTATTTATCTATCTCTATCTATCTATCTATCTATCTATCTATCTATCATCCATCTATCTATCTATCTATCTATCCATCTATCTATCATCTATCTATCTATCTATCTATCTATCATCTATCTATCTATCTATCTATCTATCTATCTATCATCTATCTATCTATCCATCTATCTATCATCTATCTATCTATCCATCTATCTATCATCTATCTATCTCTATCTATCTATCTATCATCTATCTATCATCCATCTATCTATCTATCTATCTATCTATCATCTATCTATCTATCATCTATCTATCTATCTATCATCTATCTATCTATCTATCTATCATCTATCTATCTATCTATCTATCATCTATCTATCTATCCATCTATCTATCATCTATCTATCTATCATCTATCTATCTATCTATCTATCATCCATCTATCTATCTATCTATCTATCTATCTATCTATTTATCTATCATCTATCTATCTATCTATCTATCTATCTATTTATCTATTTATCTATCTATCTATCTATCTATCTATCTATCATCTATCTATCTATCTATTTATCTATTTATCTATCTATCTATCTATCTATCTATCTATCATCTATCTATCTATCTATCTATTTATCTATCATCTATCTATCTATCTATCTATCTATCTATCTATCTATCTATTTATCTATCATCCATCTATCTATCTATCTATCTATTTATCTATCTATCTATCTATCTATCTATCTATCTATCTATCTATCTATTTATCTATTTATCTATCTATCTATCTATCTATCTATCTATCTATCTATCTATCTATCACATCTATCTATATCTATAGAAACCTGGTAGTATTTTTGAAGGGTCGTGCATCCCTCCCTCATTTTCCCCTCAAGTCTGAAAAGGAGCTTCCAGTGACGCAAAATGACGATTTTTGCGTCAGTTAGTAGTCAGTAGTAGTTTCACAATAAGGGCTCTAAAATTGTGACATGCCTACGTTTCCTTTTGTCTATTCTTTTGTATAGGCATACCTCAGGTCACGTGACTGCCCGGTTTTCCCCTGGCGAAAAAAAAAAAACATGGCGGACATCCCTTCTATTTTCGGTGGAAAATGCAATATTTTAAGATAGTTTGAGGCTTAAGTGTCGTTTTGATAACCTTTCTGGTGACAAATGTACATTGTATCTTCATAATCTTCGTTCGGTTTATGTTTATAATCTTTGTGGTTAGCCGGGTGAAACTACAACGCTAGTTCTTCATATTTTCGACCACTGAAGCTACAGACCAATCACAGATCAGTGGGTGGGAACTCACTCCCAGAATCGAAACTTAACATCCGCCATATTGCTTGGAAGCTATGCTAACAGGCTCTATGGAGAAAGCTGATAATGGCGAAAATATAAATATAACGGCGAGACGGCTGCTCGCCCCAAACCCAGCCCCCGGGAGTGCGGCCGCTGGGAGCTTGGCCGCCGCAAGCCAGCCGGGAGCTCCAACATTTTTTGTCATATCGCCCAGGCCTAGGTGTGTCCGTGTAGGACCATAAACATGCAGCAGAGTGAACAGAGCTTGATTCTATGATCTCTCTGGTGTTTAAAGTGGTGCATAAAGGTGTTTTATGACACATGTAAAAATATTTTAATTCAACTCCTGTAGGAAAATCAGTGAGAGCTGCTGAAAGTTGTGGTACCCAGAACTTTATTGGTGATTTTTTTTTAATGTTAACCTCTGCCTTGGGTAGCTTTTTAGGAGTCAAAAACCCTTTTCACACATACAGAAATCTCCTGAAAAACTCCGGAGATTAGTCTACTCGAGCCAATAGAAAGAGAATGACGTTTATATAGTGACCGGCTAAAGTGTCTGTATGCGACCACTACGATCTCCGTGCTCTAATTAAACGGCTGCATTCTGTTTTCTGTTCGTCAGTATGTTGTTCTCCTCTCTTTTGTGGATGTTGTCATTCCATTGGATTACACATAGCATTGATATAAAGGTAAATATTGTCATTATAACGTCGCGTAGCGCCTCCTGCGTGACCTCGTTAGAAGCTTAATAACGCTACGCCAGCCCTCATTGGCTGGCAAGGATGATGTCTATGTCTGGAGGGGATGCGCAGATGAGCGGCCGGCAGTCTGAATATCCCACGGCCCGTCGCCCGTCACCAAGCTGCTAAGTCCCTGCAGAAGGAAAAAGATTTTCCGTTTTTCCCGGAGCTGCTCGAGGAGACAGCGGTCACGTGGAAAGACCGGCCGTACAGCAAGAAACACCCCATTGTGGGAACTTCACTGCTGGATTGCAAAGGGATGGAGCCCAACAGCCTCCGCAATATGCCGCCTATTGAGCCGGCGAGTCATCTCCACCCGAAGGCCTCCATGTCTTCTTCAACCCCGTCTCTCCCTTTACTGACGGACCGCTTCCAGCCTTGCTGACAAGTCTTACAAGCAACGGCGCTGTCAGCCATTCTGTCAGCCTACCAGGCTGAACTAGAAGAGGACATGACGCTTAAACCAGATGCCTGTGTGATAACAGACCACATCCTCCACCTCCACTAGGTAGCCATCCAGGCTACGGGGAGAGCCATGGGTCTGACGTTCCTCCAGGAGAGCGCCTGCTAGCGCTCACCAACCTGTCGACAGCTCCTCGACACTCCTATCCTTCCACAGGGTGTCTTCGGTGTAGCAGTCACCTCCATGCAGAAGAGATGTGAGGAGAAAAAGAGAAACCATGAGGCCCCTGCCTCTAGGATCCCCAAAATGCCTAAACTGCAGGCAGCCTCCTAGGCCCCCCGAGATGGAAAGACCCCATGGGCTAGGAAACAGTACTCACAGGCCAGACCTCAGTTGACGCCACCTCATCCTCCTCCCGCAGCTGCGATGATAAATTTGCCTCTCAGGGGATAGCTTACGAGTATATGGTCCGCCCATTCGGCCTATCTCTAAGTCCAGGCAGCTGTAGCACCTCTCGGGGAGAGCCAATCACATCGCGCGTACAAGCATGCTGTGAGGTTCAAACCTAATAAACAAATCCCTTTGTAAAAATTTGCATTGAAAACACAACGCAAGTTTCTGAAATAATAGAGATATATAGACCTATATTAGCCATTCTGTTTACACATCCAAAATCAAACATTTTATTTAAACAGCAATTTTGAAAAGATAATGCCATGTAGGCTCTGTCTTTGAAACTATAAAATTGTAATCAGTAAAAAATATTAGCTGTGGGGTCTGGGAATACAGCTGTTTCTCCCTATAGGTTTGGTCATTTGGTCACTTTATTGTTACAATTTTCTTTGTCACAACAGCTCTAGAAACAGGAATATAATTATCAAAAATAACAAGAAGTTAAAAATCAAACATATGTACATCAGTTAAATAAAGGGAGAAAAAATACAATAATAGAATAATACCAGGTATGTACACTTCCACTTGTGGAAAGAGTTATTATTATTAAAAACACACACAGTGTGTAGCATTATTGAAATGTGTCATGAGATGGTGAAGACTCTGATTAAACAGTCTGACGGCAGATGGGATGAACGACCTGCGGTAGTGCTCTGTCTTGCAGGGTGGGTGTCTCAGTCTGCTGCTGAAGGAGCTGCTCAGGGCCCCCACAGTGTCATGCAGGGGGTGAGAGGGGTTGTCCATGATGGATGTCAGCTTCACTAACATCCTCCTCTCACCCACCTCCTCTACAGAGACCAGAGGACAGTCCAAGACAGAACTGGCCCTCCTGACCAGTCTGTTCAGTCTCTTCCTGTCTCTCTCTGTGCTCCCTCCTCCCCAGCACTCCAGTCAACAAAGTCCATGATGACCTGCCTGTACTCCTGTTCGCTCCCCTTAGACACACACCCCACGATGGCTGTGTCATCGGAGAACTTCTGCAGGTGGCAGCTCCCAGAGTTGTAACAGAAGTCCGAGGTGTACAGGGTGAAGAGAAAAGGGGAGAGAACTGTCCCCTGCGGGGCCCCTGTACTGCAGACCACCATGTCAGACTCACAGTCCTGAAGCCTCACGTACTGTGGTCTGTTGGTGAGGTAGTCCGTTGTCCATGCATCCAGGTGACAGTCCACTCCCGCCCTCTCTAGCTTCCCCCTGAGCAGTGCAGGCTGGATGGTGTTAAAGGCACTGGAGATGTCAGAGAACATGACCCTCACAGTGCTGCCGGTGTTCTCCAGGTGAGTCCAGGATCTCTGCAGCAGGTAGATGACGGCGTCTTCCCCCCCGATGTTCGGCTGGTAGGCGAACCGCAGAGGATCCAGATTTGAAGTCAACAGGGGGCGGAGGTTGTTGAGGACGATCCTCTCCATGGTCTTCATCAGGTGAGAGGTGAGGGCCACAGGTCTGAAGTGGTTAGGCTCCCTGGGGTGAGATGTCTTTGGGACTGGCACCACAGAGTCAGGACCCTCTCCAGTCTCAGGCTCAGGCTGAAGATGTGCAGAAGAACCTCACAGAGCTGGTCTGCACAGTCCTTCAGGAGTCTGGAGCTGATGCCGTCGGGACCTATGGCCTTCCTCGCCTTGATCTTCCTCAGCTGACTTCTCACCTGATCAGCTGTTATGGAGAGGCCGTCGGAGGAGGAGGAAGAGGAGGAGGAGAGGGTTGTTGAGGGGGATGGCAGGGTACTCAGATGGAGTGTCTGGGAAGCGGGCTGGTCTGCGCTCTGGTGGGTGGGAGTGGGGTTGGGAGCAGAATCAAATCTATTGAAGAACAGATTCAGTTCATTTGCCCACTCCCTGTCTCCTGCTTCAGGGCCCCTCCCACGACCTCTGCTGTGACCTGAGATGTTATTCAGGCCCCTCCAGACTTCTCTTGCATTTTTCTGTTTTAATTGCTCCTCCATCTTTGCCCGGTAGCTGGCTTTCCCCTCCTTGATTTTTTTCTTGAGCTCCTTCTGCACCCTCCTCAGCTCCTCTCTATCTCCAGATCTAAAAACCCTCTTCTTTTCCAGCAGCAGGGTTTTCAGCTCAGGGGTCACCCAGGGTTTGTTGTTGGAGAAACACTGTATTTTTTTGGTGGGTACAGTGTTCTCAACACAGAAGTTAATGTGTGATACAGTGTGTCAAGGTAGTCCTGCAGCGCCAAACCACCTCAACTGGCTCCCTTCCAGAAAAAGACGCAGGGTGCAGCGTTTGCCTTTGCAGAATCCACACGCTACTGATTTCACTCTCTGTTCGTTGGGATTATGCTCTGCAATGAGATAAACGGACTATTGTAGAGTGTTAGCTAACCACTAGCGGGACTCTGTGGCTAGCGACGCTAGCGGCTAGTGGGGCTAATTTGTATTAACTATCACCTCATCGGCTCTCTACTTCAAACGCCTTTTTACGCCTTTACTAAATACCCGTGGATAAAGAACTGCTATCCAATGTGTCTAATATTTTGAGGTTATTCCTTAAAAAACTGAATGTTTATTACCTCAGAAACTAATTAGCGAGCTATCCTAGTAGCTCCAGAGACACAGTTGTATGAAACTGAACACAGGCATGACTTATTTTAGTCAGGATAGAACATTATCCACATAAATAAAACTTTATTGTTTTTAAGGTTCAGTCTGAGAGTGGAGAAGACTCTGGTTTTTCTGTATACGGATATGACGTCATGATGAACGATCCCGGGGGAATTAATCAATTTTTTTAATCGTTCAATATGAAATTGCGATATTTTAGTGAATCGATCTTTTTTGGGCTTTCTTCTGTAGTAATACAACCTGCATTCGCGGATACCTGTGAGAAGATAGAAGGGACGTCTTACCTGTTGACGCGAGCTATGTCACGCATCATCACCGGTCACATGTGACTTTGTTGATATTAAATACTCAAACTGCGTATTTAACTCAAACTAAACTAGGAGCATTAAAATAAAGAAACACATAAATGAAACAAACACTAGGGAGAAAGCGACAAAAAGAACAAAATAAAATCAAAACTCTGAAAATATACAACATACAAAACTATATAAGACAAAATCATGGAAGGAGCGCTTAAAATAGGACCACAGCACCACCCCAATATGACCAAACCAGACTCAAGGTTCCCTCATCCCCCAACCAAACCAGCCTCAAGACCAGAATTAAATTATCAAAAAATTAAAATACATAAAATATTGGAAGGAAACAACTCAAAAACAGAGTCTACACATTGACAGATTTACCTGAGCACTGAGAAAGAGCTGGCAGACCTACTAACTGTGACACATTACAGGTAAACACAGAGCTCCACTTCTACTGTGGGAGGGGAATACCCGCCCAAATTACACATGCACAATCTGAATTTGAACACACAACACACTCCCATATATTGTGTGGAAAAAACAAAAATGCAAGATCACAGCTGCAAAATGTATCACAGTCTGTTAGAACCTGAGGAAAACCAGTGGAACCTGAAGACACACAAACACAGACACACACACAGGAACAAAGCTACACACATACCCAATTTAAACAATTTAGACAAAAACAAAAGTCCCTGAATATCTTTACACACACATACTCACACAAAACCAATCTACACACACAACATTAATGTTAAACACACACACACAACACTTTTCTCTTTAATTTGTTTTTGTTTTGTACTATATTTCAGATTTGTATTAATATATATCTGATTATAACTTGTTATAATATCATAATTGATAATTATTACTGTGACTATTGAACTATTCATTATTACTATGAATAATTATTATCATTCTATTTTTTTTATTGTGTGCTTTGGCAATATTTTTAACATTCATGCCAATAAAGCTTCCTGAATTGAATTGAATTGAATTACTTTTTTTATGGACAAGTATAAGATATATGTATGTAAGCATAACAGTGCATTGTTTTATTTTAGAGATTAAATCCCACCCTTGCAGTGTATCTTGTAGTGGTTAAAAATATATCCTGCAAATGTGCTATTCCAGGTGTTGTCGGTTTGTGTGGAGGAGGAAAACATCATTCCCTACATCACCAATGTCCTCCAGAACCCAGACCTGGCTCTACGTATGGCTGTCCGCAACAATCTAGCTGGTGCTGAGGAGCTGTTTGCCCGCAAGTTCAACACGCTCTTTGCAGCAGGGAATTACTCAGAAGCAGCCAAGGTGGCAGCCAATGCACCCAAGGTAGAACAACGTGACATTACTCAGAAATAAACTAATACAAGTTCAGACTGTTAAGACTTTAGATTAATGTAGCTTTGTGCAGCCATAGACCTGGATCACACCGAGACACGCTGCTACAGGCTCGGGCGCTCATAAAATGCCTCAAAAGCGCGTTGGGCAAAACAGCGTGGTGCTCCTGGAGCAGAGCTGCGTGCCAACGGGGCGATTAAATGTTATTTGGTAACAGGGGATTCAAGCAGACTCCGAGCTCTTGACGTTGCTGTCCTATTGGATGAGGAGGGGAGGAACAAAAAATAAGCAGAGATTTTGGGTCTGACATACTGAACAAAAGGAAACAGTATGGTGAAGACCACCATCTCTTTAGTGGCACAAGAAAAGAGCGCGCGCCAGGCACGCTATACCATATGAAAATAATGGTTCTGCTGGCGACGCGCTTCTAACGACACGTCTCTGTGTGATCAGGGCCATAGTCAACCAAAGGTGTGTGGAAAATCATCTTCTAATGTTGCACCAAAAGAGTGTAAATGTTCTTAGGAATGTTAATGGGATAAAGTCTTTCGATGATGATTTTTTAAATTTCATTTATATATATCTAGTGTTTAGTTTTCAAAGTTCACCTAATAATATTGTTCACCACTTTTCTTCTATGCAGTACTCTAAAGTGACTTTACTTATGTCTATCCATCCATCTTTCTTCACCAGGGTATTCTGCGGACCCCAGACACCATCCGTAGGTTCCAGACTGTTCCAGCCCAACCAGGCCAGACGTCTCCCTTGCTCCAATACTTCGGAATCTTGCTGGACCAAGGCCAGCTTAATAAGTTTGAGTCTCTGGAGTTGTGCAGGCCTGTTCTCCAGCAGGGACGCAAGCAGCTACTAGAGAAATGGTTAAAAGAGGACAAGGTTTGTGTCTAATAGTTGGTTTCAAAGTGGACAATCTTTTCTTTAGAGGAATTATTTTCACCAGCCATGTCATGAGAGATATTTTATCATGGTAATTGTCAACATATAGTCATATTGCTGGATTGACTCAACATTAAAAGTGTATTCCGAAGACATATACTTATTGAAAGTTAAATTATGACTTGACTCATCAAAGGGCATAACTAGAGGATATGTCACTATTTTATGTAACAATCGAGCATAGACTGCTTTAGAAATCAAAATGAAAAAGACTGCTCCTTATCATGTATGGATTGGTCCAGAGTTTATAGTAATACCTCTTTTTATTTCCGGAATCTAAATAATAAACTAAAAACAAGTGTAGTATTGCATTTGTTTTTATCTGCTACGTGTAGTCCGCTTTGTGTAGGCTATAGTAGGCTTTTATTGTGGTAGCGAACATCAGCGTGCACCGCCCGTCATGCCTGTACTTGCCATGTTTTTAGGCTTCTGTGTGCGACTTTATACACCTAAAAGTGAAATACAGGAGAATGATAAGGAAGCACATTGCATTCACCAAAGAAAACAAACAGACACATAGACAATTTATCTGGTAATTACCAGATCTTTTCTTCTAATGTCATAATGAGATAAGTTCTGCTCAGCTAATGTTTCAGCCTTCGTGTGTGCAGCACTGACCTTAGACTGACAAATATGAACTCGCCACCTAGATCAGTTTCTTAGCGTACATAACTTGAGTGATGTCCCTCCACCTCTGTGCCTGACTGTACTGTCCCTCACATGCTTTAAACCCACTTCACACCGGGTGCCCAGGACCGGGAGCTGACTAGTCAGGCAGCGCCTCTTTATAAGGGTCTTTCTTCCTAATTTTGTAAAATGTGTAGAAAGCATTTATATTTTGTTTAGTAAATAAACCTTATGGAGAGGAGCTTTTTATTCAAAAGGCTACCTAATGTGTGTGTGTGTGTGTGTGTGTGTGTGTGTGTGTGTGTGTGTGTGTGTGTGTGTGTGTGTGTGTGTGTGTGTGTGTGTGTGTGTGTGTGTGTGTGTGTGTGTGTGTGTGTGTGTGTGCGTGCGTGCGTGCGTGCGTGCGTGCGTGCGTGCGTGCGTGCGTGCGTGCGTGCGTGCGTGTTTACAGCTGGAGTGCTCTGAGGAACTTGGAGATTTGGTGAAGTCAGTAGATCCTACTCTTGCCCTTAGTGTCTACCTAAGAGCCAACATCCCAAATAAGGTGATTCAGTGCTTTGCAGAGACTGGACAGTTCCAGAAGATTGTCCTCTATGCCAAGAAGGTTTGTGAAAAACATTTTTTTTTATTCCTTTGATAAGTTTCAGAATGTAAGACCAGTTTGGTACAGCTAGTATGACGCTACAAAAGACTATTTTGCATTGAAATCTGAAATCTAAATGTTGTGGTAAAGTTTTCAGAGGTCTGTTGTCCCTGTAGGTGGGCTACACTCCAGACTGGATTTTCTTGTTAAGGAATGTAATGCGGCTCAGTCCAGAACAGGGCCTCCAGTTTTCCCAGATGCTGGTTCAGGATGAAGAGCCACTTGCTGACATTACACAGGTAAAAAAAACACACCTTTACTATTTGTTCGTGAAATGAACACCTACTGTCTGTATTGCAGGGTTTCACGCCATTTTTACCAACATGTTTGCACAAGTTACTGTTACTTACCAGTGCTTCAAGTGCAGTAGCTTTTCACTAATTGAGACATTGGCGGCCTTAGTTTTAGAGTTATCTTGTGACTAAAAGATAATAATAATAATAATAATTTAAAAGCAGAATTATGCAGTAACTGTCACAAAAAACAAATAACCTAACAATCAATGAAATAATGCTGTTGAAGGTTAGGAATGACAAACATTATTATTACATCTGTATTTTGTGTTTTCAGATTGTTGATGTGTTCATGGAGTACAACCTCATTCAGCAGTGCACATCTTTCTTACTTGATGCCTTGAAGAACAACAGGCCCACGGAAGGTCAACTGCAGACACGACTGCTGGAAATGAATTTAGTCCACGCACCACAGGTACATAAGAATCAGGAATTCACAATTTCAGTGACATAAGTCCAAATGCCAGAATGATCACAGTTGTCTCCTTGTTGGGGCTGTGGCTCAGTTGGTAGAGTTGTCGTCTCTCAACCGGAAGGTCAAGGGTTCGATCCCCAGCTCCCTGCACACTTAACCCCGAATTTCTCCCGCTGCTTCGTCGGCAGCGTTTGAATGGGATGAGTTATTTCTGATGGTCTCACTACATAGCAACCACTACCATCAGTGTGTGAATGTGTAGGTGTGACCTGCTGTGTAAAAGCGCTTTGAGTAGTCAGAAGACTAGAAGAGCGCTATATAAACTCAAGTCCATTTACCATTTGTTCTCCTTGTTTAACATAACCATCACCTTTACTAAACAAATCACATTTTCCCATCTCCTGTTTCATGTTAACAAAGCTTTAAACAATGTTGAAATGTCTTTGTTCCATACTTTATGTTTTGCAGGTTGCAGATGCCATTCTCGGAAATCAGATGTTTACCCACTATGACCGCGCCCACGTTGCACAGCTGTGTGAGAAGGCTGGTCTCCTGCAGAGGGCGCTGGAGCATTATACCGACCTGTATGACATTAAACGTGCTGTGGTGCACACACATCTTCTCAATCCAGAGGTACAACACAGGCCAAGAAACTTGAGAAAATAATAATAATGTGTCTGTAATGATATTCTTTATACATGTAAATGTATTCTAATTATTGATATTTCATTACTTGATTTGCCTTTTACAAATGTTTTTTTTCCTTAAGTGGTTGGTGAATTTCTTTGGTTCCTTGTCAGTGGAGGACTCTTTAGAGTGTCTGAGGGCAATGCTATCTGCAAACATCCGTCAGAACCTGCAGATCTGTGTCCAAGTCGCTTCCAAGTATCACGAGCAGCTCTCTACACAGTCCCTGACTGAACTTTTTGAGTCGTTCAAGAGCTTTGAGGGTAACATGGAAACATGATAAGTGTTACGTAGTCTTGCCTTCTTTGCCACCTTGAGAAAAGATTTAATTTTAAAGAGAAGTTGCAGTTAGTTCTCTTGGTGACTTTGAGCTTTTCTTTGTCTTTCAGGTTTGTTCTACTTCTTGGGATCCATTGTGAACTTTAGCCAAGATCCAGAGGTTCACTTCAAATATATCCAGGCTGCCTGCAAGACAGGCCAGATCAAAGAAGTGGAGAGAATCTGCAGAGAGAGTAACTGCTATGACCCTGAACGTGTGAAGAACTTTCTTAAGGTAAGAATTGGCCAAGTGCAAACATAACAACACACAGATAATCTAATAAGAATGAGATGCCTTTTTGCCTCCAATTACCAAGGCTTTTTCAGAACAGACACTTATTATTGAATTTAAATGTTTTCTACTTTTCTTTGTAGGAAGCCAAGCTCACTGACCAACTGCCCTTGATCATTGTATGTGACCGCTTTGATTTTGTCCATGATCTGGTCCTGTACCTGTACAGGAACAGCCTGCAAAAGTACATTGAGATCTATGTTCAGAAGGTAACTTACCTGGGCTTTGCCTGATGATATTGTGTGTTTTAAAGTTCTGAATATGTGTAGTGTAGAATTTAAAATGTTTCTCTTTGTTTACCATGAGTGAAATCAAAGAGGAACTGCACAATATCCTTTATCATGCTTTCTCTGTGCCCGCCCTGCCTCCATTTAAAGTTGGACTTGTGTTTTTTTCACTTGTCAGTGAAATTACTGTATGATCATTTATTTCAGGTGAACCCCAGCCGTCTCCCCGTAGTCATTGGAGGGCTACTGGATGTGGATTGTGCAGAGGATGTGATTAAAAACCTGATAATGGTGGTTCGAGGACAGTTCTCCACAGATGAACTGGTGGCTGAAGTGGAGAAGAGAAATCGGTATGAAGAGACTAACTATTTGACCATAAAAATAGTAGAATCCCTGAGTCAACTCTTGGTGACATAAGTCAGCAGTGTTTTGTTCTTCAAGCCTTGCTTAACTTTTGTCAAATACTCACTGGGTATATCTCCAGGCTGAAGCTGCTGCTGCCTTGGTTGGAGGCTCGTATTCATGAAGGTTGCGAGGAGCCTGCGACCCACAACGCCCTGGCCAAGATCTACATCGACAGCAACAACAACCCTGAACGCTTCCTGAGGGAGAACCCCTACTATGACAGCCGGGTGGTTGGCAAGTACTGTGAGAAGCGAGACCCCCACCTTGCCTGTGTGGCTTATGAAAGAGGACAGTGTGACCAGGAACTGATTCATGTGAGTTTAAACTGAAATTGTGTTGTAATTAAAGGCAGAGATGGCGGACAGAGTACTTCTCATTGTGTTGATGCTGTGCTTAATGACAACAGAATAAGTTTCATGCTGTATTCCTGACTTTGTTTTTATTTTTCTAATATAAATGAATTCCTAATTCTCTCATGTAAACTTGTCAGGTGTGCAATGAAAACTCACTGTTCAAGAGTCTGTCCCGCTACCTTGTACGTCGCAAAGACACGGAGCTGTGGGCAAGCGTGCTGCTGGAGACCAACAATTACAGAAGGCCACTTATTGACCAGGTCAGAGTCCAATGTTTTTTTAAACCAAATGATGCCACATGAACACATTTATAGTTTTTGAAGAAGACAGCTAGGTTTAGCTACACCATCAGCGTTAGCCAATCAAGTCTTTTAAGGTCTTTTACCTGCTCTTTTTTTACAACTGAACAAAGAGTAAGGTCTTTTACCTGCTCTTTTTTTAGATAGATATAGATAGATAGAGAGAGAGAGAGAGAGAGAGAGAGAGAGAGAGAGAGATAGATATATAGACAGACACACAGACAGACAGACAGACAGACAGACACACAGACACACAGACAGATGGACAGACAGATTGATTGATTGAAGTCATCTGTCCCTGTCTGCTGCAGGTTGTCCAGACAGCTCTGTCTGAGACCCAGGATCCAGAGGAGGTGTCTGTCACAGTCAAGGCCTTTATGACTGCCGACCTCCCCAATGAGCTCATTGAGCTTCTGGAGAAGATTGTCCTTGATAACTCTGTCTTTAGCGAGCACAGGTGAGGATGGTTTGAGGTTACCTTTTATTCTGAATAACGCATTAACTTTCTCCATAATATTTCAGATATTTCTAAGGCCTAAATAAGCAGCATGTCTCCTGAGCTAACTTTTCAAATTTTCAGGCATTTGTCAGTTGTTCTGATTTCCTTTATAGAAAATTCCTAAATTGTGATCATATTTAAAAACACTGAAATCTTACTTTATATACCCTTACTAAGAATGGCTTTGTTGTTTATTCCAGAAACCTCCAGAATCTTCTTATCCTGACAGCTATTAAAGCTGATCGTACACGTGTTATGGAGTACATCAACCGTCTTGACAACTACGATGCCCCAGACATTGCAAACATCGCAATAAGTAATGAACTGTTTGAAGAGGCTTTTGCTATTTTTCGAAAATTTGATGTCAACACCTCTGCGGTGCAGGTCAGTTGATTACAGTCCAAAAAAGTAAACCTGTAAGCTTTTATACTCTGTATGCTATTTAGGAATCATCTTCATGTCCTAAACCAATATCATAATTGCCGCCACAATAATTGTGTTATTGTGAATTGTGGTTCACCATGATATGCATGTTTTCTCATTTTGTCCAGGTTCTGATAGAGCACATCAGTAACCTGGATAGAGCTTATGAGTTTGCTGAGCGCTGCAATGAGCCACCAGTGTGGAGTCAGCTGGCAAAAGCCCAGCTCCAGAAAGGCCTGGTCAAAGAAGCAATTGACTCTTACATCAAGGCCGAAGACCCCTCTGCTTACATGGAAGTGGGACAAGCTGCTGCCCAAGGTGGTAAGTTTAACTTTACAGCAGGGTTCCTGCCTCCACCTCCGAGAACTCACCTCCACTTCAAATAAATACAAGCATGAAAATAAATGGGCTACCTTTATGTCTGTGTATGTCAAACCCACACCTGTAGGCTGAGTGAGTGTGAACCGGGAGGGGCGAGCACTCTCAGCTTAAATGAGCCTTCAGTGTTTGATAGAGTTAATGCACCGTAAGAATTGACAAAGTTATCTAATTTTGCGTCTGCTGCTCCTCTCTCTCTTTATTAAAAGCTTTATTGGCATGAATGTTGCATAAACAATATTGCCAAACCATCAATACAAAACAACATCAACTGTAATCAATGATGCAGCATGAGTAAAATTAATAATTATATACAGCAAAAAATAAACAGAAGGAAAAAAAATGAACTGTGTGTGTTCAGACAAGAAAATTATAAATAGAACAACAATTATAAACTTTATATGTACAGATATACCAAATATTAAACAAATAAATAAAGCAGTGTGCGCTGTTAGGTGACTACATACACCTGTCAGCTGTTGTGATGGTTGTCCCTTAGGCTGTGACAGGATTGGACATATTTTGCTGCCTCTCTGCTGCTGTGTTCCCCGAGTATGTCCAAGAGTGACTCAAAGTCTGGGACCTTATATTTAATGTTGTTTAGACACTTCTCTAAAGTCTTTCTATTTGCTGCAGTGCAGCAGGAAGTGAGCCTCAGTCTCCACCTGTGGACAGAGCTGACACATACTGTCCTCTCTGGGCAGCCAGGTGTGTCTGTGTCTACCTGTCTCTATGTTCAGGCTGTCATCACTGAGTCTGTACATGGTTAATGTTTTTCTCACTTTCTTCTCAGTCACTGTGCTCAGATAATCGGCTACAGCAGGGGTGGGCAAACTTTTTGACTCGCGGGCCACAATGGGTTCTAAAATTTGACAGAGGGGCCGGGCCAGGAACAGATGGATGGAGTGTTTGTGTGAACTAATATAAATGACATGTAAAAGCCATTACATGAAAGGATTTGGCCTTTAACAGGTAGCAAAGCATGAATATGCAAGGCTCATTGTACAGATTGATTTCCAAATGCATTCATTTAATTAATTTAAATTTGAATAAACACAGTAGAGAAACTCAAGTTCAGTTTCAGTGGGAACAGTGTTGTTGATCTCCCTTTTTTGCCAGTGCATTAAAGTCTGGAGTTAGTTTTGTAGTGGTAATTCTCAGGATAGATCCAAGGTGTTGGTCAGTTAACTTGGATCTGTGAGGGGCTTTGTTGATGTTCATGACGCTGAATGTCTGCTCACATATGTAGGTATATTGCTTAGCTCAGGAAATTCATCGGATTTCCCCATTAACTCCAAAAATGCGCTGATCTCCTCTTTCAGCTCCCACACTCGTTGAAACACTTTGCCCAAACTTAACCAGCGGACACGAGAGTAGTACAGTAAGTCCTGATGATCTGCATCAGTTTCCTCCAGGAACATAATAAACTGACGATGCTGAAGTCCCCTCGCTCATATAAAGTTAACAAGTTTTACAACTGGATTCACGACATGATTAAGCTGCAATACAGACTTACATCCTGATGGATGATGCAGTGAAGGAAAATAACATCCTGGTCAGGGTTTTCCTCTTTCACTTTATCCTGGATTCTTTTCAGCAGCCCAACATGTTTTCCAGTTAAATTTGGCGATCCATCCGTTGTGACATTGGCAAGTTTACTCCAAGGTAGCTTCATTCTCTCGATGACAGCAGACACCTGCTTATACAAGTCCTCTCCTCGCGTTTTTCCTTTCAGGGACTCCATGGTCAAAAACTCCTCCGTTATCTCAAAACTGTCATTAATCCCTCGGATAAAAATGAGGAGCTGAGCAGTGTCTTTCACGTCATTACTTTCATCCAGTGCTAGTGAATATAACTTAAAGGACTCAGCCTTTTTGTTTAATTCGCTGGCTATATCTTCATCAATCAGTTCCACACAGCGAGTCACAGTCCTGTGTGATGAACTGATTTTTTCAAACTGGCCTCCAGACACAAGAGACCTGCTGTCTCTACCATGCATTCTTTTAAAAACTCACCTTCGGAGAAAGGCTTGCTAGCCTTTGCTAATTTGAATGCCAGCAAAAAACTTGCCTTGGTAGTTGACTCTTGAATCGCAGTTTGTTGGTGAAAAAAATGTTGCTGAGTCTGTAAATTAGCCTTCAACCTCTGAGCCGCAGCCGCCCGTTCTTGCGTGGACTGCTTGCTAGCGTAGTTAGCATGCTTCGTAGCAAAGTGACGGCTGATACTGTACTCTTTGAAAACTGCGACAGTTTCTTGGCATATCAGGCATACAGCCTTTGATCGGACTTCAGTGAAAAAATATTTAGTTGTCCACTCCGTATTAAACACTCGGTACTCACTGTCCACTTTTCTTTTCTTTGATCCGCTCATTTTTACAGAAGGGCTCATACGGGTTCATAGGGCAAAGCGAAAAAGTGAAGAAGGGAATAATACACCACACTCTTAAGTGCGCCATCTATTGGGGAAACGCGGGCATTACAGGGGAAAACGAACAAGGTTTAATTATAATAAAATTTAATTGAATAATAATATAATTTGGACAAGTTCGGCGGGCCGGATTAAAAAGCCCATGTGCCGTAGTTTGCCCATGCCTGGGCTACAGTGTACTGTCTGTTTAGAGCCAGAAAAAACTGAAGTTTGCTTTGACTTTTTGTTGTGCATGTCCAATAGTTCATATACCTGTCTGTTTCTCTCTATATAATTTGATTGGTTCAGATGTTGTGAGGACTGTCCTGAGGCCTGGTGCTGTTAGAAGGTGTGAGCCTCAGGATCAGCAGGCTGAGGTAACTCCTCTCCATGTTCTTCTCTTGGTAGTGCACAGCTTTGTAATGGTAGGAGCTGGGATTACTGCTTTTTAAGTCTTCTTAAAAATTGATTGCTCGTTTTTGGATTCCAATTAAAAGGGTGAATTGTCCGAGCTCAGACCTGCAGCCATTGTTGGGTGTGTTTCTGTGGACTCTGAGGATACACTTACAAATCTCTGTATGCAGAGTCTCTATTGGGTGTCCCATTTATCAAAATCTTGATTTTCACTACCATATAATGTGATGGGTTCGATTATAGATTTGAATATTTTGAGCCAGATTCTAATTGGTAATTGAATGTTTGCAGATTTTTTAATGGAATAAAAAGCCCTTCTCCCCTCTGTCTGATCTCTTTCACAGCCAGATTAAAGCTACCTGTGGATGTGATTTTCAGTCCTAAATATGTGTAGTCGTGTGTTTGTTCTATGTCTGTGGAGTCCAGTAAAAACGTCTGTTGGTTTCTCTGACCCCTGGGTCGTTTCTGGAATATCATAAATTTAGTAATGTCCAAAGTAACGGTCAGGGCCCAGGTCTGACAGAAGGTGTGCAGATGATCCAGCTGCTGTTGTAATTGTAAAGCATCCTTAGATGTAGCCAGCAATATGAGATCACAAGGAGGCATTTGATTTCATAGTCACTGAGGGTCAGACCAGGTATATGTGACTGTGACAAGGATTGAGCCAGCTCATCCATGTAGATGTTAAACAGGGTGGGGCTGAGACTGCAGCCCTGTTTCACCCCTATATTTTGTGGGAAGAAGTGTGTTTCTTTATCGCCAATTTTTACAGCACACTTCATATTTTGATACATGCTTTGAATCAGGTCGTACACTTTACCCCCTACACCCTTCTCTATTAACTTGAGAAACAAACCGCTATGCCAGATGGAATCGAATGCTTTTTTTAAATCCACAGAGCAAGAGAAGATCTTCTTTGGTGAACATGTTTCTGAATGAGGGTGTGCAGGGTGTAGATGTGGTCGGTTGTTCGATGTTTGGGTGTGAATCCAATCTGACTCTTGTTCAGGACATTATGCTCACAGAGAAAGTCCTGCAGTCGGCTGCTGAGGATGCTGCAGAATAACTTTCCCAGGTTGCTGCTGTCTCTGTGATTATTGGGGTTGAATAATTTGTTTCCATTTTTAAATATTGGGGTGATGAATCCTTTGCTCCAGAGGTCAGGGAAATGTCCAATGCTCAGGGTAGAGTTGAATAATTTTAACATGGCAGTGACACATTTATGAGGACAAGATTTGAGCATTTAATTTAAGATGCCATCAGGACCTGTGGCTTTCCTCAGCGGTAGAGTCTGGATTTTAGCCAGTAACTCAGCTTCAGTTATTTGGAAGTCCAAAGGGTTCTGATTGTCTTTAACAACTGATTCTAAAATGTCTAATTTGTTAAGCAGTTCATTTTGGGCCGAATTTAGGGGGAAAGTTTTATACAGGGTTTCAAAGTGTTGTTTCCCGATGTATCTCCGTTTTGAATTGAGGTTTGCTGAAAGATTGCCATTTCCTCCAGAAATCATTTGAGTCAATGGACTTTTCAATCATATTAATTTGTCGCCTGTTCTTTTTACCTCTGAGCGTTCGTCTGTAGACCTTCAATGCCTCCAATTACTGGAGGCGGAGGTCAGGGTCATCGTCTGTGTTTCTGAGTGTTTTTCTCAGATGCCTACACTCTGTGTCGAACCACTCCTCATTGGTTCCCTTGTTTGACCTGTGGTTCTTAGTTTTTTTCAGACTGGATAACTCTGCCACATTGTCAAAGATGCAGTAAAAGTCCAGTAGAGCCTGGTTCAGGCCATCCTTACTGACGGGATATGAGGAGGAGAGAAAAAGGTCTAATTGAGTTTGGATGGTTGGGTTTTGGAAAGCTGTCTGGTATTGGTCTTTGCTTGTGTCAGTCCATCTATAAGGTTGTTGGGTTCTGTTGTGTGAAGGCTGTTTACTGTCTTTTTGATGTTCAAAGTGATTTTGTTATGGTCTGATAATAGGGGGCTGAGTGGACTGACTGCAAATGCTCTCAGACAGAAGGGGTCCAGGTCCGTGATGTTATAGTCAACTGTTACCAAGAGAAGAGCTATGAGTGTAAAGACCAAAAGAGTCCCCTCGATTCCAACCGTTAAACACGTACAGACCCAGTGCAGAGTTGCAGCAGCTGGTGTCCACTTTGATTGATAGTTTTGTCAAAGTTGTTTCTCTGGGTGGGGGAAAGGAGGGGGATGCTGATTTGATCCGCTATATGCCTGTTGCCATGTGTATTAATAGAATCAGTTTTTTATACCAGCCCTGGCATTCAGGTCTCCACAGATCAGAATACTTCCCTGGGCCTGAAAGTAACTAATCTCGTCTTGGAGAATGGAGACACTGTCTTCTTTATAATAAGGAGACTCTGATGGGGGTATATGCAGCACACAGAAATATATATGTGCCTACAACCTCTTTCTTTATTTTTAACCAATTTGAAAATTCTCCTGTTTTGATAAGCTTGAATGAGTGGATAAGGTTGGCTTTGTAAATCAGCATCCCCCCTGAATCCCTTCCCTGGGTGACACCTTTTAATTTGGTGGATGGGTAAAATATTTCGAAGTAGCCTGAAGGACAACCAGTGGAGGTGTTTTCTCGATACCATGTCTCTTGTAGGACAAATATATCTGGATCACCTAATTCTCTTCTGAAGTCTGGGCTCCTACTCTTAAGGCAAAAAGCCGAAGAACTCAGACCCTGAATGTTCCAGGGTTCAGGAATAGAGGGAGGTGGATAGGGTGGAGCCTGCTGTTCTCCTCACAGCCTGTGCATAACTCAATGGGCCAGGGTGAAGCTCCTGTCGATGTGGTTGTGTTGGGAATCCCTGGGAGAGGAGTGGCTGTGGTCTGGTTTGGTGGGGATTATAGTTATTCAGGTGGGGTCTCATTGGGGGCAGGTGTGGAGGGACATGGGGGTGATCTGTTCTTCTTGGGGCTGGTCTGGTTGGCGGTTGAGGGTGTATTGTTGCTCTTAGCGGGTTGTAGGTGGTGCTGCTCCTTCTGGGGGATGAGGATTGTTCCCTGTTGAGGGCAACATCCTTCAGTGTCCGGGCAAAGATGGGGACTGTGTTTTTCAATAAGTGGACATTGCTGCTATTAATCCTCAGTATGATGTCAGGGTGGAAGTCCTTCCTGGGTAGCAGAGAGGATATGACCACTCTGTTGTTAGGGAAAGAAAACAAGGACTTCTTAGATGAACTAACAGCCCAGTTGTGTGGGACAGACAAGGACGGGTGTTCCCAGCAACAGCAACAGCAGCAGGAGCTATGACTATCTTCCTGTTCACAGTACCCACAGATCCAAGCAAGAAGGCCACACAAGGGTGAAAAAAGTGTCATGGCTGCAGCCTAGAGGATGGAAAGACAAACCTGACACTGTGGAAGTGAAAGGCCTGCAGTACTGCAGTGTTTCTCAAATGGGGGTACGTGTACCCCTAGGGGTACGTGGCAGTACTGCAGGGGGTACGTGACAAATGTCAAAAAAAGTTGCATCACAACAAAATAGTGTTGTGCGATACAACGATTGTGAAGGATTTGAACGTGTTGACAATCTGCCAAAGCAGAGAGACAGTAGAACGGAGCTAATGTGTTCATTCATCATGCTGTAGTTTATGCTCCTACACAGACGCGTCACCCCCTCCCCTTCTGCTCGGCAGCGGAGCGTGATGCATCGCCCGAAAACTAAACTTAGTTAGACCGTAAAAAGAACTCCAACCCGGTTATATGCAACTGTTTGAGATATTTCCAAACCGACAATAAACAGTTATCTGAAGAGTTTGCAAAGTTAAGTTGTGTACTTCGGGTAGCGACATAACAAACCCTTAACAAGACAGAGAGAAGTTCACAATCTGCTGAGAGTCAGACAGAGCGGAGCTCAGACAGTCAGTGATGAGAGATATAACCCCAGTGTTTAAAATGTTGCGCTGCTCTCTCTCAGTATTTAGAAGTTACTAACAAGCCTCTCCACCCGAAGCTCACCTGTTGTGATAACGGAAATGAGAATGAAACGGAGGGAGGCGATGATATCAGCGAGCTCTGGACCTCGGTTGTTAAAAAAATGTTTTTGAACATTCACCTACAATAATTTATATTTTAAAGCATTACTATCGAAGTGATGTCAGTCAGCAGCAGTCAGGTGAGAGTTAGTAACCATGGTGACTGTCTGTCCGTCAATCAAAGATGCCCCCCCCCCCCCCGTGAATAAAACTCTTAATTCAGTAAAACTTACTTCGACCATGTGTCACAGAATAATCACATTTTGGATTATGTTTGAAAAAAAATGAAAATGTTCTCAGTATGAAAAAAAAATTGTGATAAAATCATGATCGTAATATGATATTTTTTCCATATCGCCCACCACTAATCTGGGTGAATACATTTTTATGGGATTTATCTCCATGTATTCTGATCCTCTCGAAGCACTGTTTGTCTTTTGCGGGGTGACGTTAGCCAACAGTTTCATGAACACCACATACATTCATTTCATGTTCTTTTACCAAATTGTTTCCTGAAAAATGTCCTTGGCCGGACAAGGGGGTACTTGGCTGAAAAAAAACATGAAAGGGGGTACACAAGCCCAAAAAGTTTGAGAACCCCTGCCTTAGTGGATAGGAACTGCTTTGAGCGGTGCCATATCTAGTGCACAAACACACACACACTCCATGCCAAGCTTTCTGTGGTGAAATGATTGTATTCTAATTACCTTTCCCATGTCTTACCTACATTATCAATGGTGTCATGCTTGTATTATTATTTTATTAACTTAATGTGTGAAAAGGTGAGACAGTCTTGTGTTTGTTCTCTTGTTTGTGTTGGTTGAAATATGTTTGGTAGCTAAAATACAATCCTGCTATTTTTGTAAATAGTTGAATACTAAATGTCCTTTATATATTTCCATTTATTATTTTATTATTTTATTATTATTATTATTATTATTTTAGCTATGTCACTGCTCAAAACAGTTCCCAGGAGCAGTTTTGAGTAGAGGCAGGAAACTTTTGGAGCAGTGGCATAGCTAAAATACAAAAAACGCCTAAGTAGAATTTGTAAATATTTGAATCAATTCTTTTTATTTTTTCAAATGTACTTTTTATATTTAAATTTTTATACATTTGAAGTTCATTTTTATCAATTCAAAACATATTGTTCTGCAATCTGTGTTTTTTAGAATAATAATATAATAATTTTCTCAAAATGAATTCTCTATTTTTTGTGTGTGTTTGGGTCCTGTGTGTTGATACATTATCTTTAAGTGACTAATGAATGGTCAGATCATAAAGGTGAGGTTGTGCTGAAAAAAAATGATACCAGGCACTTATATGGTAAACTTTTTTGATGTAGTATACATAAGTAAAATTACATTATACCCATCGGCCAAAATAGCCTCAGACCTCAAAGGGTTAATTCATGTCCAACTGCCTAGGAACCAAGGAAAATGATGTAATACATTACCAAAATTAACATATGTATTTGATCTTGTCACAAATAATCATCTAGTGGTATTTTAATGCATTTCCTTGAACCAGAAAATGTTTATATTGTCACCAAGATTGACTTGGCTTGGAAGACATAAGCACTTAGCGATTTCACATGGCTGCCATCTCCGAAAAAGTAAGTTAGAGCAGAGGTCACTAAACTTGGAGAGCCTGTGACCCTAAGATTGACCCAGTATAAGATTACATAAGTAAGACGTAGTCATATCTCAGACTGGTGACTCTAGTCTAACTGAGATGTCTGTACATCTACTGGGAAACAGTCGAGAAAGTTCAGTCAAAAGATTTGGTTTAGCTTTAATCCCTGAGACTTTATTTCCTTTGCACATTGGTGCTCAGATCTGTTATTTATTTATGTTGGTTTTGTCATTTATTTTTTTATTGTTTTGTAGCATATAGTTAGTTTATCAAAGTTGTTTGATGTGTGCAGGAAACTGGGAGGACCTAGTGAAGTTTCTTCAGATGGCTCGTAGGAAGGCCCGTGAGTCTTTTGTTGAAACAGAGTTGATCTTTGCCTTGGCAAAGACAAACCGCCTGGCTGAACTGGAAGAGTTCGTCAATGGGCCCAATAATGCTCACATTCAGCAAGTAAGTCCTGGGAAGTATGCATAACACACTCACATAGACCCTTGTCTGTGCCCAAATCTCTGTCAGCTCTTTACAGTAAGTACATTTACGGTCTTTTTTTATGTGTTCTTTTTGTTTTAGGTGGGTGACCGTTGCTATGATGATAAAATGTACGAGGCAGCTAAACTGCTTTACAACAATGTGTCCAACTTTGGCCGCCTGGCTTCCACGCTAGTGCACCTGGGAGAGTACCAGGCAGCTGTGGATGGAGCTCGCAAGGCCAACAGCACCCGTACATGGAAAGAGGTTAGCAATGAGTATACAGTTGGACATTTCTTTTAACAGTTGTGAGTCAGGGTCTTGTAATACTTTTTTCTCTTTGTAAAACTTAGCATTCTACAGCATCCATAAAAAGGCTTCTGAAGACAGTCCATACATTTAAATAAAACTTTCATGTTATTTTGTTCTCTACCAGGTGTGTTTTGCATGTGTAGATGGGAAAGAGTTCCGCCTCGCCCAAATGTGTGGCCTGCATATTGTTGTTCATGCAGATGAACTCGAGGAACTCATCAACTACTACCAGGTAACTGGGGTTACTGGTTGCAACATGTCAAAGTCTATTATGGAAAAAGCTCCCTCTCTGGAATTTTTGTGATAGGAAAAAAAAAAGTACATTATTAGTGCTTATGTGGTCTGTTTCATTGGTTTTAAAGGGCAAAGTCGCATTAAGTCTGTCTGTACTTTCCAGGATCGAGGCTACTTTGAAGAGCTAATCACTATGCTGGAGGCTGCCTTAGGTCTAGAGCGTGCACACATGGGTATGTTCACTGAGCTGGCTATCCTGTACTCAAAATTTAAACCCCAAAAGATGAGGGAGCACCTGGAGCTTTTCTGGTCCCGTGTCAACATTCCAAAGGTAGGCAGTTTTAACCTCTCCAAAAATCATCACTTGGATGTCTTGCTGCCAACACATAAGTTAGTCTCCAAGATAATAGAATGTATTTTAATGGCCCCATTTCTGAATGACTTACAGGACTCAAGAATCTTGCTGTTTTGTTCACCTCTATGTTGATAAACTGACCTGTGTGTGTGGGCTTCAGGTTCTTAGGGCAGCAGAGCAGGCCCACCTTTGGGCCGAGCTTGTGTTTCTCTACGACAAGTACGAGGAATATGACAATGCCATCATCACCATGATGAATCACCCAGCTGATGCATGGAAGGAAGGCCAGTTCAAAGACATTGTTACAAAGGTATAAAAAAAAAGTTGGAGAAAAAAAGTAGAACTACTTGACGTTCAGTTCTATAAGCAACAGTGTCATGGCCTTAAGACATTACTGTGTAATTACATTGTTTCATTGAGTATTTTCTCATTGTAGGTGGCCAATGTTGAGCTGTACTACAAGACAGTACAGTTTTATCTGGAGTTTAAACCATTGCTACTCAATGACCTTCTCATAGTTCTCTCCCCAAGACTGGACCACTCACGTGCTGTCAACTTTTTTAGCAAGGTAAACCTTTATCTAATTGTTTACATGTTTTTGATAACAAAATACTTTAATTAAATTATTTGTGTAAAGTTATGCAGGACTGTTCCCCCAGTAGGTCTTTTGTAATTGATGGTGGCCGACCAAAATCATGAGTTTAGGAGGACAATCATTTGAAAAGGAACACAGACGAGTGATGTTTTCTTTTCTATATTTTGATTAGGTGAAACAGCTGCCTCTGGTCAAACCTTACTTAAGGTCTGTCCAAAATCACAACAACAAGTCAGTGAATGAGGCACTCAACATCCTCTTTATCAACGAGGAAGACTATGCGGTATGATGTTTCATTATTGTACTATGTGAATCATAACTTTATCATTTTTTATTTTGAAAAATATTACATTTCTTACTTTTTCGAACTGTAAACATGCTCAGTTGCTGCTTAATTTTCAGAATTTTTACCAAAAGGATAAATGTTTCTTATTTATAGTTTCTTTATCAAATTTGTCTCATAACCTCTCCTCATTCCTATCTAGGCACTGCGTACTTCGATTGATGCCTATGACAATTTTGACAACATTTCATTGGCCCAGGGCCTGGAGAAGCACGAGTTGATTGAGTTTAGAAGGATTGCAGCCTATCTTTTCAAGGGCAACAACCGCTGGAAACAAAGTGTTGAGCTGTGCAAGAAGGACAAGCTTTACAAGGTGCACAGTTTATACTTTAATTGTTTGAAACCAAATAAAAAACAGCATCACAATGCATCTAAGAAACTGACTGCACAAAAATGTTTTCACTTTTTTATCAGTCAAATACTTAGTTCTAAATGTGCTTGTGTCTCTTCAGGATGCCATGCAGTATGCATCAGAGTCAAAAGACACTGAGCTGGCAGAGGAGCTTCTGGCTTGGTTTCTAGAGGAAGACAATAAGGAGTGTTTTGCAGCCTGCCTATTTACCTGCTACGACCTACTGCGGCCTGACGTGGTGCTGGAGACCGCATGGCGACATAACATTATGGACTTCTCAATGCCATACTTCATCCAGGTCATGAGGGAGTATCTCTCAAAGGTGGGTTGGCCAGAGTTAACCAGTCTGTAAAGTGTAAGGAAAAATGAATCAGAATTAGCTTCATTGCCAGGAACGCTTAAACACACAAGGAATTGAACTTCGGTGAACTGTGCTCTCTACTCTATGTACAAAACATACAATATTAGATATCAGCAATAAACACAAATTAAACAAAGACTAATACAGGGATATGAACTCAAATCAATATAACCATTAATTGAACATTTTACCGCAATGACAATTAATGAACGATTATCTTGTTTTGTTTTTTGCCCTCATAGTTCACCGACAAGTTCTGTACTGTATGCACAACTTTTAAATCTGGGATATTTTTTCTAATGAAAGAGTATAAACTTTATGGTTTTGAAGAAATTAAGGAAACACACACAGATGAATTATTTATGTTATTTGTTAAATATTTTGAACTGAAATCAAAGCATTGGTTGAAAACGTCTCATTTTAGCTTTTAAGTAAAAATCAACCTCTCTAAAACCGTAGAAAATAAATAACTTGCAGCTATTTCTTGCAAACAAAATCAAATTTTTTTTATGACCAACATTTGCATTGTTTTCAAATGTTTTACAACAATTCAATACCAGACAATAAATTATATAGAAAAATACCCAACAAGGGCAACACTATCAATGCAAGAGAAAAGAACAGACCTGACAAACACAAACATTATAATTCAATTAAATTATATACAGGAATAAAGTAGGGCGATTAAAAAAAAAAAATATATATATATATATATATATATATATATATATATATATAAATAAATAAAAAATGAAAATAACATTACATTCCACAACCACAACATGAATATTTCATGTTATGTTATATTTCTCATAATATGAGTAGACTGCATGGAAGTATTAAGTTGTCACCTTTTACAGAAAATTGTGTTTCCATAAGATTTACAGGGGGCTGTCAGCCTACATCACCAAACCAGCCTGTTAGGCTTAGTGTATCAGCAGCATGCTGAGGCAAAAGAGAGTAGTGATTACTGCTGTTTAGCAGAGAAGTTAAGATCCTGTGACAACATTAATATATTTTCCACATTTAGCATTGTATAAGTCTAGTCAGTCTACCATCCTATATGTTAAGTCTTCAAAGGCTGCCGCTATACTTAATTGAGTGAACCAAAGGCTGGACGGAGGGAGATCTGCTGCCTTCCATTCTCTAACTAGGAGCTTCCAGCCCAGCATGATGGCTGTATGGATCCACCCTGCCTGAGATTGAGGGAACCCGCTTAAAGGTGTAGAGTCCCCCAGTATATATAGGCTAGGTATGAATGGAATGTCCTGCCCCACAACCAATTTAATGTTCTCATGGATTGCTGTCCACCATATCAAATGGGTTAGTGTGCCCGGGGTCTAAAATCAATTTTAAACATGTGAAAGTGCCATGTTTTGCACATTCACCAATATCTTCTTTTGTTGTCTTTTCCAACTATAAGAAAAAGCACTGACTATCTTTTTGAACACCCTCATTGCCCACTCCACACGCTGAGCTTTCATTGCCTTTTCGGAAATAATTCTATTATTGATGGTTTCAGTGCTTAACAAAAATATCAGCACAACATAAGGAACACGTTATCAAGTTGTTAAAACATGCACACCGTTCAGTTAGCGGAATGTGTTAATTAGACAAACATAGGGTTTGACTTCAGCAGGCTGTACTAACATGAAGCTTCAGATATTTATACAGTAAATTCACCAGCTGTTACCTGCATGTTGCAGAGATGGGGTGTAAGAGAACGGAGAAAAAACGCAGCAGCAGGGTTTGAAATATTAACGTGTTTTTGTGTGACATGAGAAAATATGCAAGAATGATATGAAATATATTTGAAAAGACTGTAATGTTTTCCTATTTGTCGAGTCTAGAGTGCAACACTTAAACATTGCATTCTTTTCACTGAGACTCTGCACAGGGATTTAGCTCTGATGTGTATAAAAGGTTACACCATGTTTATACATCACCCATGTGCAGTCCCAATCGTAGGGGGAGATCCGAACAAACCACAGATCAATCGATTTATGAAAATCAAGACACCACCCAGATACCCGCATTTAGATTCTCACATTGTAGCTGATGTGTCACAAAGCTGATTACTTACTCGTTGCTCCCAATGTTGCTTCCATGTCATAAATTGGACAGGCCGGAGTAACTTGACTTTAAAAGCATTAACAGAAATAAAATAAATAAATAAAACGACATGGTCAGTTAGAGGTTCTGAATGTCGGTTTGAATTCATTTTTGATGAATTGTCCTGATCTATACTAAACAATGAGAGAATAGAGCAGTGGTGGGTAGTGCAAACATGCTGAGATAAACATGATAATAAAATATGTAATTAATTTACATGAGGTGGAGAGTTTTTTACTTGATTTACTTTAAGCGTTTGCATAGATGGATGTTGGGTAATAATAATACAGTATTTACATGATTAAGTTATTGACCCTCAAATTAGTTTAAATAATCATATATACAATCACAGTGCATGTTTCATTTCAAGGTTACTGGAATTCCACAGCAACAGTTCTGACATTCTGTGACTGTTGCAGACTCTTTCAGGTTCTTTGGTTTTGCTTTGAATGGGGAAAGAAACTGTTCTTTTTGGTTTACAGTGATCTGTAAAACCTACCGGAGGGAAAGAGTTTGAAAAGTTTGTGACCAGGGTGTGAGGAGTCTGCTGCTACCTTTCCATTTCCTGATCCTGGACCTGTAAAAGTCCTGGATGGGGGGGCATGTCGGCACCACTGACTTTTTCTGCAGTCCTGATTGTCCGTTGTAGATCCAAACCAGACAGTGATGGAGGTGCAGAGAACAGACTGGGTGATGGAGGTCTAAAACATGATCAGCAGCTCCTGATGCAGGTTAAACTTCCTGAGCTGACACAAAGATTTCACCCTCTGCTGGGCCTTTTCCTGATAGAGACTATATGGGAGGTCCACTTCACAGTGAAACCAAAGAACCTGAAAGAGTCTACAGTAGACACTGTGCTGTTCAGAATGGTGAGGGGGGATTGAAGGTAGGCTTCAGCTCCACACTCTCCACAGTGTAGAGGGAGAAAACACACACCTGGGGGGTGCCAGTGCTGCTGATGGTCCGGGTGCTGGATGTGACTGTCCTCAGCCTCACCTGCTGCCTCCTGTAAGTCAGGAAGTTAGTGATCCACTGACAGGTGGAGGCTGGCACCTTCAGCTCAGGGAGTTTCTGGGGGAGGATACAGACAGTCCACAAACAGAATCCTGGCATAGAGCCCGGGGAGTCCAAGTAATAGAGGATGTAGTGCAGTACCATGTTGTAGGCAAACTGAACGGGATGTAGCAGGGGGCATGTGATGCCCTTCAGGTGGCTCAACACCAGTCTCTCAAAGAACTTTATGACCACAGACGTGGAAAACCTGCAGTAGAAGCTGTTCAGTTCTTGGCCAGTCTATTGTTACCTGCAGGGTGGGTTGAGGGTCTCCTGTAGTTAGTGATGGCCAGGCCCTAGGGTCACTTTCTAAGATGTGTTGTAAACCAGGGATTTGTTTTTGTTGTATGTGCAGAAGGTCCTGGTCTGCAAACACATGTCCTCACAGAAGTTGATAGAAGATGTCACAGTGTTTCTGATGCAGCTTCAAAAACAGTCTAATCAGTGCAGTCACTCCAGCTTTGACTCATCTGTCCATTCCTTCACTGTAAAAGGTGAGAAGCATAAAAGCAAAAAATCCTACCACTTCTTGTCAAGCCAGCTGTCACCCTACAGAGGCTCCAGTTTCTCCTCTCCTTTAAAAAAGAAAGGCATTTTTAGCTTTCAAAATAAAAACAAGAAATTTTCATGTCAGGCCAAATCTTGAACTTGAACAAAGAAGTCTAAAAGAATTGTTCAAAACATTTGATCCTTTCCCAGCATCTTCAGTCAAACCATGGTCTGTTGATCAGGGTATTCATTTTTGTTATTTAAGCATCATCTAGTTTTTTATTCAATTTAAAACATCATAAGGTGAGGCTTTAAATCAGGACTGTTATTTCTCAAAGAATGGCAGTCTTTACATTAACCGCACATTAGGGGTTAACATGGAAAGAATGTTCTACCCTAACTTTGATTAACTACAATAGTTTAATTTAAAGACCCAATGGTGGAATGGGAGGGCGATTGAGACTGTGATCTTCTTGTTACTTTTTAAGTTACCTGTTTGTTTGATTTACTTTTCTTAGTTTTCAAAGCAGATACGTCGTATCTGTCACATTCGGTTGATTTAAACTAAGTGAACAAATGCAAGTTGTGGTGCATATAAACTTTAACCGCTGTTTTGGATGATAAAGAGAGTCACCTGCTGTTGTCTTTTTTTTTCAACTTTATTTATAAATGTTAAGTACATCAGGATTCAATGAAAGGAACAAAGTTATAAGCTCGAGGTAAAACTGCTACAAATGAATATAGAAAACAATGATAATAACAACAATATTAGGAAAATAAATAAATAAAAAACAGACCATTTAAGAGAAAACAAATTACAATGCAAGTATATCATAAAAAGCTGTGTTTTTTAGGGCTTTAGTATTTCTGCAATAATTTAATGTCTCCAGGTAGGAGTTTAAGTATGACATAAAAACAGTATTGCTGGGTTTCTGTTTAAAAAATGTGCTCGTATGAATCTGGAATTTTGCAAGTAAAATGACAAGATTAATGACATACGTTTTGTTGTAGAGGTAATTCGAATTCGAACAAATAGCACTTGTACAAACTCTTCAAAGACACTTCTCACCTTTTTTTTTTTTTTTTTTTTTTTTACTCTTTATTTGTACAAGGCACAACAAAACATACACAAACACACATCAATGTGGTGAGGGGCTCCGTCTCAATATTTCCTCTTATCAAGTCTTTTCTGCACAGCAGATATCACTATCCGTCTTTTTATACTGGTAATCAGTCCACTTTTTCCAGCGTTGATCATGGGTCCGTGATCTAGTTCGCAGGTAATGAGTCAGTTTTTCCATAGAGAAAATTTCTTCCACTATGGCCAACCATTGTGCTGGACTTGGAGGATCGCTTTTCAACCAGTTCCTTGTGATGGCCTTTTTACAAGCAAGAATCAGGATTTTAAAAAGGTAGATATCCTTCTTATGGATCAAGTCATTAGGGATCAGGCCCAGATACACAATCCGGGGGTCTCTGGGAATCTTATAACATAAAATATCTTCAAAGGACTGAATAACCCTATCCCAGAATGTTTGCAATTTTACACATAACCAGAAAATATGTGAGTTATTGGCGTTCATCTGTCCATACTGTCTCCAACATTGCTGTGGAGTACCGAGTTGCTTATTTTTAATTTGGGGTGTGACAAAAAAGCGTATAACATTTTTCCACCCAAATTCCCTCCACCTTCTAGAGCTCGTGGACGACTGTTGTGTTTCACAAATAGAAAGCCAGTCACTCTTTGACAAGTTTGTATTCAGTTCTAGTTCCCATTTAGTCTTAACATACCATGTATTGCTTCCATTCTGTTTCTGCAAACTTCTATAAAGTTTAGAAACAATCTTTGATAGAGTGTTTTTGTAAGCACCAATCAGAGTTTCAATCACCTCGCTACCTTCAGCTGAGATTTCTTTTCTTATTTCTGTATCATAGAAATGTCTGAGCTGTAAATACCTAAATAGGTCCCCATTCTCTAGCTTAAATTCTTGTTTAAGTTTCTCAAAAGTTTTAAACCTTTTTCTCTCTATGAGTGTACATATAGCTGTTATTCCCTTTTCACCCCACTTAGCAAATGTATTATCCATCACTCCAGGTTTAAATCTAGGGCTCTGAGAAGGCCATATCAGAAGTTTACTATCCCCTTCCAGTTTATATTTCTTAATAACTTCATACCATGTTTTCAGTGTTCCCTCTAAAATAAAATTCTCCACTTTTTTGTCTATACTTTCTTTTCCACCTAGTCTGGCCTGGGGTTGAAACTGCATCACGTTCAGCTCAATATGTTTCCATCTAGCTTGGTACTCTGAAGAGCACCAACACACAATGTATCTCATTTGGGCAGCATAAAAGTATTCCTTAAGATTCGGGAGCGCTAGACCTCCGCTCTCCCTGTCGATTTGAAGAGTCTTGAATTTCACCCTTGGTCTTTTACCTGCCCAAATTAGCCGAGATATTTGTTTATCCCAAGTTGTAAACTGAGATTCTGGGACTCTGACTGGTAGTGAGAGGAAGAGATACAGCAACCTTGGCAACACATTCATTTTCACTACCTCAATTCTTGAACTAAAGTCCAATACTAGTTTTGACCATTTTGTCATATCTTTCTGTATCTTATTGTTAATAATGCTGTAATTTGCTTCATATATATTATTCAGGTCTTGAGTGAGTAGCACTCCCAAATACT
Organism: Labrus mixtus; assembly: GCF_963584025.1. Classification (NCBI taxonomy): domain Eukaryota; kingdom Metazoa; phylum Chordata; class Actinopteri; order Labriformes; family Labridae; genus Labrus; species Labrus mixtus. Next base: position 674,416 of record NC_083620.1, on the reverse strand, counting down.
TCATTGATTTTGCTTCCCATTTTAGATTATATTTCTGACTGATTAGCTGGTTTGGTTTGTAGTTCAGAGAGAGTACCTGTGTTTTTGTGATGTTAAGTTTATAACCAGATATCTTACTGTAGTCATCTAAAACTGTCATAAGTATGGGGAGAGTTGTATTTGGATCCTGGAGGTAAGTTATAATATCATCTGCAAATAATCCAATTCTATGTTCCTCTCTTGCTATGTTGACACCTTTAAGTTCTTTGTTTTGTCTGATGGCTTGAGCTAAAGGCTCTATGAACATTGCAAATAGAGAAGGACTAAGGCAGCATCCCTGACGAGTACCTCTGAACAGTTTAAAACTGCTCGTCAGATGGCTGTTGATTTTGATTCTGGCGGTTGGGTAAGATTTAATACACTTAATGAATTGGTTATTAAAGCCCAGTCTTTCTAGCACCCTGTACAAAAAAGGCCAACTAACCCTATCAAATGCCTTTTCTGCATCAAGACTTATCAGGGCTGCTGTCAATTTCTGTTTGTTTACTTGATCAATAACATGAAGGGTTCTCCTGATATTATCCTGTGTTTGTCGTCCTTTTATAAATCCGGTCTGGTCCTCGTCTATTAAGTCAGGCAAAAAGTGTTCCATTCTAGCTGAGATTATTGATGTAAACAATTTATAATCTACGTTCAGAATAGAGATTGGACGGTAGGACCCGCAACATTCTTTATTCTTACCTTCTTTAGGGATGACAGATATCACAGCTTCTTTCCATGAAGGTGGTGTCATTGCTTTATTGAGTGTCCAGTTGAAAGAGTCTAACATTACAGACGCAAGGTCCTCCTTAAATAACCGGTACCACTCATTCGGAAAGCCGTCACTCCCAGGGCATTTATTTGTTTTCAATTTTCTGATCGCTATGTCCAATTCTTTTCTTGTTATGGGTGCAGTTAAATTATCATTCTGTGTTTTTCCTATTGAGGGTAGATCTAACGATAATAGGAACTGTTTTATTTGTTCTTCCTCTACAACCTCAGACTGTGAGTATAGGGTTTTGTAATAGTCTTCAAAGATTTCTTGAACTTCTTGCAGTTCATAGGTTATTTTATTGTTTACCGGGTCTCTAATCTTGTGTATTGAGTGTTGCATTTGTTGTGACCTGAGTCGTCTCGCTAATATTTTTGTTGCTCTTGAACCTGATTCATAGAAGGTTTGTCTTGCAAATCTCAGGTTCTTTTCAAGCTCATCGTTCAAGAAGTCCCCTATTTGTTTTTTAGTTTCTTTTATTTGGTTAGTCAGTCCTCTATCTCCATTTTCCTGTTGCTGTTTCTCTAGTCCTCTCAGTGTCTCTTGTAATTCATCATATTTTGCCTTCTTCATTTTGGTTAAGTAAGCAGTTCTTGAAATTAATTTCCCTCTCATTATTGCTTTAATGGTATCCCATAATATAGTTGGATCCACTTGGACATTGTTGTTATCTTTTATACAGTCACTGATTTCTCTCTTAACCTCTTTTAAAACTGTTTAATTGTTTAGAATTCCAACATTTAGTCTCCAGAGTGTATGTTTCGATCTGTTATTTATATTAATAGTAAGGTAGCTTGCATTATGATCTGATATGTCTGCTGTTCCTATTGAGCATTCCTTTACCCTGTATCTATCTATGTTGTTTATTAAGAAATAGTCTATTCTGGAGTACACGTGGTGAGTAGCTGAGTAATGAGTAAAGTCTTTTTCTTGTGCATGAAGGCTCCTCCAGACATCGTACATCCCTGCTTCTTTAAGTAACATATTAAGGTCTTTTGACTTAAGGGATGTCTGTCTAATTTTACTTGTTGTATCTATAGAGTAATTAAGAACTGTATTCCAGTCTCCAGCACAGACTAAAATGCCTTCACTTTCTGAGATTATTGTGTCAAACATGTTTTTAAGGAATTTCCTGTCGCTCTCAGGTGTGTGACCAAAGTGTTGTCTATTCTTCCTTTTATAATGATATATCTGCCTTCTTTGTCTCCCTTTTCTTTGATGGGGTCAAAGTTAAGAGAGTTTGAGATGAGTGTAACCACTCCTCTTTTACGACTATTTTTGCAAGAACTAAAGAAGGTGTTAGAGTACCCAAACTTTTTAAGTTTATCATGCTCCTGTTTTGACATGTGGGTCTCTTGTAAAAATATGACTTGCATCTTATCCTTTTTCATTTTTGCTAACACCCTACTCCTCCGGGTTTCTGAGGCCATTCACATTTAAAGAGACAATTTTCAGGTTATGAGATCCTACTGTGCACATGCCAAGTCTTAACTGGTTTGGTAGCCCCTCGTAACAGAAAAAGAACAAAGTTATGAACTATTGAACACATACAACAAGAACAGACCTCCAATAGAGGGGGAGACTCTTGCTCCTCCTCACCTGTGACCCTGTTGGCAGGTCGGGGGAAAAACCTCTCACTAAGAGAGGGCCCAGTCTTAAAGGTGGCCAGTAGAGAGTCAAATAAAATTAACTCAACCATCCTTACAGTCCAACACATCCTGAACTAAACATAATCGCCTCTCCCAGGCATTTAGTAAACAAAGAATGGCCAACCAGATTATTATTATTATTATTTTTTTTTTTACTATACCGGATCGGATCATGATGATAAAGTCCTCGTTCACACTTGCTCAGCGGATCCCCTCTGGAACTCCTGTAGTCGTTCCCTCGCTCTCTGGGCAGCAGCCGACTCTCTCTCCCGGTGACCCGCTGCTCGCTGCCACCCCAACAGCTCACGGAGCCGCTCCCCTCCGCCTCCCTCCGCGCTCATCCTCCACGGAAAAACCTCGCTTCATTAAATCCCGCAGCACCTCCTGGGCTCTAGAGTATGTTCGGGGTCCAGTGTTCCAGTGAATCCGCATGCTCGTGTACGGTGTTTGAAAGCGGATCCCTTTTTCCTTCAGGACTTTCTTTATTCCAATATACTCTTTGCGCTTTTTTACGATCTCGGTCGCATAATCATGATCAAAATATAGAGTTCTGCTACCCAGCTGGATTTTCCAAGCTTCACCTAGAACCGTCTCCTTAGTCGTATACTCCTGAAAGTTGATAATTATGGGTCTCGGTGGAGCTTCGGGTCGGGGTTTAAAGGCAGGAGAACGGTGAGCCCGTTGTATTTTTAGCTCCAGGTCTTGTGGAGTTTCTCAATGAACTTTGGTACCGAGTTTCCCTCCTCTCCCTCTGCTACTCCAAAAATGCATATATTGTTCCTCCGGGACAGGGACTCTAGGTCCGTTAGTTTTCGCTGCAGGGCCTTTTGCTGTTCCAGGCAGGTGAAGAGCGCCTCGGTCGCCTCCGCAGCCCACTCCTCCACCTGCTCCACCCGTGTCTCCGTTTCGCCAACTCGGTCAGACAGACCCTGCATCTCCGTTGAAAGGTCGTCTAATTTTCTCTTGATTTCTTGTCCCACCTGATTAAGTTCTTTTCTCAAGTTATCGTTATCCCCTTTAGGTCATCCTTTAGGTCTTGTATCGCTGTAAGTATATCTTCGGGGTCTAAGCTTGAGCCTGGGATTTTCTGCCCACTTGCACCTCTAGCTGCGCTGCCGATGCTAGCTTGATCTACTACGGTGTTAGCTTTCGCCGCCGAGGAACTTTTTTCTTGATATTTCGGCATTTTTTCTTCCCCTTTAAGGCCTTTTGTGTTTCGTCTCCCACTCATCTATAACCAAACTGTTAAGTGTTGTTTTTTCGAGTTCTAGGGAGGGTATTCCTCAATAAGTCTGGGAAAGCGATTTCACGTGCGTCCAACTACTCCATCAGCTAACCGGAAGTACCACTTCTCACCTTTTTTGACACAAAATATTTCCTTGGTAATAACCAAGCCTTTTTCCAGTCAATGCCAGTGTACAGATTATTCCATTCAAATATAGATGCAGGTTTACTACAGGTTTCTCTCAGAATTATTTCTCTTATACATTTGTTATTTGTTTTAACACTTAGAAAAGGATCAGAATTCCCTATGAACAATTCGTCAAATGTAATTTGATGCCCATCATCTCTCACATAAATTGACAGAAGGATTTTTGAACCAGACGGGATAGCGTCAAATACAATTGCATATTCCCTAGGGGTCACCGGAATTTTAAAAATAAACTCTTCATAGGTAAACAACTGACCCTCCCTGTTGAACAATTGATGGACAAGTAGTATGTCATTTTCAAAACGATTCTTAAGAAACAAAGATTTACATTTAAAATAAATATCCTTCTTATTCCAAATATAGTATTTGAGGGGATAAATTATCTTTGTATACCAGAGACCAGGAGAGGAGTAGCTGTTTATGAAAATTACAGAATTTTATGGGAAGTTTTTCAATATTGTAATTGAATCTCAGTAAAAAAAAATTGAAATTTTCAAATCCAAAACAAAAAACACCAACCAGACTTTACATGTTTGGATACGGGATGAAAGGTTTTTTACCTTTTTATCCAATTTCAGTGGAATGCAGTGTATGAAAGTCTAAAACATTGAACCCACCAGCACTTAGTTATTAATCATTACATTTTTCGGATGAGATGAGATTTCCTTTTCCAAATAATATCAAACAATATCTTATCTATTCTTATGACTATATCCTTAGACAAATCTAGAGCTGAACTGGCATAAACAAGTCTAGGGAGTCCATCAGCTTTTGAGAGCAGGATTCGACCAGTTATAGTTTAATCTCTTTGGAGCCATGAGTTAAATCTCTGCTGTACTGAAACTCTCAGCAGATTAAAGTTTTCACTTATTTTAAGGTTAGGTCTTTAACAATATAAACACCTAGGTATTTGATTTGAGATTTCACAGGAATTCCTGAAATTTCTAAATCATTGCAAGCCTTAATGGGAGGCAATTCACATTTGGAAAGGTTAAGTTTTAAACCTGAAGCTGCTGAAAATGTATCTAAAAGTTTACCTGCAATTTCGATTAGTGATCTATCCTGTAACCTACTGTCTCCAAGCGTTACTGCTACAACAAGTTACGTCATGTCCTGACAGTGGAGGGGTCTCACAATGGAGGTCTGCAGCCATACTACAACATGGACACAGGAATACAGAAATAAATAGATGTGGAAATGTAAAAATGTATGAACATAATTGAAGAAATAATAACATATACAGAAATAAATATTAAAATACAGAACTAGCCTTTTAATTTATAAAATGTTTTATGGTTAATGTATTGGTGCATTTATTTCCACACTTATTTATTTTACCTGCATTTATCTATTCATGTCTTTAATTATTTATAATTTATTCATTTATTTATTTATAAGCGCATGAATTAATAACAAGGGTTTAATTCATGTTTAATTCTGTGTGTATAGGGCGCAATAGGACTGCGTCATGGGGTCTAACGTCTAAAAGTCAATGTGGATCTTGAATGGGTTTGTGGTTAGACACCTGAAATAAGGTCTGTGGTTAACACAAGCTGAAGAGATGTTGGTGTTTTGTTAGATCACATAAACTCCGTTAGGTAATACCCCCACTTATACATTTTGAAGTTTTTAGGCATCTTTAAAAAGGCGGTTGCTAACAAGTGGCTAAATGTGACTACAGTGGTTGTCGGGGACATTAAACGTCATCACGCCGGACACAGAGGCCGGGAACTCTCTCACTAGTCGGAGATGTCTCCTGTAGGTTTAATCTTTAGGTTAAAGTGAATATTATGTTAGTAAACAATTTATTAAGATACGTGGATTAGTTTATCAGAGATCGTTTGAAGCATAACGGTAGTGACATCACAATCATCTGACCGTGGTGTAGTTAGCTTTATCATAACGTTAGCTTTTTACTTCTGTCGGCCGCATTAACACTTCAAACATCATAAAAATGGTGTTCATCTGTGAAGATTATCCTGCTGAAAAAAACGCCTTCGCTTCAGAAACATGTGTTTCCCATGTTTGCTTATTTTCTGAAATGATCCAAAATCCAATGCAGAAATCCCATAGGAGAATTCTTGTTAGACCCCATGGCGATGCTACTTCAGGGTTGGCCTACAAAAATTCCTCATGGTCCTCATTCCTATGGTTTGTTCTCTATAATCCATGTTTCTCCACTTAAAACTATAATCCAAATCCGTCTCTGCACATTGCCTCTGCGCTATCAGCCCTGCTAACCATCAATTTGTAAGGTCCTGTTGATATAGATAACAGCGCCTGAAATCACACTCACGTACGTCAATCTGTAAATCAGGCTGTGTGTAGTATGAGAGCTGACAGCACTTTGCTTACTGAGCAGCCAATCGTGAGGATTGTCGCCTACATTGCAGTGAATTTACTCCGTGACCAATTACATTAGAGAAGCGTGACACTCGGCGCCACCCTTCCGTCTTGTTTTTAATCATTATTACAGTGTAAAGAATAGTTCTAGCTATGTTTTGCTTGATTGGTCGATAAATACACACTGACTGCGGAAGTTATCCATGTACATATCCAAACGCACGTTAATCACACGTACTTCATCCCCACGCTGATGAGTCCACACGTACATTATCCAGACGCAAAGTTAAAAAAATATCAATTTCTCAGCTATGCCTCTGTGAGGGGTGATTCGTGCCACCCATAGCCTCACTGAGCAGTGTCGTAACGTGTCGAATGCCGCCTACCATACGTTAACTGAGACCGTGACCAGTGACATTAGAGAACAAACGTGACACTTAACGTCCGTACACCACTGTGACGTCTCATCTGCCTGACCAATCCAGGGAATAAACAGAAGTTGACAAGCTGCCATTACTGCAGGGACATCTCCCATCAACAGCTGCTGCAGACTGTAATGCCAGCTGTCCTAAAAAGTGAATATGTTCCTGATTCCAACAAGACTGTCTACGTAACTTTACCTTTTATGCAAAGGGCTTCAGGAAGAACCTGCAGAGTTCTACATTTCAGTAACAGTCGAGAAAACTTTAACTTTGTGAAAAAACAGAGAGTATAGCCACACACACACACACACTGGGATATTCTTCAGATGTGTGTCGAGACAATATTATAATAATTTTAAGAACTTTCTGTCCTCTCTGAGTGATCTATGTGGTGCTTATCCATCACCAGCGGCCTCATGTAGAAAAGACTGCGCAGCTTCTATACTGAAAGATAGCATACTCCCAAAATTGGGAAAGTACTTACGTACAGAAATGTCCACATGTATGAAACAGTGAGCTCGCCTGTTCCTGCGCACGTTCCTTTAGACGTCCCAATTAACGTGAAACTGAGCGCAGCTGCACGTGCCACTTGTTCCGCCGTGTCTCCTCCCATTAATAACTATTCAAATTATAATAAACCCGCCACCATGCTGCGACCTACGGGCCAGATAACGATGTAAACGTAAACAGAGGGATTTCACTGACTGTGACTGAGGTGGAGGCCACAAAACACATTTTATTATGTGTTCTTTTATCAGGAATTAGATTCTAGATCTGAGGCCAGCGTCTTCAAAGCAGCTGACCGTGCGCTCCCGGAGGCGTACGAATCCACTGCACCCTGGGATTCAACGGCTGAGGGGCGCCAGTCAGATGGCTTCCTCACTGACGATGTGCTGGAATCACAGACACTGATTGTAAATACGACGAAATATATATGCAGCAAATATATCCTGGTGGAATAAGTGACACATTAAATGAACTTTTTAAATAATAAGGAGAACGTTTGCCTCAAATTTTCGCATTGTTTCAAATTCTCTGTATCCTAACGGTGCTTGCACAGGAGGTGGGAGTGCGCCTCGGAGACTGTACAGTCCCTGATGTGTGGTAACATCTCCATGTCACAGAAATAGTGATTTTTGTTTTGGCACAGAGGTTAAGACATCTTTTCGTATAGATGTCTTTTTGTTGCTCAAACTATGAAAAATATGTTTGAATTCACCCCACTTCATGAAAACAGTTCAGTAAATTGAGTGGCAAATGTATTATAGCTCATCTGGCGAGTTAAACAAGTGGAACTAAGAGTTTGTGGGATGGTCTGCACATTCTCACGTCACGCTGATTTTTATACATCTCGACGTGTGCATGAAACACAGTGTACTCACACGCACCGTTTATACATGAGGCCCCAGGTGATTCATGAAATGATCTCTGTTAACGGTCGTCTAGAGAGCGTCATGTAATCATGTAATCATTACAGACCAGCTGATTTAGGAAAAAAGTGCTAAATGATTAGACTATCTATAGAAATGTATTTCACAATGAAACTAATATGTGACGATTAAATAGTTGATAAATGAAGCTAACGAGCTTGTAGAATAACGTTGTAACATTATTTAAACAGCATACCATCACATATTATGTAGGATGGTTGAGGTTTTTAACAAAAAAGAAGTTGTCATCAGGTCATTGTTGTAAAATATGTCTAATATGTAAAATCCAAATCATATAAAGATCTCATCATTAAGGTTTTATCAGCAGCTGTCTGACGGTTTTAATCCAATTCTAAAAGCTGCTGTCAGAATAAACAGGCAGCGGCAGACGCGGACATGCCACCGCAGTATTGGCGGCACCCACAAACCGGCCATAAGAATGAATCTATACAATATATACAACTGTGTTTAGAGTGTTGATACATGGATTTAAGGGACAAATAGGAGAAAGTGATACTCATATAGGATGAAAGTGTAAGGTTTCAAACTCAACTAGATCTCAGTCTTTTTTAATGTCAAGTTTATTTGTTTATATTTGTCCAGGGTTTAAAAATGTAGCCCACACATGTAGGAAAATGTTTTGGTAACCTATGGTCTACACACCACCACCACCACAAGAATTTTGAACAATTCTCATTGAAAACACATTAAAACAAGATACATGGGGCAACCCATTGAACACACCAGCTATGAATGAAACTGTTTGTTAGTTTACATGTGAGTCTTCCACCACATGAGCTGTCCTTCACAGACATTATCTTCTAGATTCAATTCAACACTAAACATCACTAAGGCTGGGACACTTACTTCCTGCCAGCGCTTGTTTCCATCAGGACTCAGCACCATTACAAGTTTTTAAATTACCATGTTTACTTCCATTTTAAAATTCAAATTTGATCTGTCTACACATCACTGCCAGTATATTTAAGTCTACAACACTCAGGGTAAATTACAAACTGCAATGCCAACACAACTGCCAGATACAGTTACTTATTTACAAAGCTTTTAATACATTTTTTGTAAATATATTTAATTATTTAATTTATACAATTAGGTCATTAAGAAATTAAACTTTGACATATTTAATTGTTTTCCTCATCATACCACCATAATGAATAATAAATGAAACATTCAAGTTGGTTGAATTTCATCTTTAATTAAGTTTCACAGATATATCCCATTAAAAACACACTTTCAGTAAAAAAAAAAAAACTGAGTTGGATGATGATGTGAAAACCTGTTAAAATGACACCCTGCCTTAAGTGCAACTTTGGATACATCCCATGCCTTTTCGCTCTTCTCTACTTAATCGAACCCGAATCGAAGTATTTCCAGACCCACCATATTAAGCTGTGTCCCAAAGCTCTTAAAACTGCTCGGAGGAGTGAGGAGGGAGATCTGAGGAGTGATGAGCGACATATACAGGAACAGACTTCACAGAGCACTCTCCCTCATTTCTGACTCTATCCACTGGCCTTCAAATAAAGGAACTAAAAGCCCCAAAATAAAATCTTTAAAAAAAAAAACTAAACTAAACTACAAACCACTACCTGAAGAGATCTGTATATGTAACCTCTTTAAACCATGGTCCACACATTATCTTTGTTTCAGAAGCTGCAGATGTGACCATGTGGTTTTTCATCTACAAAGGACAGAGAAGGGTAAAAGAGCTGCGTGTGTTTGGAACGAAACTACAGAGGATTAAAGTGATCAACTGTCACGTCACATAAATATGTGGGTGTAAATGTCTCTAAATTAAGGAACACTACACCAAATCCTCTTACTGAAAAATAAATGTCAAAATAAAAAGTTTGCTAGCTCGATATAACACCTCGTCTCGCCCCACTCATCATTATTTACACTGACGTATGAATACAAAAGGTTTTAATATCATCCAGGTGACGTTACATATGTTATTCTTTTCTAAAACAGCTGATAACCCAGACTTTACATACTATATATAACCACTCGATTACAGCTATGAACACTGTTAGAAACTAAAGAAATGTTATTCAAAAGTAAAGAGTTAATAATGACTCATCAGTTTATGACTCCTCTAATCACAGTATGTGCTCGTTTGACCAGTTTGACAGAGAGAGACTGAACAGACATTCTTTAATTGTGTTTATTTTATAATGTTACGATGTTATGATAAATAACGATCTCTGTTCACAAAAGTCACATTTTATATGTTTACATCACTGGTCATCAGATTTAAGCCCATACTTACCGTTTTAAAGTTTTTATATTTTGAGCAGGACAAAAATGTCCAATTCCAAAAAACTGCTATACAAATAGAACAGATTGATATTTGTTTCTAATTTATTTTGCATAAATCTCTTAAACAACTCCAGCCCTGCTCAAAACTACCAAATATTGAATAATTATCAGGAATTTAACCCTTTAAATGACAGTTGGATTCTGGCATTTAAAGGGTTACATTCCTGTCAGTCCAAACAGGGAACTACATTTTAAATCTGATGCTACACAAAAACTAACAATGCATCAAAGTCAATATTTTGGATAATCTTTGACATATCCAAGACTGAATAAAAAAAAATACATTAATACATTGAATACAATGCAAATATATTTTTTTTAGTTGCGGACATTATTGAGCTGTGCTCTGAGCAGTCTGAGCTCATTGAGCTCTTCTATGGCATATTCCTCACCACATACACCGCCGACACGCCAGTGCGCATATTGAGCACACCTCTGATACGTCACCGTGACGTCTGACATCTGCAGTCACCGTAACAATGTGTATTCTCCATCAACACATTGGGTTTTTACCCCAGACGCAGGCGAACATATACAAGTCAGTTATCCAGTTCTTGGTCAGCTCTCACACCCCACAACGCAGCTGTGTGCATACATGTGGGACTTTTATGAAATCATAAGACGTATTGGCTCTGCTGAACACTTAAAACATCCTGTTGTTTCAGATAACCGTGCCTGAAGTGAATTAATAAAAAGCATGCCTGTCTGTGAACATTTTTCCCTGTTATAGTATTTAAACAGGACTTGTTATATTGTGCTTGCATTATTTTACTAACAATGAGCATGTGTATGAGGTGTGATTCATGCCACCCTCAGCCTCACTAAGGACAGGACTGTGTCGATCGATCGCCATCTACGATACATGAACTGAGAACGTTAGAGAACAAACATGACACTTTTGTCCATACACCTCTCGCCAGAGAACTGGCATGAGAAGCCAGACCGATCCAGGGACAAAACTGAAGTCTATGTGACAGTTTATCAAAGCGTTCATCATCAAATGCATGTGTTTCAATAAAACGGCGAGTCATAGTGTTAGTGTGTGTGTTTGTGTGTCACTTTGTAAATTTGGGAGACTTCCATTTCTTTTCTTTTTTCCTCCTTAAGTTGCTTCTCTGAATTTTCTTTCCAGGTTGATGCGATAAAGGAAAAGGTGATAGTTGAATTCATTTTCACATACTCCTTTTGACCGCTCTCCTCGATCCTGTAACCTGTAGTTTAGAGCAGTAAAATGAATAGAAACTGCATGAATCCATTCCTCCAAGTTACTCTGCTATTTTGATTGTAAACTTCTAGTACCGAGTGTCACCTACCAACCCAGGGCTCTTACTATCTATTCCTCAGTACAGTAGCTACTGTAAGGTGTGGTATATTGGCTGCCTTCTTCTGGTAACCTTTAAACACCATTCCTTCTATCACAATCTTTGCCCTCTGCTCTCTAACTTTTTTCCATGCACACTTCAAAGAAAAGAAAAAAACAAAAACTGACGCTTCAGCATGTGTCTCAACCCCCCTCCCCTATTCTTGAAACAGCCCGCTTAACTAACTGTTGTATTAAATCAGAGTACTTAGAGAACTCAACCTTTACATGAAAGGTCACAGGAAAGGCAAGATATCCAGTGCTATCATTTAGCTGTTTTAAGCTCTCTATTAGTTGGCTAATTCTTTGAACTCTTTCGTTCTTTATTTATTCTTTCATCAGTGAAGCACTGATGAAACTATGGCATTTCAGTTCATTCATCTTCAGTGCTGCTTTATTTATTTGTTTAGCTGTTTGCACCCATGGAATAAATTGATTGGACTACTGTATATGCTGGTGGCTTTGCTCTGAAAATGTAAAACTGTTCCATCTTAGCAATTGAAAATGTTATTGTTTCCACCTATAGTGTGTGTATGTGCATACATACATACTGTACATACACACACCGATCAGCCATAACATTATGAACACTCAACATTTATTATATGTGGGTGGCTGTTTTTGGGACCATTATATCCAAGTAGATATTTGTCTTTGTTTCCCCTCCCTATCTCTACAACTTTCAGGAATTAATGTCTAACAGCTACTGTTTTACAAAAGCTTGATAGTGTAGCCTGTAGGTTTCCAGTTGCTAATTTCCCTGTGTAGAGGCTTCCAACGCTGCCTCAAGCAGCCTGCTCTTAATTAAATCTGGACTGTTTTCATCTTTGCCTGTCAGGAATGGTCCCATCCGTCAGCCAGTGAAATAACACAGAGGTCAGTTTTTAGCAACCTGGCGTCTCAGCCAATGCTCTTCAAGAGCCCTACCTTCCAAAGCATACCTGGAGTCTAACAACACTACTTGGCTTTTCCACAGGTTGACAAACTGGAAGCCTCTGAGTCCTTGAGGAAACAGGAGGAGCAGGCTACCGAGTCTCAACCCATTGTTTATGGTAAAAAAAGACCACTGCATTTCTGTAATACAGTGTTAAGCATTTTGTAAGGTCACATATTACAAAATACACTTCACCATGGTTTTCTAAAACTCATATTGTCCTATCTTCAAACCCTCCAATTCATGAGAAGTCCATCTTGGTTCTCCCCTCTGAGTCTGCCTTCTTAACAATTAAGAATAGGGCATGGTGCAAGAAAGCCCAATCCCCCATGCCCTTCTAGAAGAGCGTAGTCAGACACAGCTCATTTGCATTCAAAGCTATAATACAGAAACAGAAACAGCCTATGATGAGCAGGGCTGAATAGAGGGGTTTATATGCAAAATGGATTTTTGTCAAAAAAAACTTCAGACATATTTTGGGGAGCTCTGAGACTTATTTTGTACTTGTTGAAAAGGAGTAAAATATGTGACAGAGAAGTAGCGCACCCATGCTTGTTGAAATACTTACTCTGATACTTCTGTTGCAGGCACACCCCAGCTAATGCTCACAGCAGGGCCCAACGTGGCGGTGCCTCCTCAGCAGGCTTATGGTTATGGCTACACGGCACCAGGATATGGTCAGCCACAGCAGCCCAGCTTTGGTTATGGCATGTAAACATCACTAACCACGCCCCCTGACAAAATCTTAAACCCACACCTTCTTTCCATTTGTCTCTTTGTGTTCCTCAAAAGCTTCCCATGGTCTTTTACTCAGAATGAGCAAACAGCAGGCCACTCTGGTTTGAAGTATTTTTATGATGTCCTGTTACAAGAGAAAATTTAACTGCATTGAAGGACTGCATTGTTTAAGAAAAAAATCACATTCCATATTAATGACTTTTTATTTGGATTGTTTTGTGTTTATGTTTGTCTTTTTTATTGGTTTATGTTTTGTGCAGAAGTGGACATGCTCAAGCTCAGCAATGAACATTTGAAGTAGGTGGAGGAGCACTGGATTTTGCACTTGTGAAAACGTTATTGTAGAGAAGCTCTTAATTTTGATGTACTGAACATGTGAACAGCTTAAAATGTCTTGTTTGTATGTATAATATAATATATTCTGAGTAAAAGATGGGGTTACGTATAAAATTTCAACATATATCGCCATTTAAATGGCTGTAGCTAGCAACACTAAGTAATGATATTATATTCTGCACAGGCATCTAGCTTTATGGAGTTTAAAACTTACTAACAGATGAGAGGGATGTATGAGGGTGTGTTTGTCTTTTATGTGTGGATGTGACTCGATGGTCTTAATAAAAATTGTACCTCCTTTCTGCCTGTGCTGGGCTACCCCGATCCACCCTTTAGATGTAAGCTCTTCAATAGCCTCATCAGGTCCATGTGCCGTGCTTTGTGTGAGACTGTATCTGTAAGTGCAAAGACAGGCTACCACACCCAAGGGCCCTTAAATCTTTAACTGTACTGTTTGTGTGTATGTATTTACTCCCTCCTCTTACTGAGGCCTGTGTATGCCAGGTGTTGTGCTGTTTCTCTTTCCCTTACTTTTTTCCGTGTACAGATGTGAACATGATGAATTGCAAACTTTTAGATGGAGACCCCCACTATTCCACCTTCCACTCAGTTTCCTGTTCTATCTCCTCCCTCGATGAGCATTAGCAGTTATTACAAACAATGTGGCAAAAGAAGACAACCTTGTTAAACCTTTGGTGTCCTAATGCCAGCGAAATGAGATGGATTTACACTTGTATATGTTGTGTGTTTAGATGGTTAAGATTAATAAATGATGTCTCAGTACATCTAGTTCTTTGTCAAGAATGGTCCAAGATAAGAGATTGTATTTACCTTGATGTAACTTCCTTACATGATTTAAGCTGTGTGTAAAGTGTCATCCTAATCTTAACCTAAATTGAGTTCCTTTTTGTTGTCTTGCATACTACAAATAAATGTTTCCTTTCAATAAAAGTGGAAGGAAAATAAAATAATAGACTCAATAAAAAATGTAAACTTTATCAAGTCAGTGTCCTTTACAGTCAGTCTTTGTGATAGGGTACAGTATCTCAATGTATTCAGAGGTGCATTTCAATGAACATGATTGTAGATTAAAGCCATGGAAGTTTAGATCTTTATTAGTTGTTCACATACATGTTGTCAAGTAGTACTTAATATGTTCTTCCTCCTGTAATGATACCGTATAAGATGTTATTATGGCTTCATGTCATTTACAGGTATGAGTGAGTCAGAGTAAAAATGCCTTGACCTTCCTTTCCACTTCAATGCAGTATTTCTCAGAGAGCCCTGTAGCCCTGCATGTTCACAACAAATAGAAAGTTAACACAAACTCAGAGTTTGCAATTTCAAAATGTCAGCCAAAACAACCTCATACATACTTACTTGAGCTCCTTCAGCTTCTTCATTTTGATCTCATTAAGGCGCACACGTCTCTGGCGGGCTTCTTCAACCAAACACTCAGCCTCCTTGAAGATCTCTCTGCGTTTAAGTACGGTTGAGAGCTGTTGTTCCTTCACCTGATGTCTGATGGCCTCTGCGTGATGCTTTGCATTCTGACACTGCTTTTCCTCCTCCTCTTTCTGTTTGTTTATGGCTTCTTGTTGTACCCTTTGTAGAGAAGGAAGCCAAAACTGATATAACTTAAAGGGTATTGCTTTGTGTGTATTAAATGAAAAAAATATTCAACTGTATATTATTTCTATATGTCTAAACATTGTCACTTCCACAAGTTTTCTTACTCTAGCAGCCGTTCAATCTCGGCTTTCTCTCTGCCAGCTTCAATCGACAGCAAGCGTTCTTTGCACCGAACCTGTTCCAAGCGGGCCATCCTCAACATTCCTTCTTCTTGTGTTTTCTTTGCAGCCAGATCTTTCTCTTTTCTCCTCCATTCTCTGTCTGTAACTTCTTGATTCCTCATGGTGCGGATCTCGTCCTGTCAAATGCGAACATACACCCACATACATTCAAGTTGATCATTTAAATGCTTTAATGTTCATGTATATGTCTGTAAAATAAATCAATCACATATATTCCAGAGTTAAATTCAGCAGGTACCACTATGGCAGTGGTTAGCTGGTGTTTTTATTCTTCACCTGCTCTGCCTTGTAGTCTTTTGCTCTTTGTTGCTTGGCCCTCATTCTGGCAATCTCCAACTCCTTCTGTTTCTTAATGCATCTCTGCTCTGCTTCATATTCTGCCTCCCGCTCCTGCATAGGTCAAGAAATGTCAAGGTCAAAGACACCCTGGGAAGAATAATTAATAACATAATGATAGAGTAATCCAGTCGATTTTTAACACCTATCAATGGAACTTTATTGGTATAAACTGCTGTTTGTGTAATTGTATTTTCTGCTGATCCTAAGGATAGGTGGTTGTCTGTGGAGATTATATATTTTTATCGAACCAGTTTGTTTTTGATATATTCCATATCTCTCATATCAGCCAGCTTCTCCTCCTCTCTCCTCTGCTCCTTAGCCCACATGGTCTCAGCATTGATGCGCCTGACCTCCCCCAGCAGGCGCTGTTGCTCCTCCCTCTTCTTCTCAAGGGCCTGGCAAAAAGACAACCAATCGGAGAAAACACACTCATTTCTAAGTGCTCAGATCAACTTCTTATTTTCTTATTTCTAATGTTTGTTCTTGCATGAACTGCACCTTTAGGTCTTCCAGATTCATTTTCTCCTGGTTTTCACGCATCTGTTGTTTTTCCTGCTCTTTCATTTCCTTGAGTAATTGCTCATCCTCAAGACGTTGTAGGATTTGGTTGTAAATTTGCTGCATCCCACTGGAATGCAAAACACACATGATCGCTAAATAAGAAACTATCCACCAGTAAACTGATGAGAAGAAGTGGCATCTGTTTGAATAAAAATCATTCATGTCCAAATAAATCCGTTAAGATATTGATTATTTTCCGGTAAAACTTTACTTCATTCTCTGGTCTTTGACCAGCTCATCAATTTGCTCCATGGTCGCCAAGGCCTTGCGGCGCTCCACCTCCATCATGTCGTCTAGACGCTTCTCCTCCTCTGACAACTCTGCCTGGATCTGTTTTTTTTCTTTGATCTGGGCATCACGTGTGGCTTGACACTGAGCACTTAGAATCAGCTGAGGGGACCACACACATGTTAATATTTGTAGTACAGAATGACGTGGCCCATTATTAAGGAAAAGTTTATACTTTGGAGGTCCACATGTACAACGCTGCTTCCTACCATGTTAAGCTTTTTGATCTCTTCCTCCTGCTCGATCCTGAGGCCATTGGAGTACTCTATCAGGCGCTGTGCATGGTTCTGGGACTCCAGTTCCAGCTCAGTCAGTCCCTTTCTTTTTCTGCGGGCCAGGTCAGCCTCAAGGATTTTGTGCTTTCTGTCCTCTGCTTCTTTCTGGGTGAGGGATGTAATTCAAAGAAAAAGTTAAGTGTCTTATTGCAAATCTGCAAGCTACCGGTACTTGAAAATAATCTTTTTTATTATTGGCAGGTAATTCGATTTTCTCCTGCATTTACCTCTTCTTTCTTCAAATGACAAGCCTCTGTCGGGCCCTCTCTTTCCTCCTTCATAGGAACCCGGGACATTGAGGCCAACCGCTCATACTCAGCTGATGGTAGGATAATGAACTCTCCTAAAGAATCCTTTAATGGGATCCTTGCAAGATGACAGTTGTTTCAGAACACAGGCGCTGTAAAAGTGCTAATGCCTATACGTTTTTGCATAGGTACAGGGGAATAAATGTAGAACTAACTACTAGTTAACCATTAGTTAGCAGGTACTTGTAAAGTTGCTGAATAATATTCCACACAGCAGAGTATGATTTTAAGGTTCTTTAGTTACATTTCAGGTAGCATCACATTATCCTGTAACGGCTCGCATAGCATCGTTATTCTTCGTTTTCCAACACATCTTTCAACATGAACCCAGAGGGCCCCCTTGTGGGCCAAACAGAACATTACCAAACTACAACATCACATGCATAAAACATAAACATTACAATACTTGTGGTACACAAAAACGTGCATAGCTACTAGAGAACGAGGAGGTAACTAACTACTAATAAGTTCATGGTCTATGGGATTACTAGCAAAACATTGATTACATGCTTGAAATATGTTTTTACTTAAAAAAGGGAACATGAATTTACCATGGAATAATTAAAATAAACACCATATTCGTTTTCCATTTTGTCTTTTACACTTGGTGAAGACGTCTGATGCATCCTCATTTGTTCCCACATAACTATGCAAAATGTTTTGTAAAGTGTTACACTACTTTTCACATATTCGTTGAAAGGCTATATTGTTTGATAATGTGCTCAATGAAGTTATTTCAACTTAAATTCAGCTAGGCTACTTCAATATCCATCTAGGCCTAATTAAAAAATCTGTGTTGCGCTTTTCATGTCTATGGAGCACTGTAGCTTTCTTCTGGGTTTAGAAGGATTCTCTTACCTGAGATTGCGAATGAGGTCTTTGGTTATTATTTGAACAACCTCTCCATCTTGGCAGTGCCGGGACTGATTCTTGGACTTGCAGGCTGAGTTGCTACCTATGTCCAACTGTGATGATAACTGTTAGGCTATTTCTAGCAACATCTAGAAACACGACACAATGTTGTTGTTTTTTTTTTAATCTATTTACAAAACAGGCGTAGGACTACTATAGGATCATAGTCACACACTTGTAGTAATACTTCAAATTGATGACATTATAAATAGAAAATCGCAATTTCATAGCTAAAAGGCTACCGTAGGCTACTAACCTTTGTCGAGCTGCCGAACAGGGTTTCATCTACCTCAGAGGTGGACGCTTGAGTCCGGTACCGGCGGGTATAAGAGTTACTCATTGATCCCAGTCTCTACATAGCCTAGATGACCAAAACAGTGAGCAAAACATGAGAAAAACAGATGTCAATGAACAAAATAGCCTAACCTTTTATTTTTAATTGTGTTCAGCATCCAATTTATGTAGCCTAAATATTCTCAACGTAGGCTATTGCATAATTCTTTATTTAAACTTACCATGGTCATCGGTTAGGCTATTTGTGTCGAAGACATGCAAAAATGATTTGAGCGAATGAAAAAGTTTCTCACACTGACGAATCTGTTTTGTTGGAATCAAAATGTAGAGTCTCATAGTAGGCGAGACTACCAGCAAAATAATTTACGAGAAATGTAGCTATCGTCTAAAAACTCGTGATCCGTGAAACATTTGGAAATGTTGACTGTTACCATGGGAATGCGATAGTTTAAAGGAGGAGGAGTTATCCAACGCATTCTTTCCTTTGTGTCTTTGAGTTACCTAGCAACGACAGAGCAGACAAGCGTCACTTCGGAAAGGGAGGAAATGTCCGTTCTCAAATCACAAAAGATGGGGGGATTTTTACAGAGCCCGGGAGGTGACATGAATGAAATCTTTTTATAAAGATTTATAGACCTCCACTGTGAAAAGTGCACTATATAGTGGCGATAGACACCTGATTCAAAAATCAGGCTTTTTGAATGTAGTTTTTCAGATTAAATAAATATTTCTATATAAATGCACTCCTTTGCATGAGTATACATTTTAGATTTGAAATGACAAGACTAAACTGTGCATTAATGTTCAACTCAATAGCTAAGGTAAGGAAGTCTACTTTTACACAACTTTTTATTCTTTTGACATTTTTTTTTACCAAATACTAATGTAGTTCATAATTTGCCCTTAAACACAGCCCCATTCCTAAATCAAGATACATGGAGAGTAAATAAGATCAATAACTTGTGAATAAAAACAGTTAAAAATTATTTAGAAATGTAGTCTTCCCAGGTCAATATCACATAATATCAACTTCTCCCATTTAAACTGGACAAAGGGTTTTAAAATGGGAAGAAAATGGTTTGATTGCAAGTTGTTAGGAGGAGATCTATTTTTATTTGAACAGCTGAAGCATGAATACAGTCTTCCAAGGTGCAAACCCTCCTTCTCCTTCTTCTGAAGCCTGTGGAGCTCCTTGATGTACTGCTGTCTTATCTGCTGACCATCTTCTCTCACCAGAACTTCGACTGTTGAAAAGTCATTCAGAAGAAGCTCGAGCATGTGACATGGATCCAGGAGAACATGGACTTTTAGTGAGGGGTCTTCAGGATGGCAAAGAACGAGAGAAAATAGCAGTTATTCATTAAATCAATTTGTTTGTGCATTTTCTGTATTCATCTACGTGTAAGAGTACATTTATAAATTCAACAGTGTACTACCCAGACAACAAAGGTACAGTATTCAGGTAAGCAACATCTATTCAAAGTTAAGAAGTTAAACCTTATTGTAATCATTCTATTTTCAGCTCTCTCACTCACTTGCACAATGATATTCCACATCAAATTGTCTCAGATTTTGTGTGAGGAAAAATTGAGCAGTTTATTGTGGATAGTACTTCATCTTAACATGAACAATTTCTTGGATGGTCTGTTAACCGCACAGCAAGCCGTGTATGTTGTCAGATATGTGTTAAACAAACTCTCCAAACAAAGTGAAAAAGAGGAGAAATCAGAGGCTGTTAGTCTCCTGACCTGCTGAACTGACAGACAGATGCAGCGCTCAGAGCTGTCAATCAAATCTGCCACAGCCCTTATATGGGCATAGTCGTTTTCCTTAATAGAATAAAATCCGATGAGTTATAAAAAAATCCCCCCCCCCCCCCCCCACCACAGTGTGAGCACATGAGGTCACCAGGCTGTAAACATGTTGATTCCTGTGGTAAAAACAGACTTTATTGGCTGGGGGCTTATGGCACTTCCGACGCTTCTGCAGCCAGCCTCAAGGAACTGCAGTTTTTTGTACTTCCGCATTGGCTTAATTTTTCGAGACCGGAGGTTGCCCCTTGGTCCTTATTTAATTTTCAATTTATTCATAAATTTGCGTGAATGCGCAAGAGAGTGAGAGAGAGAGAGAGAGAGTGCAGGCTCCGTGCAACCAGAACCTCCGTATTATAAGTCTCTGCGTTCAACATAGCAAAACTTCCTTTTAAAAAAAAAATCCCACTCTACTCCTGTGGAGAGTTAAGACCACAAAAGAGAGCAGAATCACATCAGCTTCAGAGAGAAAGAGAGAGACAGAGGGAGCGATAATGTCAACTGTCCGTACACTCTTGTAAATGCATCAAAACTGAAGCTTCTACTGGCTCCGTATGTGAGGCGTACACCTGGGTGCTCATTTATCAACAGTGCGTAATGTGTGCGTAAGAACATTCCCACGCAAAGAGTGGGATTTATCAACTTGTACTTTTACTTAGAAATGGGTGCAGTTCCGGTGTCGTGGCGTCGGTGTAGGTAATCTCGGCGTCTACCCTCCTCAAACTTATAGACTGTATGGGCATTTACGCACATTCACTTCCACAAACTCTTTAGTCAAAGCAGATGCAGGAAACAAGACAAAAAACTGCAGCTAAACAAGTCAGGATGGCTCAATTAAACATAGAGCTCGGTGAAGAAAATGCAGCCCTGGCGAAATGGCAAGACACTTCAAAGAAGCTGATGAGAAATCTGAAGCACGTGCCAACAGACTGGAGAAACAAATTGATACCATGAACGCAATTCTGTCACGACACACGGAAGAAATAAGAACTATCCGCTCTGAAATGGAGAACCACCTTTGATTTTGTTTCCTTCTATAGCGGCGAGATTACAGACTGACTAAAATGCGGGGGTGATGGGATGTGGTATTTAGGCTAAAGTGTGTTGCCCAAAAGCCGAAACCCATCATTCTCAACTACGGAATCTTTTGCCATGAAAACACCAATGCACCTTGTAATCTCTCTTGTTCTTGCAATCGTTTGGGCAAGAGGGGCTTCAAACTGGCTTGTCAGTGTGGGTTTGCCTGTTAATGTGTTTTTAACAAGGGGAGTTGATTGGAGCTTCTCATTGTGTTGTGGATTAAATGCTGCATCATGTTTGTTGGGCTATTTGTGTAGTTCCCTGTCTTCTTGTAATATTTGCACACAGTTTTTGTCCTTTACATTATCTTCTCATCTCTTTCATTTTCTCTCTTGAGGAAGCCAAAATGTTTCCACACCTCCAAGTGTGTTGATACAGCATCTCAAGGTGACTAATGAATGGTTGGATCATAAAGTTGAGGTTGTGCCGAAGAAAGTGATACCAGGCACTTATATGAGAAACATTTTTGATTTAGTCAGATATGAGTAATATTAGAGGCAAAACAGCCAAAATAGCTTCAGACCTTGGAGGGTTAAAACACTCACTACGGAAACAATCTAGTGTATGTGAGAGGTGTTTGTGAGACTAACAAGACACAAAAGCAGCACCTGAGCAGTGAGCAGCACCTGAGCAGTGAGCTACGTACTACGGGTGAGCGTATTGCATCATTTCCTGTTCTGGTCTCCTCTGTACTGTGTTACTGTGTACCTACTCTTAGCTTAGCTTAGCAGTTAGCTTTACAATGGCTTCTTTTTCTGTCTCTCCCTCTCCTGCTCTCTCCTGCTCTACGTGTCAGATGTTAAGTTACTCCTCGTCCTCCTTTAGTGATAATGATACATGTAAGAAATGTAGTTTATTTTTAGCTTTGGAGGCGAGGGTGTCTGAGTTAGAGAGACGGCTCCGCACCATTGAGTCAGAGTCATCATATGCAGCTGTAGTTAGCCAGCCACTTGTAGCCGGTGCGGGCCGACATAGCTTGGCTTCCCCCCCCAGTAGCTCCCGAGCAGCCGGGAGGCAGTGGCTGGGTTACTGTCTGAGGGAAGCATAGTCGAAAACCGAAGCACACAGTTCCTCACCAACCACTTCACGTTTCAAACAAATTTTCCCCACTCAGCGACACACCCGCTGAGAATAAAACTCTGATTATTGGAGACTCCATAGTCCGAAACGTGAAGCTAGCAAAGTCAGCGGGCATAGTTAGGTGTATACCCGGGGCCAGAGTGGGCGACATCGCATCTCATTTAAAGTTGCTGACAAAGACTAAAGGTAGATTTGCTACAATCGTAATTCATGTCGGCACTAATGACTCCCGACTACGCCAGTCGGAAGTCACTAAGGTTAATGTGGAGTCGGTGTGTACTTTTGCTAAGACGATGTCGGACTCCGTAGTGTTCTCTGGACCCCTCCCAAATCAGACCAGTGATGACATGTATAGCCGCATGTCATCACTCAACCGCTGGCTGTCGAGGTGGTGTCCAGCACACGATGTGGGCTTCATAGATAACTGGCAGTCTTTTTGGGGAAAACCTGGTCTGCTAGCTAGAGACGGCATCCATCCCACTTTGGACGGTGCAGCTCTATTATCTAGAAACATAGCAGAGGTTATTAGTCCAAAACCCTGACAACAACACAGAGTTCAGACCAGGAGGCAGAGCTGCAGTCTTACACACTTCTCTGCGCCTCCCTTAGAGCTGTCTCCCAGTCACTATAGCTGTAATTCTGAATCTAACTGTAATTATACTATAGGTACTGTGTCTGTCCCCCGGCCCAGACCCGTTTTTATAAGTCATCCAAACGTAGAAAAAAAAGGCGTAAATCGTCAAAATCTCATTAGAATCAATGAATGAATACGATTTTGCTAAAAAATCTGAAAATTCACTGCAGACTTTTGAACATTACTTACATTACATACTGGCAGGCTATGTACCGCAGTCATTTAAAGTAGCAGTAATCAAACCTCTGCTCAAAAAACCTACTCTAGATTCAGGAACTCTAGCTAACTATAGGCCTATATCCAACCTTCCTTTTTTCTCGAAGATCCTGGAGAAGGTGGTAGCTAAACAGCTGTGTGACTTTCTCCATGACAACAGTTTATTTGAGGAGTTCCAGTCAGGATTTAGAGTCCACCATAGCACTGAGACTGCACTAGTTAAAGTTACAAACGATCTACTTCTAGCCTCAGACAGGGGACTTCTCTCTGTGCTCGTCTTGTTAGATCTTAGTGCTGCTTTTGACACCATTGACCATCAGATCCTATTATATAGACTAGAACATTTACTTGGAATTACAGGGACTGCTTTAAGTTGGTTTGAATCCTACTTATCAGACCGATCTCAGTTTGTACATGTTAATGATAAGTCCTCTATGCACACCAAAGTTTGCCATGGAGTGCCACAAGGTTCAGTGCTTGGACCAATTCTCTTTACATTATATATGCTTCCTCTGGGAAATATTATGAGGAAACACTCCATACAGTTTCATCGTTATGCAGATGATACTCAGCTTTATGTATCAATGAAGCCCGATGGCACCAGTCAGTTATGTAAGCTAGAAACGTGCCTTAAGGACGTTAGGACCTGGATGACCAGAAATGTTTTGCTATTTACTTGCCCTAAAAACCTCAGAGAGACTTTTTCTAGTGATTTGACTGTCCTTAATGACATCAGCCTGGCATCTAGCACCACTGTTAGGAATCTAGGAGTTCTATTTGATCAAGATATGTCCTTTAGCTCTCACATCAGGCAAATTTCAAGAACAGCCTAGACTGACTCTTCAACTAGTCCAGAACGCTGCAGCTTGTGTACTGACTAGAACTAGGAAAAGGGACCACATTCCTCCTGTGTTGGCTTCTCTGCACTGGCTCCCTATACAGTCTAGAATAGAATTCAACATCCTTCTTCTCACTTACAAAGCTCTAAATGGCCAGGAACCATCTTATCTTAAGGAGCTACTAGTGCCGTACTGTCCCTCGAGAACATTACAGTCCCAGAATGCAGGCCTGCTAGTGGTACCTACAGTCTGTAAGTGTACTATGGGAGGTAAAGCCTTCAGTTATGGGGCTCCTCCTCTTCCAGCCGGGGTCCAGGAGGCAGACACAGTCTGTATTTTTAAGAATAGACTTAAAACTTTCCTTTTTGATAAATCTGATAGTTAGGGCTGGTGCTTTAAAGTTTAAAATTTTCATGAAGTATATCGGCATCAAAAAAGTTGAAAATTTTCATGAAAGAATTTCGGCTTCAAAAAAGTTGAACATTTTCATGAAAAGATTTCGGCTTCAAAAAAGTCGAAAATTTTCATGAAAAGATTTCGGCCTCAAAAAAGTTGAAAATTTTCATGAAGTATTTGGGCTTCAAAAAAGTTGAAAATTTTCATGAAGTATTTGGGCTTCAAAAAAGTTGAAAATATTCATGAAGAAATTCGGCTTCAAAAAAGTTGAAAATGTTCATGAAGTATGTCGGCTTCAAAAAAGCCGAAAATTTTCATGAAAGAATTTCGGCTTTAAAAAAGTTGAAAATTTTCATGACGTATTTCAGCTTCAAAAAAGTTGAACATTTTCGTGATGTATTTCAGCTTCAAAAAAGTTGAAATTTTTCATGAAAGAATTTGGGCTTCAAAAAAGTTTAAAATTTTCATGAAGTATTTCGGCTTCAAAAAAGTCGAAAATTTTCATGAAAAGATTTCGGCATCAAAAAAGTTTAAAATTTTCAAGAAGTATTTCGGCATCAAAAAAGTTGAAAATTTTCATGAAAGAATTTCGGCTTCAAAAAAGTTGAAAATTTTCATGAATAGATTTCGGCTTCAAAAAAGTTTAAAATGTTCATGAAGTATTTCGGCATCAAAAAAGTCGAAAATTTTCATGAAAAGATTTCGGCTTCAAAAAAGTCGAAAATTTTCATGAAAAGATTTCGGCATCAAAAAAGTTGAAAATTTTCATGAAGTATTTCGGCTTCAAAAAAGTCGAAAATTTTCATGAAAAGATTTCGGCATCAAAAAAGTTTAAAATTTTCAAGAAGTATTTCGGCATCAAAAAAGTTGAAAATTTTCATGAAAGAATTTCGGCTTCAAAAAAGTTGAAAATTTTCATGAATAGATTTCGGCTTCAAAAAAGTTTAAAATGTTCATGAAGTATTTCGGCATCAAAAAAGTCGAAAATTTTCATGAAAAGATTTCGGCTTCAAAAAAGTCGAAAATTTTCATGAAAAGATTTCGGCATCAAAAAAGTTGAAAATTTTCATGATAGAATTTGGGCTTCAAAAAAGTTGAAAATTTTCATGAAGTATTTGGGCTTCAAAAAAGTTGAAAATATTCATGAAGAAATTCGGCTTCAAAAAAGTTGAAAATGTTCATGAAGTATGTCGGCTTCAAAAAAGCCGAACATTTTCATGAAAGAATTTCGGCTTTAAAAAAGTTGAAAATTTTCATGACGTATTTCAGCTTCAAAAAAGTTGAACATTTTCGTGATGTATTTCAGCTTCAAAAAAGTTGAAATTTTTCATGAAAGAATTTGGGCTTCAAAAAAGTCGAAAATTTTCATGAAAAGATTTCGGCATCTAAAAAGTTGAAAATTTTCATGAAAGAATTTCGGCTTCAAAAAAGTTGAAAATTTTCATGAATAGATTTCGGCTTCAAAAAAGTTTAAAATGTTCATGAAGTATTTCGGCATCAAAAAAGTCGAAAATTTTCATGAAAAGATTTCGGCATCAAAAAAGTTGAAAATTTTCATGATAGAATTTGGGCTTCAAAAAAGTTGAAAATATTCATGAAGAAATTCGGCTTCAAAAAAGTTGAAAATTTTCATGAAGAAATTCGGCTTCAAAAAAGTTTAAAATTTTCATGAAAAGATTTCGGCTTCAAAAAAGTTTAAAATTTTCATGAAGTATTTCGGCTTCAAAAAAGTCGAAAATTTTCATGAAAAGATTTCGGCATCAAAAAAGTTGAAAATTTTCATGAAGTATTTCGGCTTCAAAAAAGTCGAAAATTTTCATGAAAAGATTTCGGCATCAAAAAAGTTTAAAATTTTCAAGAAGTATTTCGGCCTCAAAAAAGTTTAAAATTTTCATGAAAGAATTTCGGCTTCAAAAAAGTTGAAAATTTTCATGAATAGATTTCGGCTTCAAAAAAGTTAAAAATGTTCATGAAGTATTTCGGCATCAAAAAAGTTGAAAATTTTCATGAAAGAATTTCGGCTTCAAAAAAGTTGAAAATTTTCATGAATAGATTTCGGCTTCAAAAAAGTTGAAAATGTTCATGAAGTATGTCGGCTTCAAAAAAGTTGAAAATTTTCATGAAAGAATTTGGGCTTCAAAAAAGTTGAACATTTTCATGAAAAGATTTCGGCTTCAAAAAAGTCGAAAATTTTCATGAAAAGATTTCGGCCTCAAAAAAGTTTAAAATTTTCATGAAAAGATTTCGGCTTCAAAAAAGTTTTCATGAAGTATTTGGGCTTCAAAAAAGTCGAAAATTTTCATGAAAAGATTTCGGCATCTAAAAAGTTGAAAATTTTCATGAAAGAATTTCGGCTTCAAAAAAGTTGAAAATTTTCATGAATAGATTTCGGCTTCAAAAAAGTTTAAAATGTTCATGAAGTATTTCGGCATCAAAAAAGTCGAAAATTTTCATGAAAAGATTTCGGCATCAAAAAAGTTGAAAATTTTCATGATAGAATTTGGGCTTCAAAAAAGTTGAAAATATTCATGAAGAAATTCGGCTTCAAAAAAGTTGAAAATTTTCATGAAGAAATTCGGCTTCAAAAAAGTTTAAAATTTTCATGAAAAGATTTCGGCTTCAAAAAAGTTTAAAATTTTCATGAAGTATTTCGGCTTCAAAAAAGTCGAAAATTTTCATGAAAAGATTTCGGCATCAAAAAAGTTGAAAATTTTCATGAAGTATTTCGGCTTCAAAAAAGTCGAAAATTTTCATGAAAAGATTTCGGCATCAAAAAAGTTTAAAATTTTCAAGAAGTATTTCGGCCTCAAAAAAGTTTAAAATTTTCATGAAAGAATTTCGGCTTCAAAAAAGTTGAAAATTTTCATGAATAGATTTCGGCTTCAAAAAAGTTAAAAATGTTCATGAAGTATTTCGGCATCAAAAAAGTTGAAAATTTTCATGAAAGAATTTCGGCTTCAAAAAAGTTGAAAATTTTCATGAATAGATTTCGGCTTCAAAAAAGTTGAAAATGTTCATGAAGTATGTCGGCTTCAAAAAAGTTGAAAATTTTCATGAAAGAATTTGGGCTTCAAAAAAGTTGAACATTTTCATGAAAAGATTTCGGCTTCAAAAAAGTCGAAAATTTTCATGAAAAGATTTCGGCCTCAAAAAAGTTTAAAATTTTCATGAAAAGATTTCGGCTTCAAAAAAGTTTTCATGAAGTATTTGGGCTTCAAAAAAGCTGAAAATTTTTATGAAGTATTTGGGCTTCAAAAAAGTTGAAAATATTCATGAAGAAATTCGGCTTCAAAAAAGTTGAAAATTTTCATGAAGTATATCGGCATCAAAAAAGTTTAAAATTTTCATGAAAAGATTTCGGCTTCAAAAAAGTTTAAAATTTTCATGAAGTATTTCGGCTTCAAAAAAGTCGAAAATTTTCATGAAAGAATTTCGGCTTCATAAAAGTCGAAAATTTTCATGAAAAGATTTCGGCATCAAAAAAGTTTAAAATTTTCATGAAGTATTTCGGCTTCAAAAAAGTCGAACATTTTCATGAAAAGATTTCGGCATCAAAAAAGTTTAAAATTTTCAAGAAGTATTTCGGCATCAAAAAAGTTGAAAATTTTCATGAAAGAATTTCGGCTTCAAAAAAGTCAAACATTTTCATGAAAAGATTTCGGCTTCAAAAAAGTCGAAAATTTTCATGAAAAGATTTCGGCCTCAAAAAAGTTTAAAATTTTCATGAAAAGATTTCGGCTTCAAAATAGTTGAAAATTTTCATGAAGTATTTGGGCTTCAAAAAAGTTGAAAATTTTCATGAAGTATTTGGGCTTCAAAAAAGTTGAAAATATTCATGAAGTATGTCGGCTTCAAAAAAGTTGAAAATGTTCATGAAGTATGTCGGCTTCAAAAAAGCCGAAATTTTTCATGAAAGAATTTGGGCTTCAAAAAAGTTTAAAATTTTCATGAAGTATTTCGGCTTCAAAAAAGTCGAAAATTTTCATGAAAAGATTTCGGCATCAAAAAAGTTTAAAATTTTCAAGAAGTATTTCGGCCTCAAAAAAGTTTAAAATTTTCATGAAAAGATTTCGGCTTCAAAAAAGTTGAAAATTTTCATGAAGTATTTGGGCTTCAAAAAAGTTGAAAATTTTCATGAAGTATTTGGGCTTCAAAAAAGTTGAAAATATTCATGAAGAAATTCGGCTTCAAAAAAGTTGAAAATTTTCATGAAGTATATCGGCATTAAAAAAGTTTAAAATTTTCATGAAAAGATTTCGGCTTCAAAAAAGTTTAAAATTTTCATTAAGTATTTCGGCTTCAAAAAAGTCGAAAATTTTCATGAAAAGATTTCGGCATCAAAAAAGTTGAAAATTTTCATGAAAGAATTTCGGCTTCAAAAAAGTTGAAAATTTTCATGAATAGATTTCGGCATCAAAAAAGTTTAAAATTTTCAAGAAGTTTTTCGGCATCAAAAAAGTTGAAAATTTTCATGAAAGAATTTCGGCTTCAAAAAAGTCGAAAATTTTCATGAAAAGATTTCGGCATCAAAAAAGTTTAAAATTTTCAAGAAGTATTTCGGCATCAAAAAAGTAGAAAATTTTCATGACAAGATTTCGGCATCAAAAAAGTTTAAAATTTTCATGAAGTATTTCGGCTTCAAAAAAGTCGAAAATTTTCATGAAAAGATTTCGGCATCAAAAAAGTTGAAAATTTTCATGAAAGAATTTCGGCTTCAAAAAAGTTGAAAATTTTCATGAATAGATTTCGGCATCAAAAAAGTTTAAAATTTTCAAGAAGTTTTTCGGCATCAAAAAAGTTGAAAATTTTCATGAAAAGATTTCGGCTTCAAAAAAGTCAAACGTTTTCATGAAAAGATTTCGGCTTCAAAAAAGTCGAAAATTTTCATGAAAAGATTTCGGCCTCAAAAAAGTTTAAAATTTTCATGAAAAGATTTCGGCTTCAAAATAGTTGAAAATTTTCATGAAGTATTTGGGCTTCAAAAAAGTTGAAAATTTTCATGAAGTATTTGGGCTTCAAAAAAGTTGAAAATATTCATGAAGTATGTCGGCTTCAAAAAAGTTGAAAATGTTCATGAAGTATGTCGGCTTCAAAAAAGCTGAAATTTTTCATGAAAGAATTTGGGCTTCAAAAAAGTTTAAAATTTTCATGAAGTATTTCGGCTTCAAAAAAGTCGAAAATTTTCATGAAAAGATTTCGGCATCAAAAAAGTTTAAAATTTTCAAGAAGTATTTCGGCCTCAAAAAAGTTAAAAATTTTCATGAAGTATGTCGGCTTCAAAAAAGCAGAAATTTTTCATGAAAGAATTTGGGCTTCAAAAAAGTTTAAAATTTTCATGAAGTATTTCGGCTTCAAAAAAGTCGAAAATTTTCATGAAAAGATTTCGGCATCAAAAAAGTTTAAAATTTTCAAGAAGTATTTGGGCTTCAAAAAAGTTGAAAATTTTCATGAAGTATTTGGGCTTCAAAAAAGTTGAAAATATTCATGAAGAAATTCGGCTTCAAAAAAGTTGAAAATTTTCATGAAGTATATCGGCATTAAAAAAGTTGAAAATTTTCATGAAAAGATTTCGGATTCAAAAAAGTTTAAAATTTTCATTAAGTATTTCGGCTTCAAAAAAGTCGAAAATTTTCATGAAAAGATTTCGGCATCAAAAAAGTTGAAAATTTTCATGAAAGAATTTCGGCTTCAAAAAAGTTGAAAATTTTCATGAATAGATTTCGGCATCAAAAAAGTTTAAAATTTTCAAGAAGTTTTTCGGCATCAAAAAAGTTTAAAATTTTCATGAAAGAATTTCGGCTTCAAAAAAGTCGAAAATTTTCATGAAAAGATTTCGGCATCAAAAAAGTTTAAAATTTTCAAGAAGTATTTCGGCATCAAAAAAGTAGAAAATTTTCATGACAAGATTTCGGCATCAAAAAAGTTTAAAATTTTCATGAAGTATTTCGGCTTCAAAAAAGTCGAAAATTTTCATGAAAAGATTTCGGCATCAAAAAAGTTTAAAATTTTCAAGAAGTATTTCGGCATCAAAAAAGTTGAAAATTTTCATGAAAGAATTTCGGCTTCAAAAAAGTCAAACGTTTTCATGAAAAGATTTCGGCTTCAAAAAAGTCGAAAATTTTCATGAAAAGATTTCGGCCTCAAAAAAGTTTAAAATTTTCATGAAAAGATTTCGGCTTCAAAATAGTTGAAAATTTTCATGAAGTATTTGGGCTTCAAAAAAGTTGAAAATTTTCATGAAGTATTTGGGCTTCAAAAAAGTTGAAAATATTCATGAAGTATGTCGGCTTCAAAAAAGTTGAAAATGTTCATGAAGTATGTCGGCTTCAAAAAAGCCGAAATTTTTCATGAAAGAATTTGGGCTTCAAAAAAGTTTAAAATTTTCATGAAGTATTTCGGCTTCAAAAAAGTCGAAAATTTTCATGAAAAGATTTCGGCATCAAAAAAGTTTAAAATTTTCAAGAAGTATTTCGGCATCAAAAAAGTTGAAAATTTTCATGAAAGAATTTCGGCTTCAAAAAAGTCAAACGTTTTCATGAAAAGATTTCGGCTTCAAAAAAGTCGAAAATTTTCATGAAAAGATTTCGGCCTCAAAAAAGTTTAAAATTTTCATGAAAAGATTTCGGCTTCAAAATAGTTGAAAATTTTCATGAAGTATTTGGGCTTCAAAAAAGTTGAAAATTTTCATGAAGTATTTCGGCTTCAAAAAAGTCGAAAATTTTCATGAAAAGATTTCGGCATCAAAAAAGTTTAAAATTTTCAAGAAGTATGTCGGCTTCAAAAAAGCAGAAATTTTTCATGAAAGAATTTGGGCTTCAAAAAAGTTTAAAATTTTCATGAAGTATTTCGGCTTCAAAAAAGTCGAAAATTTTCATGAAAAGATTTCGGCATCAAAAAAGTTTAAAATTTTCAAGAAGTATTTGGGCTTCAAAAAAGTTGAAAATTTTCATGAAGTATTTGGGCTTCAAAAAAGTTGAAAATATTCATGAAGAAATTCGGCTTCAAAAAAGTTGAAAATTTTCATGAAGTATATCGGCATTAAAAAAGTCGAAAATTGTCATGAAAAGATTTCGGCATCAAAAAAGTTTAAAATTTTCATGAAGTATTTCGGCTTCAAAAAAGTCGAAAATTTTCATGAAAAGATTTCGGCATCAAAAAAGTTTAAAATTTTCAAGAAGTATTTCGGCATCAAAAAAGTTGAAAATTTTCATGAAAGAATTTCGGCTTCAAAAAAGTTGAAAATTTTCATGAATAGATTTCGGCTTCAAAAAAGTTGAAAATGTTCATGAAGTATGTCGGCTTCAAAAAAGTTGAAAATTTTCATGAAAAGATTTCGGCCTCAAAAAAGTTTAAAATTTTCATGAAAAGATTTCGGCTTCAAAATAGTTGAAAATTTTCATGAAGTATTTGGGCTTCAAAAAAGTTGAAAATTTTCATGAAGTATTTGGGCTTCAAAAAAGTTGAAAATATTCATGAAGAAATTCGGCTTCAAAAAAGTTGAAAATGTTCATGAAGTATGTCGGCTTCAAAAAAGCCGAAAATTTTCATGAAAGAATTTCGGCTTTAAAAAAGTTGAAAATTTTCATGACGTATTTCAGCTTCAAAAAAGTTGAACATTTTCGTGATGTATTTCAGCTTCAAAAAAGTTGAAATTTTTCATGAAAGAATTTGGGCTTCAAAAAAGTTTAAAATTTTCATGAAGTATTTCGGCTTCAAAAAAGTCGAAAATTTTCATGAAAAGATTTCGGCATCAAAAAAGTTTAAAATTTTCAAGAAGTATTTCGGCATCAAAAAAGTTGAAAATTTTCATGAAAGAATTTCGGCTTCAAAAAAGTTGAAAATTTTCATGAATAGATTTCGGCTTCAAAAAAGTTTAAAATGTTCATGAAGTATTTCGGCATCAAAAAAGTCGAAAATTTTCATGAAAAGATTTCGGCTTCAAAAAAGTCGAAAATTTTCATGAAAAGATTTCGGCATCAAAAAAGTTGAAAATTTTCATGAAGTATTTCGGCTTCAAAAAAGTCGAAAATTTTCATGAAAAGATTTCGGCATCAAAAAAGTTTAAAATTTTCAAGAAGTATTTCGGCATCAAAAAAGTTGAAAATTTTCATGAAAGAATTTCGGCTTCAAAAAAGTTGAAAATTTTCATGAATAGATTTCGGCTTCAAAAAAGTTTAAAATGTTCATGAAGTATTTCGGCATCAAAAAAGTCGAAAATTTTCATGAAAAGATTTCGGCTTCAAAAAAGTCGAAAATTTTCATGAAAAGATTTCGGCATCAAAAAAGTTGAAAATTTTCATGATAGAATTTGGGCTTCAAAAAAGTTGAAAATTTTCATGAAGTATTTGGGCTTCAAAAAAGTTGAAAATATTCATGAAGAAATTCGGCTTCAAAAAAGTTGAAAATGTTCATGAAGTATGTCGGCTTCAAAAAAGCCGAACATTTTCATGAAAGAATTTCGGCTTTAAAAAAGTTGAAAATTTTCATGACGTATTTCAGCTTCAAAAAAGTTGAACATTTTCGTGATGTATTTCAGCTTCAAAAAAGTTGAAATTTTTCATGAAAGAATTTGGGCTTCAAAAAAGTCGAAAATTTTCATGAAAAGATTTCGGCATCTAAAAAGTTGAAAATTTTCATGAAAGAATTTCGGCTTCAAAAAAGTTGAAAATTTTCATGAATAGATTTCGGCTTCAAAAAAGTTTAAAATGTTCATGAAGTATTTCGGCATCAAAAAAGTCGAAAATTTTCATGAAAAGATTTCGGCATCAAAAAAGTTGAAAATTTTCATGATAGAATTTGGGCTTCAAAAAAGTTGAAAATATTCATGAAGAAATTCGGCTTCAAAAAAGTTGAAAATTTTCATGAAGAAATTCGGCTTCAAAAAAGTTTAAAATTTTCATGAAAAGATTTCGGCTTCAAAAAAGTTTAAAATTTTCATGAAGTATTTCGGCTTCAAAAAAGTCGAAAATTTTCATGAAAAGATTTCGGCATCAAAAAAGTTGAAAATTTTCATGAAGTATTTCGGCTTCAAAAAAGTCGAAAATTTTCATGAAAAGATTTCGGCATCAAAAAAGTTTAAAATTTTCAAGAAGTATTTCGGCCTCAAAAAAGTTTAAAATTTTCATGAAAGAATTTCGGCTTCAAAAAAGTTGAAAATTTTCATGAATAGATTTCGGCTTCAAAAAAGTTAAAAATGTTCATGAAGTATTTCGGCATCAAAAAAGTTGAAAATTTTCATGAAAGAATTTCGGCTTCAAAAAAGTTGAAAATTTTCATGAATAGATTTCGGCTTCAAAAAAGTTGAAAATGTTCATGAAGTATGTCGGCTTCAAAAAAGTTGAAAATTTTCATGAAAGAATTTGGGCTTCAAAAAAGTTGAACATTTTCATGAAAAGATTTCGGCTTCAAAAAAGTCGAAAATTTTCATGAAAAGATTTCGGCCTCAAAAAAGTTTAAAATTTTCATGAAAAGATTTCGGCTTCAAAAAAGTTTTCATGAAGTATTTGGGCTTCAAAAAAGTCGAAAATTTTCATGAAAAGATTTCGGCATCTAAAAAGTTGAAAATTTTCATGAAAGAATTTCGGCTTCAAAAAAGTTGAAAATTTTCATGAATAGATTTCGGCTTCAAAAAAGTTTAAAATGTTCATGAAGTATTTCGGCATCAAAAAAGTCGAAAATTTTCATGAAAAGATTTCGGCATCAAAAAAGTTGAAAATTTTCATGATAGAATTTGGGCTTCAAAAAAGTTGAAAATATTCATGAAGAAATTCGGCTTCAAAAAAGTTGAAAATTTTCATGAAGAAATTCGGCTTCAAAAAAGTTTAAAATTTTCATGAAAAGATTTCGGCTTCAAAAAAGTTTAAAATTTTCATGAAGTATTTCGGCTTCAAAAAAGTCGAAAATTTTCATGAAAAGATTTCGGCATCAAAAAAGTTGAAAATTTTCATGAAGTATTTCGGCTTCAAAAAAGTCGAAAATTTTCATGAAAAGATTTCGGCATCAAAAAAGTTTAAAATTTTCAAGAAGTATTTCGGCCTCAAAAAAGTTTAAAATTTTCATGAAAGAATTTCGGCTTCAAAAAAGTTGAAAATTTTCATGAATAGATTTCGGCTTCAAAAAAGTTAAAAATGTTCATGAAGTATTTCGGCATCAAAAAAGTTGAAAATTTTCATGAAAGAATTTCGGCTTCAAAAAAGTTGAAAATTTTCATGAATAGATTTCGGCTTCAAAAAAGTTGAAAATGTTCATGAAGTATGTCGGCTTCAAAAAAGTTGAAAATTTTCATGAAAGAATTTGGGCTTCAAAAAAGTTGAACATTTTCATGAAAAGATTTCGGCTTCAAAAAAGTCGAAAATTTTCATGAAAAGATTTCGGCCTCAAAAAAGTTTAAAATTTTCATGAAAAGATTTCGGCTTCAAAAAAGTTTTCATGAAGTATTTGGGCTTCAAAAAAGCTGAAAATTTTTATGAAGTATTTGGGCTTCAAAAAAGTTGAAAATATTCATGAAGAAATTCGGCTTCAAAAAAGTTGAAAATTTTCATGAAGTATATCGGCATCAAAAAAGTTTAAAATTTTCATGAAAAGATTTCGGCTTCAAAAAAGTTTAAAATTTTCATGAAGTATTTCGGCTTCAAAAAAGTCGAAAATTTTCATGAAAGAATTTCGGCTTCATAAAAGTCGAAAATTTTCATGAAAAGATTTCGGCATCAAAAAAGTTTAAAATTTTCATGAAGTATTTCGGCTTCAAAAAAGTCGAACATTTTCATGAAAAGATTTCGGCATCAAAAAAGTTTAAAATTTTCAAGAAGTATTTCGGCATCAAAAAAGTTGAAAATTTTCATGAAAGAATTTCGGCTTCAAAAAAGTCAAACATTTTCATGAAAAGATTTCGGCTTCAAAAAAGTCGAAAATTTTCATGAAAAGATTTCGGCCTCAAAAAAGTTTAAAATTTTCATGAAAAGATTTCGGCTTCAAAATAGTTGAAAATTTTCATGAAGTATTTGGGCTTCAAAAAAGTTGAAAATTTTCATGAAGTATTTGGGCTTCAAAAAAGTTGAAAATATTCATGAAGTATGTCGGCTTCAAAAAAGTTGAAAATGTTCATGAAGTATGTCGGCTTCAAAAAAGCCGAAATTTTTCATGAAAGAATTTGGGCTTCAAAAAAGTTTAAAATTTTCATGAAGTATTTCGGCTTCAAAAAAGTCGAAAATTTTCATGAAAAGATTTCGGCATCAAAAAAGTTTAAAATTTTCAAGAAGTATTTCGGCCTCAAAAAAGTTTAAAATTTTCATGAAAAGATTTCGGCTTCAAAAAAGTTGAAAATTTTCATGAAGTA
The DNA here is from genome assembly GCF_963584025.1 of Labrus mixtus. Classification (NCBI taxonomy): domain Eukaryota; kingdom Metazoa; phylum Chordata; class Actinopteri; order Labriformes; family Labridae; genus Labrus; species Labrus mixtus. Next base: position 638,460 of record NC_083620.1, on the reverse strand, counting down.
TTTGGGCTTCAAAAAAGTTGAAAATTTTCATGAAGTATTTGGGCTTCAAAAAAGTTGAAAATATTCATGAAGAAATTCGGCTTCAAAAAAGTTGAAAATTTTCATGAAGTATATCGGCATTAAAAAAGTTTAAAATTTTCATGAAAAGATTTCGGCTTCAAAAAAGTTTAAAATTTTCATTAAGTATTTCGGCTTCAAAAAAGTCGAAAATTTTCATGAAAAGATTTCGGCATCAAAAAAGTTGAAAATTTTCATGAAAGAATTTCGGCTTCAAAAAAGTTGAAAATTTTCATGAATAGATTTCGGCATCAAAAAAGTTTAAAATTTTCAAGAAGTTTTTCGGCATCAAAAAAGTTGAAAATTTTCATGAAAGAATTTCGGCTTCAAAAAAGTCGAAAATTTTCATGAAAAGATTTCGGCATCAAAAAAGTTTAAAATTTTCAAGAAGTATTTCGGCATCAAAAAAGTAGAAAATTTTCATGACAAGATTTCGGCATCAAAAAAGTTTAAAATTTTCATGAAGTATTTCGGCTTCAAAAAAGTCGAAAATTTTCATGAAAAGATTTCGGCATCAAAAAAGTTGAAAATTTTCATGAAAGAATTTCGGCTTCAAAAAAGTTGAAAATTTTCATGAATAGATTTCGGCATCAAAAAAGTTTAAAATTTTCAAGAAGTTTTTCGGCATCAAAAAAGTTGAAAATTTTCATGAAAAGATTTCGGCTTCAAAAAAGTCAAACGTTTTCATGAAAAGATTTCGGCTTCAAAAAAGTCGAAAATTTTCATGAAAAGATTTCGGCCTCAAAAAAGTTTAAAATTTTCATGAAAAGATTTCGGCTTCAAAATAGTTGAAAATTTTCATGAAGTATTTGGGCTTCAAAAAAGTTGAAAATTTTCATGAAGTATTTGGGCTTCAAAAAAGTTGAAAATATTCATGAAGTATGTCGGCTTCAAAAAAGTTGAAAATGTTCATGAAGTATGTCGGCTTCAAAAAAGCTGAAATTTTTCATGAAAGAATTTGGGCTTCAAAAAAGTTTAAAATTTTCATGAAGTATTTCGGCTTCAAAAAAGTCGAAAATTTTCATGAAAAGATTTCGGCATCAAAAAAGTTTAAAATTTTCAAGAAGTATTTCGGCCTCAAAAAAGTTAAAAATTTTCATGAAGTATGTCGGCTTCAAAAAAGCAGAAATTTTTCATGAAAGAATTTGGGCTTCAAAAAAGTTTAAAATTTTCATGAAGTATTTCGGCTTCAAAAAAGTCGAAAATTTTCATGAAAAGATTTCGGCATCAAAAAAGTTTAAAATTTTCAAGAAGTATTTGGGCTTCAAAAAAGTTGAAAATTTTCATGAAGTATTTGGGCTTCAAAAAAGTTGAAAATATTCATGAAGAAATTCGGCTTCAAAAAAGTTGAAAATTTTCATGAAGTATATCGGCATTAAAAAAGTTGAAAATTTTCATGAAAAGATTTCGGATTCAAAAAAGTTTAAAATTTTCATTAAGTATTTCGGCTTCAAAAAAGTCGAAAATTTTCATGAAAAGATTTCGGCATCAAAAAAGTTGAAAATTTTCATGAAAGAATTTCGGCTTCAAAAAAGTTGAAAATTTTCATGAATAGATTTCGGCATCAAAAAAGTTTAAAATTTTCAAGAAGTTTTTCGGCATCAAAAAAGTTTAAAATTTTCATGAAAGAATTTCGGCTTCAAAAAAGTCGAAAATTTTCATGAAAAGATTTCGGCATCAAAAAAGTTTAAAATTTTCAAGAAGTATTTCGGCATCAAAAAAGTAGAAAATTTTCATGACAAGATTTCGGCATCAAAAAAGTTTAAAATTTTCATGAAGTATTTCGGCTTCAAAAAAGTCGAAAATTTTCATGAAAAGATTTCGGCATCAAAAAAGTTTAAAATTTTCAAGAAGTATTTCGGCATCAAAAAAGTTGAAAATTTTCATGAAAGAATTTCGGCTTCAAAAAAGTCAAACGTTTTCATGAAAAGATTTCGGCTTCAAAAAAGTCGAAAATTTTCATGAAAAGATTTCGGCCTCAAAAAAGTTTAAAATTTTCATGAAAAGATTTCGGCTTCAAAATAGTTGAAAATTTTCATGAAGTATTTGGGCTTCAAAAAAGTTGAAAATTTTCATGAAGTATTTGGGCTTCAAAAAAGTTGAAAATATTCATGAAGTATGTCGGCTTCAAAAAAGTTGAAAATGTTCATGAAGTATGTCGGCTTCAAAAAAGCCGAAATTTTTCATGAAAGAATTTGGGCTTCAAAAAAGTTTAAAATTTTCATGAAGTATTTCGGCTTCAAAAAAGTCGAAAATTTTCATGAAAAGATTTCGGCATCAAAAAAGTTTAAAATTTTCAAGAAGTATTTCGGCATCAAAAAAGTTGAAAATTTTCATGAAAGAATTTCGGCTTCAAAAAAGTCAAACGTTTTCATGAAAAGATTTCGGCTTCAAAAAAGTCGAAAATTTTCATGAAAAGATTTCGGCCTCAAAAAAGTTTAAAATTTTCATGAAAAGATTTCGGCTTCAAAATAGTTGAAAATTTTCATGAAGTATTTGGGCTTCAAAAAAGTTGAAAATTTTCATGAAGTATTTCGGCTTCAAAAAAGTCGAAAATTTTCATGAAAAGATTTCGGCATCAAAAAAGTTTAAAATTTTCAAGAAGTATGTCGGCTTCAAAAAAGCAGAAATTTTTCATGAAAGAATTTGGGCTTCAAAAAAGTTTAAAATTTTCATGAAGTATTTCGGCTTCAAAAAAGTCGAAAATTTTCATGAAAAGATTTCGGCATCAAAAAAGTTTAAAATTTTCAAGAAGTATTTGGGCTTCAAAAAAGTTGAAAATTTTCATGAAGTATTTGGGCTTCAAAAAAGTTGAAAATATTCATGAAGAAATTCGGCTTCAAAAAAGTTGAAAATTTTCATGAAGTATATCGGCATTAAAAAAGTCGAAAATTGTCATGAAAAGATTTCGGCATCAAAAAAGTTTAAAATTTTCATGAAGTATTTCGGCTTCAAAAAAGTCGAAAATTTTCATGAAAAGATTTCGGCATCAAAAAAGTTTAAAATTTTCAAGAAGTATTTCGGCATCAAAAAAGTTGAAAATTTTCATGAAAGAATTTCGGCTTCAAAAAAGTTGAAAATTTTCATGAATAGATTTCGGCTTCAAAAAAGTTGAAAATGTTCATGAAGTATGTCGGCTTCAAAAAAGTTGAAAATTTTCATGAAAAGATTTCGGCCTCAAAAAAGTTTAAAATTTTCATGAAAAGATTTCGGCTTCAAAATAGTTGAAAATTTTCATGAAGTATTTGGGCTTCAAAAAAGTTGAAAATTTTCATGAAGTATTTGGGCTTCAAAAAAGTTGAAAATATTCATGAAGAAATTCGGCTTCAAAAAAGTTGAAAATTTTCATGAAGTATATCGGCATTAAAAAAGTTGAAAATTTTCATGAAAAGATTTCGGCTTCAAAAAAGTTTAAAATTTTCATTAAGTATTTCGGCTTCAAAAAAGTCGAAAATTTTCATGAAAAGATTTCGGCATCAAAAAAGTTGAAAATTTTCATGAAAGAATTTCGGCTTCAAAAAAGTTGAAAATTTTCATGAATAGATTTCGGCATCAAAAAAGTTTAAAATTTTCAAGAAGTTTTTCGGCATCAAAAAAGTTGAAAATTTTCATGAAAGAATTTCGGCTTCAAAAAAGTCGAAAATTTTCATGAAAAGATTTCGGCATCAAAAAAGTTTAAAATTTTCAAGAAGTATTTCGGCATCAAAAAAGTAGAAAATTTTCATGACAAGATTTCGGCATCAAAAAAGTTTAAAATTTTCATGAAGTATTTCGGCTTCAAAAAAGTCGAAAATTTTCATGAAAAGATTTCGGCATCAAAAAAGTTTAAAATTTTCAAGAAGTATTTCGGCATCAAAAAAGTTTAAAATTTTCAAGAAGTATTTCGGCATCAAAAAAGTTGAAAATTTTCATGAAAGAATTTCGGCTTCAAAAAAGTCAAACGTTTTCATGAAAAGATTTCGGCTTCAAAAAAGTCGAAAATTTTCATGAAAAGATTTCGGCCTCAAAAAAGTTTAAAATTTTCATGAAAAGATTTCGGCTTCAAAATAGTTGAAAATTTTCATGAAGTATTTGGGCTTCAAAAAAGTTGAAAATTTTCATGAAGTATTTGGGCTTCAAAAAAGTTGAAAATATTCATGAAGTATGTCGGCTTCAAAAAAGTTGAAAATGTTCATGAAGTATGTCGGCTTCAAAAAAGCCGAAATTTTTCATGAAAGAATTTGGGCTTCAAAAAAGTTTAAAATTTTCATGAAGTATTTCGGCTTCAAAAAAGTCGAAAATTTTCATGAAAAGATTTCGGCATCAAAAAAGTTTAAAATTTTCAAGAAGTATTTCGGCCTCAAAAAAGTTTAAAATTTTCATGAAAAGATTTCGGCTTCAAAAAAGTTGAACATTTTCATGAAGTATTTGGGCTTCAAAAAAGTTGAAAATTTTCATGAAGTATTTGGGCTTCAAAAAAGTTGAAAATATCCATGAAGAAATTCGGCTTCAAAAAAGTTGAAAATTTTCATGAAGTATATCGGCATTAAAAAAGTTGAAAATTTTCATGAAAAGATTTCGGCTTCAAAAAAGTTTAAAATTTTCATTAAGTATTTCGGCTTCAAAAAAGTCGAAAATTTTCATGAAAAGATTTCGGCATCAAAAAAGTTTAAAATTTTCAAGAAGTATTTCGGCATCAAAAAAGTAGAAAATTTTCATGACAAGATTTCGGCATCAAAAAAGTTTAAAATTTTCATGAAGTATTTCGGCTTCAAAAAAGTCGAAAATTTTCATGAAAAGATTTCGGCATCAAAAAAGTTTAAAATTTTCAAGAAGTATTTCGGCATCAAAAAAGTTTAAAATTTTCAAGAAGTATTTCGGCATCAAAAAAGTTGAAAATTTTCATGAAAGAATTTCGGCTTCAAAAAAGTCAAACGTTTTCATGAAAAGATTTCGGCTTCAAAAAAGTCGAAAATTTTCATGAAAAGATTTCGGCCTCAAAAAAGTTTAAAATTTTCATGAAAAGATTTCGGCTTCAAAATAGTTGAAAATTTTCATGAAGTATTTGGGCTTCAAAAAAGTTGAAAATTTTCATGAAGTATTTGGGCTTCAAAAAAGTTGAAAATATTCATGAAGTATGTCGGCTTCAAAAAAGTTGAAAATGTTCATGAAGTATGTCGGCTTCAAAAAAGCCGAAATTTTTCATGAAAGAATTTGGGCTTCAAAAAAGTTTAAAATTTTCATGAAGTATTTCGGCTTCAAAAAAGTCGAAAATTTTCATGAAAAGATTTCGGCATCAAAAAAGTTTAAAATTTTCAAGAAGTATTTCGGCCTCAAAAAAGTTTAAAATTTTCATGAAAAGATTTCGGCTTCAAAAAAGTTGAACATTTTCATGAAGTATTTGGGCTTCAAAAAAGTTGAAAATTTTCATGAAGTATTTGGGCTTCAAAAAAGTTGAAAATATCCATGAAGAAATTCGGCTTCAAAAAAGTTGAAAATTTTCATGAAGTATATCGGCATTAAAAAAGTTGAAAATTTTCATGAAAAGATTTCGGCTTCAAAAAAGTTTAAAATTTTCATTAAGTATTTCGGCTTCAAAAAAGTCGAAAATTTTCATGAAAAGATTTCGGCATCAAAAAAGTTTAAAATTTTCAAGAAGTATTTCGGCATCAAAAAAGTTGAAAATTTTCATGAAAGAATTTCGGCTTCAAAAAAGTTGAAAATTTTCATGAATAGATTTCGGCTTCAAAAAAGTTGAAAATGTTCATGAAGTATGTCGGCTTCAAAAAAGTTGAAAATTTTCATGAAGTATTTGGGCTTCAAAAAAGTTGAAAATATTCATGAAGAAATTCGGCTTCAAAAAAGTTGAAAATTTTCATGAAGTATTTCGGCATCAAAAAAGTTGAAAATTTTCATGAAAAGATTTCGGCTTCAAAAAAGTTTAAAATTTTCAAGAAGTATTTCGGCATGAAAAAAAGTTGAAAATTTTCATGAAAGAATTTCGGCTTCAAAAAAGTCAAACATTTTCATGAAAAGATTTCGGCTTCAAAAAAGTCGAAATTTTTAATGAAAGAATTTGGGCTTCAAAAAAGTTTAAAATTTTCATGAAGTATTTCGGCTTCAAAAAAGTCGAAAATTTTCATGAAAAGATTTCGGCATCAAAAAAGTCTAAAATTTTCAAGAAGTATTTCGGCCTCAAAAAAGTTTAAAATTTTCATGAAAAGATTTCGGCTTCAAAAAAGTTGAACATTTTCATGAAGTATTTGGGCTTCAAAAAAGTTGAAAATTTTCATGAAGTATTTGGGCTTCAAAAAAGTTGAAAATATTCATGAAGAAATTCGGCTTCAAAAAAGTTGAAAATTTTCATGAATAGATTTCGGCTTCAAAAAAGTTGAAAATGTTCATGAAGTACGTCGGCTTCAAAAAAGTTGAAAATTTTCATGAAAGAATTTCGGCTTCAAAAAAGTTGAAAATTTTCATGAAAAGATTTCGGCTTCAAAAAAGTCGAAAATTTTCATGAAAAGATTTCGGCCTCAAAAAAGTTTAAAATTTTCAAGAAGTATTTCGGCATCAAAAAAGTTGAAAATTTTCATGAAAGAATTTGGGCTTCAAAAAAGTTGAAAATTTTCATGAAGTATTTGGGCTTCAAAAAAGTTGAAAATTTTCATGACAGGATTTCGGCTTCAAAAAAGTTGAAAATTTTCATGAAGTATTTGGGCTTCAAAAAAGTTGAACATTTTCATGAAGTATTTGGGCTTCAAAAAAGTTGAAAATTTTCATGAAGTATATCGGCATCAAAAAAGTTTAAAATTTTCATGAAAAGATTTCGGCTTCAAAAAAGTTTAAAATTTTCATGAAGTATTTCGGCTTCAAAAAAGTCGAAAATTTTCATGAAAAGATTTCGGCTTCAAAAAAGTTTAAAATTTTCAAGAAGTATTTCGGCATCAAAAAAGTTGAAGATTTTCATGAAAGAATTTCGGCTTCAAAAAAGTTGAAAATTTTCATGAAAAGATTTCGGCTTCAAAAAAGTTGAAAACGTCCATGAAGTATGTCGGCTTCAAAAAAGTTGAAAATTTACATGAAAGAATTTTGGCTTTAAAAAAGTTGAAAATTTTCATGACGTATTTCACCTTCAAAAAAGTTGAACATTTTCATGATGTATGTCGGCTTCAAAAAAGTCGAAAATTTTCATGAAAAGATTTCGGCTTCAAAAAAGTTTAAAATTTTCAAGAAAGAATTTCCGCTTTAAAAAAGTTGAACATTTTCATGAAAAGATTTCGGCTTCAAAAAAGTTTAAAATTTTCATGAAAAGATTTCGGCCTCAAAAAAGTTTAAAATTTTCATGATGTATGTCGGCTTCAAAAAAGTCGAAAATTTTCATGAAGTATTTCGGCTTCAAAAAAGTCGAAAATTTTCATGAAAGAAATTCGGCTTCAAAAAAGTTTAAAATGTTCATGAAGTATTTCGGCTCCAAAAAAGTTGAAAATTGTCATGAAAGAATGTCAGCTTCAAAAAAGTTGAACAATTTCGTGAAAAGATTTCAGCTTCAAATAAGTTGAACAATTTCGTGAAAAGATTTCGGCATCAAAAAAGTTGAACATTTTCATGATGTATGTCGGCTTCAAAAAAATTTAAAATGTTCATGAAGTATTTCGGCTTCAAAAAAGTTGAAAATTTTCATGAAAGAAATTCGGCATCAAAAATTTTAAAATGTTCATGAAGTATTTCGGCATCAAAAAAGTTGAAAATTTTCATGAAAGAATTTCGGCTTCAAAAAAGTTGAAAATTTTCATGAAAAGATTTTGGCTTTAAAAAAGTTGAAAATTTTCATGACGTATTTCACCTTCAAAAAAGTTGAACATTTTCATGATGTATGTCGGCTTCAAAAAAGTCGAAAATTTTCATGAAAAGATTTCGGCTTCAAAAAAGTTGAAAATTTTCAAGAAAGAATTTCCGCTTCAAAAAAGTTGAACATTTTCATGAATAGATTTCGGCTTCAAAAAAGTTTAAAATTTTCATGAAAAGATTTCGGCCTCAAAAAAGTTTAAAATTTTCATGATGTATGTCGGCTTCAAAAAAATTGAAAATGTTCATGAAGTATTTCGGCTTCAAAAAAGTCGAAAATTTTCATGAAAGAAATTCGGCTTCAAAAAAGTTTAAAATGTTCATGAAGTATTTCGGCTTCAAAAAAGTTGAAAATTTTCATGAAAGAATTTCAGCTTCAAAAAAGTTGAACAATTTCGTGAAGTATTTGGAATTCAAAAAAGTTGAGAATTTTCATGAAGTATTTCGGCTAGAAAAAAGTTGAAAATTTTTATGAAAAGATTTTGTTTTCAAAAAAGTTGAAATTTTCATGAAAAGATTTCGGCTTCAAAAAAGTTGAAAATGTTCATGAAGTATTTCGGCTTCAAAAAAGTCGAAAATTTTCATGAAAAGATTTCGGCTTCAAAAAAGTTTAAAATTTTCAAGAAAGAATTTCCGCTTCAAAAAAGTTGAACATTTTCATGAAAAGATTTCGGCTTCAAAAAAGTTGAAAATTTTCATGACATGATTTCGGCTTTAAAAATGTTGAACATTTTCATGAAGTATTTTGGCTTTAAAAAAGTTGAAAATTTTCATGATATGATTTCGGGTTTAAAAAAGTTTAACATTTTCATGAAGTATTTTGGCTTTAAAAAAGTTGAAAATTTTCATGATATGATTTCGGGTTTAAAAAAGTTTAACATTTTCATGAAAAGTATTTCGGCATCAAAAAAGTTGAAAATTTTCATGACAGGATTTCGGCTTTAAAAAAGTTGAAAATGTTCATGAAAAGATTTCGAATTCAAAAAAGTTGAACATTTTCATGAAAAGATTTCGGATTCAAAAAAGTTGAAAATTTTCATGAAGTTTTTCGGCTTCAAAAAAGTAGAAACTTTTCATGAAGTATTTCAGCTTTAAAAAAGTTGAAAATTTTCATGAAAAGATTTCGGCTTCAAAAAAGTTGAAAATTTTCATGACATGATTTCAGCTTCAAAAAAGTTGAAAATTTTACTGACAGGATTTCGTGATCAAAAAAGTTGAAAATTTTCATGAAAATATTTCGACTTCAAAAAAGTTGAAAATTTTCATGAAAAGATTTCGGCTTCAAAAAAGTTGAAACTTTTCATGAAGTATTTCGGCTTTAAAAAAGTTGAAAATTTTCATGAAAAGATTTCGGCTTCAAAAAAGTTGAACATTTTCATGACATGATTTCGTCTTCAAAAAAGTTGAAAATTTTACTGACAGGATTTCATTATCAAAAAAGTTGAAAATTTTCATGAAAATATTTCGGCTTCAAAAAAGTTGAAAATTTTCATGAAAAGATTTCGGCTTCAAAAAAGTTTAACATTTTCATGAAAGTATTTCGGCATCAAAAAAGTTGAAAATTTTCATGACAGGATTTCGGCTTTAAAAAAGTTGAACATTTTCATGAAAAGATTTCGGCTTCAAAAAAGTTGAAAATTTTCATGACATGATTTCGGATTCAAAAAAGTTGAAAATTTTCATGAAAGTATTTCGGCTTCAAAAAAGTTTAACAGTTTCATGAAAGTATTTCGGCATAAAAAAGTTGAAAATTTTCATGAAAAGATTTCAGCTTCAAAAAAGTTGAGAATTGTCATGACATGATTTCGGCTTTAAAAATGTTGAACATTTTCATGAAGTATTTTGGCTTTAAAAAAGTTGAAAATTTTCATGACATGATTTCGGCTTTAAAAAAGTTGAACATTTTCATGAAGTATTTTGACTTTAAAAAAGTTGAAAATTTTCATGAAAAGATTTCGGCTTCAAAAAAGTTTAACATTTTCATGAAAGTATTTCGGCATCAAAAAAGTTGAAAATTTTCATGACAGGATTTCGGCTTTAAAAAAGTTGAACATTTTCATGAAAAGATTTCGGCTTCAAAAAAGTTGAAAATTTTCATGACATGATTTCGGATTCAAAAAAGTTGAAAATTTTACTGAAAGTATTTCGGCTTCAAAAAAGTTTAACAGTTTCATGAAAGTATTTCGGCATAAAAAAGTTGAAAATTTTCATGAAAAGATTTCGGCTTCAAAAAAGTTGAAAATTTTCATGAAAGAATTTCAGCTTCAAAAAAGTTGAACAATTTCGTGAAAATATTTCGGCTTCAAAAAAGTTGAACATTTTTTAATGAAGTATTTAGGCTAGAAAAAAGTCGAAAATTTTCATGAAGTATTTCGGCTTCAAAAAAGTTTAATATGTTCATGAAGTATTTCGGCTTCAAAAAAGTTGAAAATTGTAATGAAAGAATGTCAGCTTCAAAAAAGTTGAAAATTTTCATGAAAAGATTTTGGCTTTAAAAAAGTTGAAAATTTTCATGACGTATTTCACCTTCAAAAAAGTTGAAAATTTTCATGAAAAGATTTCGGCTTCAAAAAAGTCGAAAATTTTCATGAAAAGATTTCGGCTTCAAAAAAGTTTAAAATTTTCAAGAAAGAATTTCCGCTTCAAAAAAGTCGAAAATTTTCATGAAAAGATTTCGGCTTCAAAAAAGTTTAAAATTTTCAAGAAAGAATTTCCGCTTCAAAAAAGTTGAACATTTTCATGAATAGATTTCGGCTTCAAAAAAGTTTAAAATTTTCATGAAAAGATTTCGGCCTCAAAAAAGTTTAAAATTTTCATGATGTATGTCGGCTTCAAAAAAATTGAAAATGTTCATGAAGTATTTCGGCTTCAAAAAAGTCGAAAATTTTCATGAAAGAAATTCGGCTTCAAAAAAGTTTAAAATGTTCATGAAGTATTTCGGCTTCAAAAAAGTTGAAAATTTTCATGAAAGAATTTCAGCTTCAAAAAAGTTGAACAATTTCGTGAAAAGATTTCGGCTTCAAAAAAGTTGAAAATTTTCATGAAGTATTTCGGCTTCAAAAAAGTTGAAGATTTTCATGAAGTATTTGGAATTCAAAAAAGTTGAGAATTTTCATGAAGTATTTCGGCTAGAAAAAAGTTGAAAATTTTTATGAAAAGATTTTGTTTTCAAAAAAGTTGAAATTTTCATGAAAAGATTTCGGCTTCAAAAAAGTTGAAAATGTTCATGAAGTATTTCGGCTTCAAAAAAGTCGAAAATTTTCATGAAAAGATTTCGGCTTCAAAAAAGTTTAAAATTTTCAAGAAAGAATTTCCGCTTCAAAAAAGTTGAACATTTTCATGAAAAGATTTCGGCTTCAAAAAAGTTGAAAATTTTCATGACATGATTTCGGCTTTAAAAATGTTGAACATTTTCATGAAGTATTTTGGCTTTAAAAAAGTTGAAAATTTTCATGATATGATTTCGGGTTTAAAAAAGTTTAACATTTTCATGAAAAGTATTTCGGCATCAAAAAAGTTGAAAATTTTCATGACAGGATTTCGGCTTTAAAAAAGTTGAAAATGTTCATGAAAAGATTTCGAATTCAAAAAAGTTGAAAATTTTCATGAAAAGATTTCGGATTCAAAAAAGTTGAAAATTTTCATGAAGTTTTTCGGCTTCAAAAAAGTAGAAACTTTTCATGAAGTATTTCAGCTTTAAAAAAGTTGAAAATTTTCATGAAAAGATTTCGGCTTCAAAAAAGTTGAAAATTTTCATGACATGATTTCAGCTTCAAAAAAGTTGAAAATTTTACTGACAGGATTTCGTGATCAAAAAAGTTGAAAATTTTCATGAAAATATTTCGACTTCAAAAAAGTTGAAAATTTTCATGAAAAGATTTCGGCTTCAAAAAAGTTGAAACTTTTCATGAAGTATTTCGGCTTTAAAAAAGTTGAAAATTTTCATGAAAAGATTTCGGCTTCAAAAAAGTTGAACATTTTCATGACATGATTTCGTCTTCAAAAAAGTTGAAAATTTTACTGACAGGATTTCATTATCAAAAAAGTTGAAAATTTTCATGAAAATATTTCGGCTTCAAAAAAGTTGAAAATTTTCATGAAAAGATTTCGGTTTCAAAAAAGTTTAACATTTTCATGAAAGTATTTCGGCATCAAAAAAGTTGAAAATTTTCATGACAGGATTTCGGCTTTAAAAAAGTTGAACATTTTCATGAAATGATTTCGGCTTCAAAAAAGTTGAAAATTTTCATGACATGATTTCGGATTCAAAAAAGTTGAAAATTTTCATGAAAGTATTTCGGCTTCAAAAAAGTTTAACAGTTTCATGAAAGTATTTCGGCATAAAAAAGTTGAAAATTTTCATGAAAAGATTTCAGCTTCAAAAAAGTTGAAAATTGTCACGACATGATTTCGGCTTTAAAAATGTTGAACATTTTCATGAAGTATTTTGGCTTTAAAAAAGTTGAAAATTTTCATGACATGATTTCGGCTTTAAAAAAGTTGAACATTTTCATGAAATATTTTGGCTTTAAAAAAGTTGAAAATTTTCATGAAAAGATTTCGGCTTCAAAAAAGTTTAACATTTTCATGAAAGTATTTCGGCATCAAAAAAGTTGAAAATTTTCATGACAGGATTTCGGCTTTAAAAAAGTTGAACATTTTCATGAAAAGATTTCGGCTTCAAAAAAGTTGAAAATTTTCATGACATGATTTCGGATTCAAAAAAGTTGAAAATTTTCATGAAGTTTTTCGGCTTCAAAAAAGTAGAAACTTTTCATGAAGTATTTCAGCTTTAAAAAAGTTGAAAATTTTCATGAAAAGATTTCGGCTTCAAAAAAGTTGAAAATTTTCATGACATGATTTCAGCTTCAAAAAAGTTGAAAATTTTACTGACAGGATTTCGTGATCAAAAAAGTTGAAAATTTTCATGAAAATATTTCGACTTCAAAAAAGTTGAAAATTTTCATGAAAAGATTTCGGCTTCAAAAAAGTTGAAACTTTTCATGAAGTATTTCGGCTTTAAAAAAGTTGAAAATTTTCATGAAAAGATTTCGGCTTCAAAAAAGTTGAACATTTTCATGACATGATTTCGTCTTCAAAAAAGTTGAAAATTTTACTGACAGGATTTCATTATCAAAAAAGTTGAAAATTTTCATGAAAATATTTCGGCTTCAAAAAAGTTGAAAATTTTCATGAAAAGATTTCGGCTTCAAAAAAGTTTAACATTTTCATGAAAGTATTTCGGCATCAAAAAAGTTGAAAATTTTCATGACAGGATTTCGGCTTTAAAAAAGTTGAACATTTTCATGAAAAGATTTCGGCTTCAAAAAAGTTGAAAATTTTCATGACATGATTTCGGATTCAAAAAAGTTGAAAATTTTCATGAAAGTATTTCGGCTTCAAAAAAGTTTAACAGTTTCATGAAAGTATTTCGGCATAAAAAAGTTGAAAATTTTCATGAAAAGATTTCAGCTTCAAAAAAGTTGAGAATTGTCATGACATGATTTCGGCTTTAAAAATGTTGAACATTTTCATGAAGTATTTTGGCTTTAAAAAAGTTGAAAATTTTCATGACATGATTTCGGCTTTAAAAAAGTTGAACATTTTCATGAAGTATTTTGACTTTAAAAAAGTTGAAAATTTTCATGAAAAGATTTCGGCTTCAAAAAAGTTTAACATTTTCATGAAAGTATTTCGGCATCAAAAAAGTTGAAAATTTTCATGACAGGATTTCGGCTTTAAAAAAGTTGAACATTTTCATGAAAAGATTTCGGCTTCAAAAAAGTTGAAAATTTTCATGACATGATTTCGGATTCAAAAAAGTTGAAAATTTTACTGAAAGTATTTCGGCTTCAAAAAAGTTTAACAGTTTCATGAAAGTATTTCGGCATAAAAAAGTTGAAAATTTTCATGAAAAGATTTCGGCTTCAAAAAAGTTGAAAATTTTCATGAAAGAATTTCAGCTTCAAAAAAGTTGAACAATTTCGTGAAAAGATTTCGGCTTCAAAAAAGTTGAACATTTTTTAATGAAGTATTTAGGCTAGAAAAAAGTCGAAAATTTTCATGAAGTATTTCGGCTTCAAAAAAGTTTAATATGTTCATGAAGTATTTCGGCTTCAAAAAAGTTGAAAATTGTCATGAAAGAATGTCAGCTTCAAAAAAGTTGAAAATTTTCATGAAAAGATTTTGGCTTTAAAAAAGTTGAAAATTTTCATGACGTATTTCACCTTCAAAAAAGTTGAAAATTTTCATGAAAAGATTTCGGCTTCAAAAAAGTCGAAAATTTTCATGAAAAGATTTCGGCTTCAAAAAAGTTTAAAATTTTCAAGAAAGAATTTCCGCTTCAAAAAAGTCGAAAATTTTCATGAAAAGATTTCGGCTTCAAAAAAGTTTAAAATTTTCAAGAAAGAATTTCAGCTTCAAAAAAGTTAAACATTTTCATGAATAGATTTCGGCTTCAAAAAAGTTTAAAATTTTCATGAAAAGATTTCGGCCTCAAAAAAGTTTAAAATTTTCATGATGTATGTCGGCTTCAAAAAAATTGAAAATGTTCATGAAGTATTTCGGCTTCAAAAAAGTCGAAAATTTTCATGAAAGAAAATCGGCTTCAAAAAAGTTTAAAATGTTCATGAAGTATTTCGGCTTCAAAAAAGTTGAAAATTTTCATGAAAGAATTTCAGCTTCAAAAAAGTTGAACAATTTCGTGAAAAGATTTCGGCTTCAAAAAAGTTGAAAATTTTCATGAAGTATTTCGGCTTCAAAAAAGTTGAAGATTTTCATGAAGTATTTGGAATTCAAAAAAGTTGAGAATTTTCATGAAGTATTTCGGCTAGAAAAAAGTTGAAAATTTTTATGAAAAGATTTTGTTTTCAAAAAAGTTGAAATTTTCATGAAAAGATTTCGGCTTCAAAAAAGTTGAAAATGTTCATGAAGTATTTCGGCTTCAAAAAAGTCGAAAATTTTCATGAAAAGATTTCGGCTTCAAAAAAGTTTAAAATTTTCAAGAAAGAATTTCCGCTTCAAAAAAGTTGAACATTTTCATGAAAAGATTTCGGCTTCAAAAAAGTTGAAAATTTTCATGACATGATTTCGGCTTTAAAAATGTTGAACATTTTCATGAAGTATTTTGGCTTTAAAAAAGTTGAAAATTTTCATGATATGATTTCGGGTTTAAAAAAGTTTAACATTTTCATGAAAAGTATTTCGGCATCAAAAAAGTTGAAAATTTTCATGACAGGATTTCGGCTTTAAAAAAGTTGAAAATGTTCATGAAAAGATTTCGAATTCAAAAAAGTTGAAAATTTTCATGAAAAGATTTCGGATTCAAAAAAGTTGAAAATTTTCATGAAGTTTTTCGGCTTCAAAAAAGTAGAAACTTTTCATGAAGTATTTCAGCTTTAAAAAAGTTGAAAATTTTCATGAAAAGATTTCGGCTTCAAAAAAGTTGAAAATTTTCATGACATGATTTCAGCTTCAAAAAAGTTGAAAATTTTACTGACAGGATTTCGTGATCAAAAAAGTTGAAAATTTTCATGAAAATATTTCGACTTCAAAAAAGTTGAAAATTTTCATGAAAAGATTTCGGCTTCAAAAAAGTTGAAACTTTTCATGAAGTATTTCGGCTTTAAAAAAGTTGAAAATTTTCATGAAAAGATTTCGGCTTCAAAAAAGTTGAACATTTTCATGACATGATTTCGTCTTCAAAAAAGTTGAAAATTTTACTGACAGGATTTCATTATCAAAAAAGTTGAAAATTTTCATGAAAATATTTCGGCTTCAAAAAAGTTGAAAATTTTCATAAAAAGATTTCGGCTTCAAAAAAGTTTAACATTTTCATGAAAGTATTTCGGCATCAAAAAAGTTGAAAATTTTCATGACAGGATTTCGGCTTTAAAAAAGTTGAACATTTTCATGAAAAGATTTCGGCTTCAAAAAAGTTGAAAATTTTCATGACATGATTTCGGATTCAAAAAAGTTGAAAATTTTCATGAAAGTATTTCGGCTTCAAAAAAGTTTAACAGTTTCTTGAAAGTATTTCGGCATAAAAAAGTTGAAAATTTTCATGAAAAGATTTCAGCTTCAAAAAAGTTGAAAATTGTCATGACATGATTTCGGCTTTAAAAATGTTGAACATTTTCATGAAGTATTTTGGCTTTAAAAAAGTTGAAAATTTTCATGACATGATTTCGGCTTTAAAAAAGTTGAACATTTTCATGAAGTATTTTGGCTTTAAAAAAGTTGAAAATTTTCATGAAAAGATTTCGGCTTCAAAAAAGTTTAACATTTTCATGAAAGTATTTCGGCATCAAAAAAGTTGAAAATTTTCATGACAGGATTTCGGCTTTAAAAAAGTTGAACATTTTCATGAAAAGATTTCGGCTTCAAAAAAGTTGAAAATTTTCATGACATGATTTCGGATTCAAAAAAGTTGAAAATTTTACTGAAAGTATTTCGGCTTCAAAAAAGTTTAACAGTTTCATGAAAGTATTTCGGCATAAAAAAGTTGAAAATTTTCATGAAAAGATTTCAGCTTCAAAAAAGTTGAAAATTGTCATGACATGATTTCGGCTTTAAAAATGTTGAACATTTTCATGAAGTATTTTGGCTTTAAAAAAGTTGAAAATTTTCAGGACACGTATTTCGGCTTTAAAAAAGTTGAAAATTTTCATGAAAAGATTTCGAATTCAAAAAAGTTGAAAATTTTCATGAAAAGATTTCGGATTCAAAAAAGCTGAAAATTTTCATGAAGTTTTTCGGCTTCAAAAAAGTAGAAACTTTTCATGAAGTATTTCAGCTTTAAAAAAGTTGAAAATTTTCATGAAAAGATTTCGGCTTCAAAAAAGTTGAAAATTTTCATGACATGATTTCAGCTTCAAAAAAGTTGAAAATTTTCATGAAAATATTTCGACTTCAAAAAAGTTGAAAATTTTCATGAAAAGATTTCGACTTCAAAAAAGTTGAAAATTTTCATGAAGTATTTCGGCTTCAAAAAAGTTGAAAATTTTCATGAAAAGATTTCGGCTTTAAAAAAGTTGAAAATTTTCATGAAAAGATTTCGTCTTCAAAAAAGTTGAAAATTTTACTGACAGGATTTCATTATCAAAAAAGTTGAAAATTTTCATGAAAATATTTCGGCTTCAAAAAAGTTGAAAATTTTCATGAAAAGATTTCGGCTTCAAAAAAGTTTAACATTTTCATGAAAGTATTTCGGCATCAAAAAAGTTGAAAATTTTCATGACAGGATTTCGGCTTTAAAAAAGTTGAACATTTTCATGAAAAGATTTCGGCTTCAAAAAAGTTGAAAATTTTCATGACATGATTTCGGCTTCAAAAAAGTTGAAAATTTTCATGAAAATATTTCGACTTCAAAAAAGTTGAAAATTTTCATGAAAAGATTTCGACTTCAAAAAAGTTGAAAATTTTCATGAAGTATTTCGGCTTCAAAAAAGTTGAAACTTTTCATGAAGTATTTCGGCTTTAAAAAAGTTGAAAATTTTCATGAAAAGATTTCGGCTTCAAAAAAGTTGAACATTTTCATGACATGATTTCGTCTTCAAAAAAGTTGAAAATTTTACTGACAGGATTTCATTATCAAAAAAGTTGAAAATTTTCATGAAAATATTTCGGCTTCAAAAAAGTTGAAAATTTTCATGAAAAGATTTCGGCTTCAAAAAAGTTTAACATTTTCATGAAAGTATTTCGGCATCAATAAAGTTGAAAATTTTCATGACAGGATTTCGGCTTTAAAAAAGTTGAACATTTTCATGAAGTATTTTGGCTTTAAAAAAGTTGAAAATGTTCATGAAAAGATTTCGGCTTCAAAAAATTTGAAAATTTTCATGAAAGTATTTCAGCTTCAAAAAAGTTGAAAATTTTCATGAAAAGATTTCAGCTTCAAAAAAGTTGAAAATTTTCATGAAAGTATTTCGGCTTCAAAAAAGTTGAAAATTTTCATGAAGTATTTCGGCTTCATAAAAGTTGAAATTTTTCAAGAAAAGATTTCGGCTTCGAAAAAGTTGAACATTTTCATGAAAGTATTTCGGCTTCAAAAAAGTTGAAAATTTTCATGAAAAGATTTCGGCTTTAAAAAAGTTTAACATTTTCATGACAGGATTTTGGATTTTAAAAAGTTTAACATTTTCATGAAGTATTTGGGCTTCAAAAAAGTTGAAAATTTTCATGAAGAATTTCGGCTTCAAAAAAGTTGAAAATTTTAAGAAGTATTTCGGCTTCAAAAATTTGAAAAGTCTTTCTTCAACTTTTTCGTAATGGGAGTGTTTCGTCTTTTTTCAACCTTTTGGTAAGCGGGGCTGTGTCGTCTTTTTTCAACTTTTTCGTAATGGGGGTGTTTCGTCTTTTTTCAACTTTCTCGTAAGGGGGGGTGGGTCGTCTTTTTTCAACTTTTCCGTAAAGGGGGGTGTGTCGTCTTTTTTTCAACTTTTTCGTAAGGGGGGGGGGGGTGTTCCGTCCTTTCTTTAACTTTTTCGTGAGGGGGGGTGTTTCGTCTTTTTTCAACTTTTTCATGGGGGGGTGGGGTGTGTCATCTTTTTTCAACTTTTTCGTAAGGGGGGGTGTTTCGTCTTTTTTAAACTTTTTCGTAAGGGGGTTTGTCGTCTTTCTTCAACTTTTTAAACTTTTTCGTAAGGGGGCGGTGTTCCGTCTGTTTTCAACATTTTCATAAGGGGGGGCGTGTTTTTTTTTAAAAAACTTTTTCGTAAGGGGGCGTTTGTCGTCTTTTTTCAACTTTTTCGTAATGGGGGTGTTTCGTCTTTTTTCAACTTTTTCGTAAGGGGGGGTTTGTCGTCTTTCTTCAACTTTTTCGTAAGGGGGGGTGTTTCGTCTTTCTTCGACTTTTTCGTAAGGGGGGGGTGTTTCATCTTTTTTCAACTTTTTCGTAAGGTTTAGGAGTGTGTCGTCTTTTTTCAACTTTTTCAACTTTTTCATAAGGGGGGCGTGTTTCGTCTTTTTTCAAATTTTTTGTAAGGGGGGGTTTTTTGTCTTTTTTCAACTTTTTCGTAATGGGGCTGTTTTGTCTTTTTTCAGCTTTTTTGTAAGGGGGGGGGGTTTTCAACTTCAAATTTTCAACTTTTTTGAATCCGAAATTTTTTCAGGAAAATTGTTCGGCTTCAAAAAAGTTTAAAATTTCGTGGAAATTTTCCTGAAAATTTTTAGGCTTCAAAAAAGTTGCAAATTGTCATGAAAAAATTTCGGCTTCAAAAAAGTTGAAGATTTCGTCAAAATTTTCAAGAAAAAAAATCGGCTTCAAAAAAGTAGAAAAATTTCATGAAAAAATTTCGGCTTCAAAAAAGTTGAAAATTTTCATTCAAAAAATTATTCTCCAACAAGACAAGTTTTCGTCTTTCAGCCAGAAGTTTTAGAGTTCTATCCCCACCTCCTGCAGCAACATGGCCGTTGTGTCCTTGGGCAAGGCACTTAACGCGGTAGTGCTCGTATGAATGCGTATGAATGGTAGATGACATTAGTGTGTGAACCGGTAGGTGTGACATGAGCAAGTGCCTAGACTAGCAAACCGCTATATAAGCTGATGTCCACTTACCATTTCTCCTCAAGAGGAGGAAAACTATAGACTTGAAAAACAACAGGGACCTGTTGAATATTTAATACATGATTCATTTGTGTCTCCTTTTTTTCTTTAGTCTTATTTAGGTGGTAGGTATTGTGCATGTTTTGTTGTCTTCTTTACTGTTTATAGCTTTTATGTAGGCCTATCGAAATAAAAGTTTTTAATCTTAAAAAAATACAAGACTATGATGACAACTGCCAACAATCTTTTAGTGAAAGAAAAAAAAAGTGTTCGGCTTCAGAGTCTTGAAAAAGAAGTAGAGACACACGACATACATGAACAAACACAACGGCTCTTTTAAGAGCCACCCACACTAAACCAAAAGAGCAATTACCTGTGATACATGAATTAGATGAATGTCTGAAAAAGTAGTCGATATAGTTAGAATTGGTGTTAAACTATAATAGATGGGCTTACCATGACAAAAGAGAATCGTTGCTAGAAATTCCTTTGAGTTGCTGTTCTGATCTCAATGCCTCTATGCTGTTCACCTCCGGGCTGTGTATATTGGAAACCGTGTTAATAAAACAAGCACACACAGTCACAAGTGCTGGTTATAACGTTACTGATGCGGTTCAACAACATATTTAAGAAAACACACATACCAGGAAAATACTGATAAAGTACCCTAATGATTCTATAAGTACACTAATTCTCTAAAACTTTCAGTGATGATGCTCGATGCATGCTTATAGACACAATTTATGCATGCAGTTCTCGATTATTATTGAATGTGTCTGCTTCTTCTTTCAGATATTCCACTTCATATGGACATATATTGTATCTGCTTGACGTCATTGTTCATGAAGGCTTAACTCTCCAAGATTTGATTTTCAAGTCTAATCAAAAACACTCTAAATGAGGATAGAATAGAATAATGAGTATTTGATATTGTTTTAGTATCAAAAACGAATCACTATCAATTCAACACAAAATGTAGGAACCATGGGACCAACAAAAGGAACATAATGCTGTACTGAAGATGACTTGAGACTACAGTCTAAAATGTTAACTGAGGGATAAAAATCAACTGACAAAATCGGAGAAAATTGTTATGAATATATAGTCATCTACTCAGCAAAAATAGTCAATAAAAAGTGTCTAGTATGCAGCCAATGAATGAGTAATGAATGAAGTAAGAGCAATAAAACAAATGGCACAGCGTGTTCCAGCAGGTGTCATTTCAGCACCTCAGACAGCAATGGCCATGCAAAACTCCCAGGAGAGGACAGAAAGCCCTAACACATCCTCTTCTCCAAAACTAATGACTGAATATTAAAACAATGAAATCTTTGTTTTAAATGTGTATCTATGACAACTGAACAAAATTAGGAAATGGAGTAGGTCTACTTCCAGGCACTAACACGTTGAAGTATTTTGTGAATTTGAGCCCCTACCCCTCAACATTCTTCTGTGTGTATGTGTGTGTGTATTTTTTTTGTGGTTAAAGATGCCATGCGTCTTTGATGCCATGCGTAATTCAGTCGACCAAGATGCGCTGAATTGATGTGCTCGTGTTTCTGTATTTCAGAGAACCAAGTAAAAAGTTCCTTTGTGTGCAACATGTAGCTGATAGTGTGCATGTGTGGAGACTTTCAGGTTTGTTGAGCACTGTTTTATGTGGACGAGCTGCTCTTTGGGTGAACCTTACCGTCGGCTCGGATTTTGCGCACGAGCAAAACGTTTGAAAGGCCGATTTGATGCTTCTAAATATGTATTCCATAATGATTAAAAAGGGAGAATAAGTGTATTAGTGAGGATGGACTCTTTAGTTGAAGTTGTGGTGGCTCTTAAAACAGCCTTTGATGCATTGAATGGTGGTGTGCAGATGTATTTATTGGGAAACTAATCAAATCAACAAATCAATCTTGTTGTTGACAAACAATATCCTTATAATCAATTGTTGCTTGATTGGTTTTATATTTATGTAACCCAGGTTATTTCTGCAGAATCATATTTACAGATGTTCCTTAAACACATCACAGATTTATGCAAGTTCATGGAATGCACCACCTGCAGGCTAGCCGTACCCCCTGATGCATCGGCAGAATTAAGTTGATTTCTACAGACTGTGCAGTAAAATAGACACATAAAAAGGAAGATGTTAGACATGAAGATGAATAAGATACGTTTATGAGCTGTTTCCAAGAGTTAAAAAGCTTTTAGTGAAGCTGGCAGTTTCGCCAGTTACAGTGTAGGAGAAGTTCACCGGCAGAAACTCCGAAGGTGTTCTCACCTTTAATGTGGATATCCTGGCTGTTTTTTTTTTAGGGACGATTCAACCGCCATCCAGGTCTTTGCTGCTTGAGGGTGCTGTCGTCTCATCTGGATGCTGATCTGCAGATAATGTGCTGTTCCAAAGGGCGGTAGGAAGCACATATGGAGTCTAACTGAAAGGATTTTTATTTTTATTTGCACTTTCGTTTTTCCTGAGATCTCATTATTTTTTGTTTTGGGCCTAAAATCTAACATTAACGGAACTCTCTTTTCATAACTGAAAAACAAAGTTGAAACGGACAAAGACTGAAACCTTAAAAGGGGATTTAATTCATTTTGTTACAAAGGTGTGTTTTCCATCTTGTCTTTTCGTTTTATTTAATTTAAGATATATGGAAGAGGTATTTTTTTATTTAAAGTGTATACATATTTCATATATGTGAACAGGAAAATAACTGTAATTAAACCATTTAAATACATTTCTCTTTTATATGTCCATAGGTGTTGTGTGTGTTTGTGTGGACTGGAGGTCTTATTGCTCTTTATATTCTCTGCTACTACCAATCTCCTTAAACAACCTAGTGAATCACAAGATTTGAGTAACCTGAACAACTGAAACTCTAACATTCTGAAACTGTTCATTTAGAGATCATTTGATATTGATACTTAGAATATTTGATCCAGAGTCTTCTGAATTGACAACCTATTTTAGGTTTAACCCCACCCCCGGTGAGAGGAGTTACATTTAGTATTTCGATGTGTAGAACGTGATTATTACACATTTACACAAATTAATGAAGTTAATGGACTTCTCCTCTGCTGAGCTCAGACCTTCGAGCATGGTGGAGTTATTTTTCCTCCTCTCTCTCATTTATTTTAGATTTAAAAAAAAAGGTCAATACTGATTCTACAACTAGTCTATGACTCACGATCGATTTGTAAACTACATACATATGTAAAAGTAATTCAAATTTTGGTTCATGTGAAATATCAAATATCACCTAAGTTACAATCAATGTACAGGAAGTATTAAAAGTGAATTTCTATTTGATTTGAATGAAAAACATTGTCATGCTCAGGGATTGGACACATTTCTTCCAGTATCTGGAAACAGTTGATATACTTGCAGTAGAAATGTCTTGGATTATAGTGGGCTGTAACATACGTGTTGTGAGTAAATTGGCTGCTTATAGAGCTCTATCTCTGTACTGTGAATAGTGTCATATTAACAGTGTATGAATACAAAGAGTATATTGAAGTCATGTGTTTAAATAATTGTATGTCTCTTTGAACCTATATAACCATTGTACACAGGAAAGATGAGCACAAGTCTGTAGTTGTGTTTATTTGATTTAATGAAGAGAAAAATCACATTGATGATATCCCCTGCATAGATTTAGAAAGATGGATGATGAGATGAGTGAGTAAAAGGTTTGAGTTAGCTTTTAGCCAGAATCAACAGTGTGATACTAAATTAGAGAAAATATAATGGATTATTCGAAGTAATATGGCAAACAGGAGTTGTGCTCTTTAAGGACGTGTTGGGTGGTCTTTAAAAGGACCGTTATGTTGTTGCTGCTTATCAGTGGGTTTACTTGGAGGTGGTGTACTTGGTCACAGCCTTGGTGCCCTCGGACACGCCGTGTTTGGCCAGCTCACCGGGCAGCAGCAGACGAACGGTGGTCTGGATCTCCCTGGAGGTGATGGTGGAGCGCTTGTTGTAGTAAGCCAGACGGGATGCCTCCCCAGCGATGCACTCAAAGATGTCGCTCACGAACGAGTTCCATAGCCTTGGACGAGATCCCAGTGTCGGGGTGGACCTGCTTCAGGACCTTGTAGACGTAGATGGCGTAGCTCTCCTTCCTGGTCTTTCTCCTGTTTTTGCCGGTCTTGGTGGCCTTGGACATGGCTTTCTTTGAGCCCTTCTTGGGCGCTTTCACGGTTTCAGGCATGTTTGCTGAGTGGTGGTCTCAGAAACAGATAGTTAAAGGTTCGTCGGAATTCTCTGTATATTTGGTGTTGATGCAAATGTAGATGGGCTGTTGCTCACAAAAGATTGGCTGAGATTTGCGCGCTCGGGGCTGTGCGCATGCGCTGTCCGATTTGGTTCGCCATTAACCATCTCAGTAGTTATTCCAGTTTTGCCGATAACTACTATTGAGTAGGCAGTAATGACCACCTCTCCAATGAAGCCAAATAATACCTCAAGTTACTTGAGCTCATTAAGACAACATTTCAGCATGTAAGGCACTGGAAGAAATCTGGAGAGCCTAAGATGTATTATTTTCTATTCTAACTTTTCTCCCAACAACTTTTGAGGCAACACTTTTCTTGAATTAGATAAAGTGCTATTAGTCCTACAATGTTTGACATGTTGCCTATACCCCATGGATATGTAATTATAGCTTACTTCTTATTAACATGTCATTCATGATGTGTTATACATATATTTTGTGAAAATAACAACTAACCCTTTTCACGAAGCCTCTTGTAAAATCGAAGCTTTGAAGAGGGATTATATGGGTAAATGCTTTGTTCCAGTTCCTACGAATACTCCCCATCTTCCACCTAAACCAGTTTCAGTTATGTATTTATGTTTTCCAATCAGTCAACAACTTACTCCCTGTCTGTTTTCAAGATATATTTCAATTAAATTCTCAAATCCATCATTACAACACAAGGTCAGCCAGCTTACTTTATTCTGCATTTTTCAGGACATCGTTTTCTCAATTCTCTATCAGATTCAGAGGACCTCATTGTTGGAACAATTTACCCAATCATATTAGAAACAGCACCAGCCTCAACTTATTTAAAAAAACAAATCTGCTTGGCCAATTAACCAATGCGCCATCATAATATTTCTCTGCCATGAGGACTTATTTTCCTTTTCTCCTCTTCTTTAATTTGTCTCTTTCTTGTTTTGCTTTCTTTTACACCTTATTGAGTATGTGTTCTTGTTAGCTTTATTGTTTTTGTCTCTGTGTTACATGTTTCTCTTAAGGAGGGCCACTCGACAAGCCCCTCTGGGTTTATTTGGCTCCTCCAGCACATTTCGTTCAAAATGTATATTTTGTTAATTAACTAATCATTATGTACTGTCTGTTTTTCCATTGATCCTTTTCGTCTTTTGGTTAAGATCAAGTGTAGTATCTGTTCTTATCAGTTTAATATCTGATACATCCCCTACCCGGGCACCATATATTAAATTGATTTTTGGACTTGGGAGATGGAACAGGGGCTTGCTCCGTCCACTCCACGCATCGACCTGGTATTGCAGTACCTCCGGGAACGGTGCACCCTCCTCTTTTCAGTGTTTAAAATAATCCTTTGTTTTCACTGCATTTAAGAGAAATGTGTGTGTGTGTGTGTGTGTGTGTGTGTGAGTCTGGCCTGGCTTTGTCACTGCGTTGACATGCTGCCAGGATGCAAGCTTTTTGAAATTAACTGGAATTTTGGTCAGGTAAACAGATAACAGATAGGGAGATGCTGCCTTCCAACCTGGCTGTAGCAACAGACAGACAACAAGAATTTCAAAGGTGGCTTAATGCACAGCCAGTTTCTTTGCTAGTGCTAGATCACAAGATCACTCGTCAATCAAATTTGTTTCAGATTCAGCAGCCCTTGCTCCGATCAATGTGAAATCCCAGTCACGGCACATCTGCCTTACAGAACGGCTGTGGGCCAATAAAAGGCCCCAATCTTCTCCTGTCTTTTGGTTCACTTAAAGCCTCAATATGTAACATTTCAGTTTTGGTGTGCTTTGGCGCCAACAGCAGGTCTCTGACTGCAACTGCACTGTCGTAAAACAGTTACGCTTCCCATCTGAAACAATGTGCATTTGTTGACAAGCAGAGGGTGAGGAAGCCGGCACAGATGCTGTGAGAAGATAAAGAACCATGTCGATTCAAAAGGTACAGTAATATTACCAGATTTTGATAAAACCTGGACGTCTGCAGTCCGATGTTTAGTATGAGTATATGTAATAAACTTTTACCATGATATCTATAGGCCGTAGATAAATAGCTACATGCTAGTTTGTAAGCTTATAAACTTTTTGGACACAACGTCAAATGGATATATTTATCTATTTGTTTGCAAACCGGAGACATAACTTGTGTTGACTTTCTGCTCCCGGTAAAGCTACTAAATATGAGACAACGATGAACCGGAAATGATGCAGCCGTCACGTTATGTCTAAATCTGTTATACATAATCTGCAAGGATGTTCATTCTGTCATATAGTTGCTTTCCCATTAGACGTGAGAAGGATCATAATACCGACTTGTTTGGGTAAAATTCTGAAATTCTTTCATGAAAATTTTCAACTTTTTTGATGCCGAAATACTTCTTGAAAATTTTAAACTTTTTTCAAGCCGAAATCTTTTCATGAAAATTTTCGACTTTTTTGAAGCCGACATACTTCATGAACATTTTCAACTTTTTTGAAGCCGAAATACGTCACGAAAATGTTCAACTTTTTTGAAGCTGAAATACGCCATGAAAATTTTCAACTTTTTTAAAGCCGAAATCTTTTCATGAAAATTTTCAACTTTTTTGAAGCCGAAATTCTTTCATGAAAATTTTCAACTTTTTTGAAGCCGACATACTTCATGAACGTTTTCAACTTTTTTGAAGCCGAAATCTTTTCATGAAAATTTTCAACTTCTTTGAAGCCGAAATTCTTTCATGTAAATTTTCCACTTTTTTGAAGCCGACATACAATACTTCATGAACGTTTTCAACTTTTTTGAAGCCGAAATCTTTTCATGAAAATTTTCAACTTTTTTGAAGCCGAAATTCTTTCATGAAAATTTTCAACTTTTTTGATGCCGAAATACTTCATGAACATTTTCAACTTTTTTGAAGCCGAAATACTTCTTGAAAATTTTAAACTTTTTTGAAGCCGAAATCTTTTCATTTCAATTTTCAACTTCATGAACATTTTCAACTTTTTTAAAGCCGAAATTCTTTCATGAAAATTTTCGACTTTTTTGAAGCCGACATACTTCATGAAAATTTTCGACTTCTTTGAAGCCGAAATCTTTTCATGAAAATTTTCAACTTTTTTGAAGCTGAAATACGCCATGAAAATTTTCAACTTTTTTAAAGCCGAAATCTTTTCATGAAAATTTTCAACTTTTTTGAAGCCGAAATTCTTTCATGAAAAGTTTCAACTTTTTTGAAGCCGACATACTTCATGAACGTTTTCAACTTTTTTGAAGCCGAAATCTTTTCATGAAAATTTTCAACTTCTTTGAAGCCGAAATTCTTTCATGTAAATTTTCCACTTTTTTGAAGCCGACATACTTCATGAAAATTTTCAACTTTTTTGAAGCCGAAATTCTTTCATGAAAATTTTCAACTTTTTTGATGCCGAAATCTTTTCATGAAAATGTACAACTTTTTTGAAGCCGACATACATCAAGAAAATTTCAACTTTTTTGAAGCTGAAATACGTCATGAAAATTTTCAACTTTTTTAAAGCCGAAATTCTTTCATGAAAATTTTCAACTTTTTTGAAGCCGAAATACTTCATGAACATTTTCAACTTTTTTGAAGCCGACATACATCACGAAAATTTCAACTTTTTTGAAGGTGAAATACGTCATGAAAATTTTCAACTTTTTTAAAACCGAAATTCTTTCATGTAAATTTTCAACTTTTTTGAAGCCGACATACTTCATGAACGTTTTCAACTTTTTTAAAGCCGAAATTCTTTCATGAAAATTTTCAACTTTTTTGATGCCGAAATACTTCATGAACATTTTCAACCTTTTTGAAGCCAAAATACTTCTTGAAAATTTTAAACTTTTTTGAAGCCGAAATCTTTTCATGAAAATTTTCAACTTTTTTGAAGCCAAAATCTTTTCATGAAAATTTTCAACTTTTTTGAAGCCGAAATTACTTTCATGAAAATTTTAAACTTTTTTGAAGCCGAAATCTTTTCATGAAAATTTTCAACTTTTGTGAAGCCGAAATACATCAAGAAAATGTTCAACTTTTTTGAAGCTGAAATACGTCATGAAAATGTTCAACTTTTTTAAAGCCGAAATCCTGTCGTGAAAATTTTCAACCTTTTTGAATCCGAAATCTTTTCATGAAAATTTTCAACTTTTTTGAATCAGAAAAACTTCATGAAAATTTTCAACTTTTTTGAAGCCAAAATACTTCATGAAAATGTTCGACTTTTTTAAATCCGAAATCCTGTCGTGAAAATTTTCAACCTTTTTGAAGCCGAAATCTTTTCATGAAAATTTTCAACTTTTTTGAAGCTGAAATACTTCATGAAAATGTTTGACTTTTTTAAAGCCGAAATCCTGTCGTGAAAATTTTCAACTTTTTTGAATCCGAAATACTTCATGAACATTTTCAACTTTTTTGAAGCCGAAATACTTCATGAAAATTTTCAACTTTTTTAAAGGCGAAATCATGTCGTGAAAATTTTCAACTTTTTTGAAGCCGAAATCTTTTCATGAAAATTTTCAACTTTTTTGAAGCCGAAATCTTTTCATGAAAATTTTCAACTTTTTTGAAGCTGAAATACTTCATGAAAATGTTCGACTTTTTTAAAGCCGAAATCATGTCGTGAAAATTTTCAACTTTTTTGAAGCCCAAATACTTCATGAAAATGTTCGACTTTTTTAAAGCCGAAATCCTGTCGTGAAAATTTTCAAATTTTTTGAAGCCGAAATCTTTTCATGAAAATTTTCAACTTTTTTGAAGCTGAAATACTTCATGAAAAATTTCAACTTTTTTAAAGCCGAAATCCTGTCGTGAAAATTTTCAACTTTTTTGAAGCCGAAATACTTCATGAAAAATTTCAACTTTTTTAAAGCTGAAATCCTGTCGTGAAAAATTTCAACCTTTTTGAATCCGAAATCTTTTCATGAAAATTTTCAACTTTTTTGAAGCCGAAATCTTTTCATGAAAATTTTCAACTTTTTTGAAGCTGAAATACTTCATGAAAATGTTCGACTTTTTTAAAGCCGAAATCCTGTCGTGAAAATGTTCAACTTTTTTGAAGCTGAAATACTTCATGAAAAATTTCAACTTTTTTAAAGCTGAAATCCTGTCGTGAAAATGTTCGACTTTTTTAAAGCCGAAATCCTGTCGTGAAAATTTTCAACTTTTTTGAAGCCGAAATCTTTTCATGAAAATTTTCAACTTTTTTGAAGCCGAAATCTTTTTAGGAAAATTTTCAACTTTTTTGAAGCCGAAATCTTTTCATCAAAATTTTCAACTTTTTTGAAGCTGAAATACTTCATGAAAATGTTCGACTTTTTTAAAGCCGAAATCCTGTAGTGAAAATTTTCAACCTTTTTGAATCCGAAATCTTTTCATGAAAATTTTCGACTTTTTTGAAGCCGAAATCTTTTCATGAAAATTTTCAACTTTTTTGAAGCTGAAATACTTCATGAAAATGTTCGACTTTTTTAAAGCCGAAATCCTGTCGTGAAAATTTTCAACTTTTTTGAATCCGAAATACTTCATGAACATTTTCAAATTTTTTGAAGCCGAAATACTTCATGAAAATGTTCAACTTTTTAAAGCCGAAATCCTGTCGTGAAAAATTTCAACCTTTTTGAATCCGAAATCTTTTCATGAAAATTTTCAACTTTTTTGAAGCCGAAATCTTTTCATGAAAATTTTCAACTTTTTTGAAGCTGAAATACTTCATGAAAAATTTCAACTTTTTTAAAGCCGAAATCCTGTCGTGAAAATTTTCAACTTTTTTGAAGCCGAAATCTCTTCATGAAAATTTTCAACTTTTTTGAAGCCGAAATACTTCATGAAAAATTTCAACTTTTTTAAAGCTGAAATCCTGTCGTGAAAAATTTCAACCTTTTTGAATCCGAAATCTTTTCATGAAAATTTTCAACTTTTTTGAAGCCGAAATCTTTTCATGAAAATTTTCAACTTTTTTGAAGCTGAAATACTTCATGAAAATGTTCGACTTTTTTAAAGCCGAAATCCTGTCGTGAAAATTTTCAACTTTTTTGAAGCCGAAATCTTTTCATGAAAATTTTCAACTTTTTTGAAGCCGAAATCTTTTTAGGAAAATTTTCAACTTTTTTGAAGCCGAAATCTTTTCATCAAAATTTTCAACTTTTTTGAAGCTGAAATACTTCATGAAAATGTTCGACTATTTTAAAGCCGAAATCCTGTAGTGAAAATTTTCAACCTTTTTGAATCCGAAATCTTTTCATGAAAATTTTCGACTTTTTTGAAGCCGAATTCTTTTCATGAAAATTTTCAACTTTTTTGAAGCTGAAATATTTCATGAAAATGTTCGACTTTTTTAAAGCCGAAATCCTGTCGTGAAAATTTTCAACTTTTTTGAATCCGAAATACTTCATGAACATTTTCAAATTTTTTGAAGCCGAAATACTTCATGAAAATGTTCAACTTTTTAAAGCCGAAATCCTGTCGTGAAAAATTTCAACCTTTTTGAATCCGAAATCTTTTCATGAAAATTTTCAACTTTTTTGAAGCCGAAATCTTTTCATGAAAATTTTCAACTTTTGTGAAGCCGAAATACATCAAGAAAATGTTCAACTTTTTTGAAGCTGAAATACGTCATGAAAATGTTCAACTTTTTTAAAGCCGAAATCCTGTCGTGAAAATTTTCAACCTTTTTGAATCCGAAATCTTTTCATGAAAATTTTCAACTTTTTTGAATCAGAAAACCTTCATGAAAATTTTCAACTTTTTTGAAGCCAAAATACTTCATGAAAATGTTCGACTTTTTTAAATCCGAAATCCTGTCATGAAAATTTTCAACCTTTTTGAAGCCGAAATCTTTTCATGAAAATTTTCAACTTTTTTGAAGCTGAAATACTTCATGAAAATGTTTGACTTTTTTAAAGCCGAAATCCTGTCGTGAAAATTTTCAACTTTTTTGAATCCGAAATACTTCATGAACATTTTCAACTTTTTTGAAGCCGAAATACTTCATGAAAATTTTCAACTTTTTTAAAGGCGAAATCATGTCGTGAAAATTTTCAACTTTTTTGAAGCCGAAATCTTTTCATGAAAATTTTCAACTTTTTTGAAGCCGAAATCTTTTCATGAAAATTTTCAACTTTTTTGAAGCTGAAATACTTCATGAAAATGTTCGACTTTTTTAAAGCCGAAATCATGTCGTGAAAATTTTCAACTTTTTTGAAGCCCAAATACTTCATGAAAATGTTCGACTTTTTTAAAGCCGAAATCCTGTCGTGAAAATTTTCAAATTTTTTGAAGCCGAAATCTTTTCATGAAAATTTTCAACTTTTTTGAAGCTGAAATACTTCATGAAAAATTTCAACTTTTTTAAAGCCGAAATCATGTCGTGAAAATTTTCAACTTTTTTGAAGCCGAAATCTCTTCATGAAAATTTTCAACTTTTTTGAAGCCGAAATACTTCATGAAAAATTTCAACTTTTTTAAAGCTGAAATCCTGTCGTGAAAAATTTCAACCTTTTTGAATCCGAAATCTTTTCATGAAAATTTTCAACTTTTTTGAAGCCGAAATCTTTTCATGAAAATTTTCAACTTTTTTGAAGCTGAAATACTTCATGAAAATGTTCGACTTTTTTAAAGCCGAAATCCTGTCGTGAAAATTTTCAACTTTTTTGAAGCCGAAATCTTTTCATGAAAATTTTCAACTTTTTTGAAGCCGAAATCTTTTTAGGAAAATTTTCAACTTTTTTGAAGCCGAAATCTTTTCATCAAAATTTTCAACTTTTTTGAAGCTGAAATACTTCATGAAAATGTTCGACTTTTTTAAAGCCGAAATCCTGTAGTGAAAATTTTCAACCTTTTTGAATCCGAAATCTTTTCATGAAAATTTTCGACTTTTTTGAAGCCGAAATCTTTTCATGAAAATTTTCAACTTTTTTGAAGCTGAAATACTTCATGAAAATGTTCGACTTTTTTAAAGCCGAAATCCTGTCGTGAAAATTTTCAACTTTTTTGAATCCGAAATACTTCATGAACATTTTCAAATTTTTTGAAGCCGAAATACTTCATGAAAATGTTCAACTTTTTAAAGCCGAAATCCTGTCGTGAAAAATTTCAACCTTTTTGAATCCGAAATCTTTTCATGAAAATTTTCAACTTTTTTGAAGCCGAAATCTTTTCATGAAAATTTTCAACTTTTTTGAAGCTGAAATACTTCATGAAAAATTTCAACTTTTCTAAAGCCGAAATCCTGTCGTGAAAATTTTCAACTTTTTTGAAGCCGAAATCTCTTCATGAAAATTTTCAACTTTTTTGAAGCCGAAATACTTCATGAAAAATTTCAACTTTTTTAAAGCTGAAATCCTGTCGTGAAAAATTTCAACCTTTTTGAATCCGAAATCTTTTCATGAAAATTTTCAACTTTTTTGAAGCCGAAATCTTTTCATGAAAATTTTCAACTTTTTTGAAGCTGAAATACTTCATGAAAATGTTCGACTTTTTTAAAGCCGAAATCCTGTCGTGAAAATTTTCAACTTTTTTGAAGCCGAAATCTTTTCATGAAAATTTTCAACTTTTTTGAAGCCGAAATCTTTTTAGGAAAATTTTCAACTTTTTTGAAGCCGAAATCTTTTCATCAAAATTTTCAACTTTTTTGAAGCTGAAATACTTCATGAAAATGTTCGACTTTTTTAAAGCCGAAATCCTGTAGTGAAAATTTTCAACCTTTTTGAATCCGAAATCTTTTCATGAAAATTTTCGACTTTTTTGAAGCCGAAATCTTTTCATGAAAATTTTCAACTTTTTTGAAGCTGAAATACTTCATGAAAATGTTCGACTTTTTTAAAGCCGAAATCCTGTCGTGAAAATTTTCAACTTTTTTGAATCCGAAATACTTCATGAACATTTTCAAATTTTTTGAAGCCGAAATACTTCATGAAAATGTTCAACTTTTTAAAGCCGAAATCCTGTCGTGAAAAATTTCAACCTTTTTGAATCCGAAATCTTTTCATGAAAATTTTCAACTTTTTTGAAGCCGAAATCTTTTCATGAAAATTTTCAACTTTTTTGAAGCTGAAATACTTCATGAAAATGTTCGACTTTTTTAAAGCCGAAATCCTGTCGTGAAAATTTTCAACTTTTTTGAAGCCGAAATCTTTTCATGAAAATTTTCAACTTTTTTGAATCCAAAATACTTCATGAAAATTTTCAACTTTTTTGAAGCCCAAATACTTCATTAAAATTTTCAACTTTTTTAAAGCCGAAATCCTGTCGTGAAAATTTTCAACCTTTTTGAAGCCGAAATACTTCATGAAAATGTTCGACTTTTTTAAAGCCGAAATCATGTCGTGAAAATTTTCAACTTTTTTGAAGCCCAAATACTTCATGAAAATGTTCGACTTTTTTAAAGCCGAAATGCTGTCGTGAAAATTTTCAACTTTTTTGAAGCCGAAATCTTTTCATGAAAATTTTCAACTTTTTTGAAGCTGAAATACTTCATGAAAATGTTCGACTTTTTTAAAGCCGAAATCCTGTCGTGAACATTTTCAACTTTTTTGAATCCGAAATACTTCATGAACATTTTCAAATTTTTTGAAGCCGAAATACTACATGAAAATGTTCAACTTTTTAAAGCCGAAATCCTGTCGTGAAAAATTTCAACCTTTTTGAATCCGAAATCTTTTCATGAAAATTTTCAACTTTTTTGAAGCCGAAATCTTTTCATGAAAATTTTCAACTTTTTTGAAGCTGAAATACTTCATGAAAAATTTCAACTTTTTTAAAGCCGAAATCCTGTCGTGAAAATTTTCAACTTTTTTGAAGCCGAAATCTCTTCATGAAAATTTTCAACTTTTTTGAAGCCGAAATACTTCATGAAAAATTTCAACTTTTTTAAAGCTGAAATCCTGTCGTGAAAAATTTCAACCTTTTTGAATCCGAAATCTTTTCATGAAAATTTTCAACTTTTTTGAAGCCGAAATCTTTTCATGAAAATTTTCAACTTTTTTGAAGCTGAAATACTTCATGAAAATGTTCGACTTTTTTAAAGCCGAAATCCTGTCGTGAAAATTTTCAACTTTTTTGAAGCCGAAATCTTTTCATGAAAATTTTCAACTTTTTTGAAGCCGAAATCTTTTTAGGAAAATTTTCAACTTTTTTGAAGCCGAAATCTTTTCATCAAAATTTTCAACTTTTTTGAAGCTGAAATACTTCATGAAAATGTTCGACTTTTTTAAAGCCGAAATCCTGTAGTGAAAATTTTCAACCTTTTTGAATCCGAAATCTTTTCATGAAAATTTTCGACTTTTTTGAAGCCGAAATCTTTTCATGAAAATTTTCAACTTTTTTGAAGCTGAAATACTTCATGAAAATGTTCGACTTTTTTAAAGCCGAAATCCTGTCGTGAAAATTTTCAACTTTTTTGAATCCGAAATACTTCATGAACATTTTCAAATTTTTTGAAGCCGAAATACTTCATGAAAATGTTCAACTTTTTAAAGCCGAAATCCTGTCGTGAAAAATTTCAACCTTTTTGAATCCGAAATCTTTTCATGAAAATTTTCAACTTTTTTGAAGCCGAAATCTTTTCATGAAAATTTCCAACTTTTTTGAAGCTGAAATACTTCATGAAAATGTTCGACTTTTTTAAAGCCGAAATCCTGTCGTGAAAATTTTCAACTTTTTTGAAGCCGAAATCTTTTCATGAAAATTTTCAACTTTTTTGAATCCAAAATACTTCATGAAAATTTTCAACTTTTTTGAAGCCGAAATACTTCATTAAAATTTTCAACTTTTTTAAAGCCGAAATCATGTCGTGAAAATTTTCAACTTTTTTGAAGCCCAAATACTTCATGAAAATGTTCGACTTTTTTAAAGCCGAAATGCTGTCGTGAAAATTTTCAACTTTTTTGAAGCCGAAATCTTTTCATGAAAATTTTCAACTTTTTTGAAGCTGAAATACTTCATGAAAAATTTCAACTTTTTTAAAGCTGAAATCCTGTCGTGAAAATTTTCAACTTTTTTGAAGCCCAAATACTTCATGAAAATGTTCGACTTTTTTAAAGCCGAAATCCTGTCGTGAAAATTTTCAACTTTTTTGAAGCCGAAATACTTCATGAAAATGTTCAACTTTTTTAAATCCGAAATCCTGTCGTGAAAAATTTCAACCTTTTTGAAACCGAAATCTTTTCATGAAAATTTTCAACTTTTTTGAAGCCGAAATCTTTTCATGAAAATTTTCAACTTTTTTGAAGCTGAAATACTTCATGAAAATGTTCGACTTTTTTAAAGCCGAAATCCTGTCGTGAAAATTTTCAACTTTTTTGAAGCCGAAATCTCTTCATGAAAATTTTCAACTTTTTTGAAGCCGAAATCTTTTCATGAAAATTTTCAACTTTTTTGAATCCGAAATACTTCATGAAAATTTTCAACTTTTTTGAAGCCGAAATACTTCATGAAAATTTTCAACTTTTTTAAAGCCGAAATCCTGTCGTGAAAATTTTCAACCTTTTTGAAGCCGAAATACTTCATGAAAATGTTCGACTTTTTTAAAGCCGAAATCATGTCGTGAAAATTTTCAACTTTTTTGAAGCCCAAATACTTCATGAAAATGTTCGACTTTTTTAAAGCCGAAATCCTGTCGTGAAAATTTTCAACTTTTTTGAAGCCCAAATACTTCATTAAAATTTTCAACTTTTTTAAAGCCGAAATCCTGTCGTGAAAATTTTCAACCTTTTTGAAGCCGAAATACTTCATGAAAATGTTCGACTTTTTTAAAGCCGAAATCATGTCGTGAAAATTTTCAACTTTTTTGAAGCCCAAATACTTCATGAAAATGTTCGACTTTTTTAAAGCCGAAATCCTGTCGTGAAAATTTTCAACTTTTTTGAAGCCGAAATACTTCATGAAAATGTTCAACTTTTTTAAAGCCGAAATCCTGTCGTGAAAAATTTCAACCTTTTTGAAACCGAAATCTTTTCATGAAAATTTTCAACTTTTTTGAAGCCGAAATCTTTTCATGAAAATTTTCAACTTTTTTGAAGCTGAAATACTTCATGAAAATGTTCGACTTTTTTAAAGCCGAAATCCTGTCGTGAAAATTTTCAACTTTTTTGAAGCCCAAATACTTCATGAAAATGTTCGACTTTTTTAAAGCCGAAATCCTGTCGTGAAAATTTTCAACTTTTTTGAAGCCGAAATACTTCATGAAAATTTTCAACTTTTTTAAAGCCGAAATCCTGTCGTGAAAATTTTCAACCTTTTTGAAGCCGAAATACTTCATGAAAATGTTCGACTTTTTTAAAGCCGAAATCATGTCGTGAAAATTTTCAACTTTTTTGAAGCCCAAATACTTCATGAAAATGTTCGACTTTTTTAAAGCCGAAATCCTGTCGTGAAAATTTTCAACTTTTTTGAAGCCGAAATCTTTTCATGAAAATTTTCAACTTTTTTGAAGCTGAAATACTTCATGAAAAATTTCAACTTTTTTAAAGCCGAAATCCTGTCGTTAAAATTTTCAACTTTTTTGAAGCCCAAATACTTCATGAAAATGTTCAACTTTTTTAAAGCCGAAATCCTGTCGTGAAAATTTTCAACCTTTTTGAAGCCGAAATACTTCATGAAAATGTTCGACTTTTTTAAAGCCGAAATCCTGTCGTGAAAATTTTCAACTTTTTTGAAGCCGAAATCTTTTCATGAAAATTTTCAACTTTTTTGAAGCTGAAATACTTCATGAAAATGCGACTTTTTTAACGCCGAAATCCTGTCGTGAAAATTTTCAACTTTTTTGAAGCCCAAATACTTCATTAAAATTTTCAACTTTTTTAAAGCCGAAATCCTGTCGTGAAAATTTTCAACTTTTTTGAAGCCGAAATCTCTTCATGAAAATTTTCAACTTTTTTGAAGCCGAAATCTTTTCATGAAAATTTTCAACTTTTTTGAATCCGAAATACTTCATGAAAATTTTCAACTTTTTTGAAGCCGAAATACTTCATGAAAATTTTCAACTTTTTTAAAGCCGAAATCCTGTCGTGAAAATTTTCAACCTTTTTGAAGCCGAAATACTTCATGAAAATGTTCGACTTTTTTAAAGCCGAAATCATGTCGTGAAAATTTTCAACTTTTTTGAAGCCCAAATACTTCATAAAAATGTTCGACTTTTTTAAAGCCGAAATCCTGTCGTGAAAATTTTCAACTTTTTTGAAGCCGAAATCTTTTCATGAAAATTTTCAACTTTTTTGAAGCTGAAATACTTCATGAAAATGCGACTTTTTTAACGCCGAAATCCTGTCGTGAAAATTTTCAACTTTTTTGAAGCCCAAATACTTCATTAAAATTTTCAACTTTTTTAAAGCCGAAATCCTGTCGTGAAAATTTTCAACCTTTTTGAAGCCGAAATACTTCATGAAAATGTTCGACTTTTTTAAAGCCGAAATCATGTCGTGAAAATTTTCAACTTTTTTGAAGCCCAAATACTTCATGAAAATGTTCGACTTTTTTAAAGCCGAAATCCTGTCGTGAAAATTTTCAACTTTTTTGAAGCCCAAATACTTCATGAAAATGTTCAACTTTTTTAAAGCCGAAATCCTGTCGTGAAAAATTTCAACCTTTTTGAAACCGAAATCTTTTCATGAAAATTTTCAACTTTTTTGAAGCCGAAATCTTTTCATGAAAATTTTCAACTTTTTTGAAGCTGAAATACTTCATGAAAATGTTCGACTTTTTTAAAGCCGAAATCCTGTCGTGAAAATTTTCAACTTTTTTGAAGCCCAAATACTTCATGAAAATGTTCGACTTTTTTAAAGCCGAAATCCTGTCGTGAAAATT
Organism: Labrus mixtus; assembly: GCF_963584025.1. Taxonomy (NCBI): domain Eukaryota; kingdom Metazoa; phylum Chordata; class Actinopteri; order Labriformes; family Labridae; genus Labrus; species Labrus mixtus. Next base: position 601,013 of record NC_083620.1, on the reverse strand, counting down.
TTCAACTTTTTTGAAGCCGAAATACTTCATGAAAATTTTCAACTTTTTTAAAGCCGAAATCCTGTCGTGAAAATTTTCAACCTTTTTGAAGCCGAAATACTTCATGAAAATGTTCGACTTTTTTAAAGCCGAAATCATGTCGTGAAAATTTTCAACTTTTTTGAAGCCCAAATACTTCATGAAAATGTTCGACTTTTTTAAAGCCGAAATCCTGTCGTGAAAATTTTCAACTTTTTTGAAGCCGAAATCTTTTCATGAAAATTTTCAACTTTTTTGAAGCTGAAATACTTCATGAAAAATTTCAACTTTTTTAAAGCCGAAATCCTGTCGTTAAAATTTTCAACTTTTTTGAAGCCCAAATACTTCATGAAAATGTTCAACTTTTTTAAAGCCGAAATCCTGTCGTGAAAATTTTCAACCTTTTTGAAGCCGAAATACTTCATGAAAATGTTCGACTTTTTTAAAGCCGAAATCCTGTCGTGAAAATTTTCAACTTTTTTGAAGCCGAAATCTTTTCATGAAAATTTTCAACTTTTTTGAAGCTGAAATACTTCATGAAAATGCGACTTTTTTAACGCCGAAATCCTGTCGTGAAAATTTTCAACTTTTTTGAAGCCCAAATACTTCATTAAAATTTTCAACTTTTTTAAAGCCGAAATCCTGTCGTGAAAATTTTCAACTTTTTTGAAGCCGAAATCTCTTCATGAAAATTTTCAACTTTTTTGAAGCCGAAATCTTTTCATGAAAATTTTCAACTTTTTTGAATCCGAAATACTTCATGAAAATTTTCAACTTTTTTGAAGCCGAAATACTTCATGAAAATTTTCAACTTTTTTAAAGCCGAAATCCTGTCGTGAAAATTTTCAACCTTTTTGAAGCCGAAATACTTCATGAAAATGTTCGACTTTTTTAAAGCCGAAATCATGTCGTGAAAATTTTCAACTTTTTTGAAGCCCAAATACTTCATAAAAATGTTCGACTTTTTTAAAGCCGAAATCCTGTCGTGAAAATTT